>NC_041388.1:478761904-478810978 GCF_002162155.2 Triticum dicoccoides
TAGTTAACCCAAAAGGCATGACTAACCACTCATATAATCCAAACTTAGTTTTAAATGCTGTTTTCCATTCATCTCCCAATTTCATACGAATTTGATGGTATCCACTACGCAAATCAACTTTGGAGAATATTGTAGAGCCACTCAATTCATCAAGAATATCATCTAACCTAGGAATAGGATGACGATAACGAATAGTAATATTATTAATGCCTCTACAATCAACGCACATACGCGACGTACCATCCTTTTTCGGCACTAAAATGATAGGAACAGCACAAGGACTAAGGGATTCGCGTATATAACCTTTGTCGAGCAGTTCTTGTACTTGACGCATAATCTCCTTCGTCTCCTCTAGATTGGTACGGTATGGTGCACGGTTGGGTAGCGAAGCACCGGGAATTAAGTCAATTTGATGCTCAATCCCTCGAATAGGTGGTAATCCCGGTGGCACGTCTTGTGGAAAGACGTCAGCGAACTCCTGCAAAATGTTAGTGACAGCAGGGGGCAAAGAGGAAGGCACGTCCTCGAATGAAAATAATGCCTCTTTGCACACAAAAGCATAGCAAACAGATTTGCTAAAATCTAGCTCATCAATATCAGATTTGGTGGCAAGTAAACATGCACTTTTCAATTTAATTTCAGAAACAACAGTAGATGGTTTATTATTAGGCTTCATTTGGTGCTCAAATTCTTTTGCCATAATCTGATTTTCACTCTTATTTGTCTCCTGTTTTGCTTTATTAGCTCTATTAATATCATCTTTCAAAATGGAATCAGGAGTCATAGGAAGCAAAGTAATATTTTTATCGTTATGAACAAGACTATACTGATTGTTTCTACCATGGTGTACAGAATTTTTATCAAATTGCCATGGTCTACCAAGTAATAAGGAACACGCTTTCATAGGTACCACATCACAATCAACATAATCAGCATATGTAGAGATACTAAAATGCACATGAACAGTACGTGTTACCTTAATCTTGCCGCTGTTGTTGAACCATTGGATGTAGTAAGGATGTGGATGTGGTCTTGTGGTGAGAGATAGCTTCTCCACCATCTCCATGCTAGCCAAGTTATTGCAGCTCCCTCCATCTATGATCACGCGAACAGAACGTTTCTTCACAACTCCCTTTGTATGGAACAAATTATGCCTCTGATTTTGCTCAGCTTGTGTAACCTGCACACTCAAAACACGTTGAGCAACTAAACATTCATACCTGTCAGCATCTTCAGGAGCCATGTATTGCGTCTCATGATCAGAATCGTCTCCACCGTGTTCTTCACGTGTAATAAGAGCCAAAGTCTCCTCATCATAGTCACTAGCGGACTCATACCCACCATCCTCAGTAACAATCATCACACGCTTAGATGGGCATTCTCTCGCATAATGACCTCCACCCTTGCAACGTCGACAAATAATATCATGTGTTTGCCCTGTTGATGCCATGGATGAAGAAGAGCTCTTTGCAGGCCCAGAAGGTGTGCTCTTGGCAGATAGTGGTGATTGTGCCTGCTTTATTGTATCACGGTTGGAGGTGGCAGCCGACGGAGGCGCCGGTGTAGCAGAACATGTGGAAGTAGATGATGCACATGGTGTCCATGATGAAGGTCGACCTGCAGAAAAGTTAGTCCGCGCCAATGCCTGTCAATCCTGCACTTCACGTTCAGCTTTACAAGCAAGATGGAATAAACGAGTGATATTAGTATACTCCTTATACTCTAGAATCGTCTGAATCTCTCTATTTAATCCACCCATAAAACATGCAAGCATAGCTTCATTCTCCTCAACAATACCACATCTAATCATGCCAGTTTGTAATTCCTGATAATATTCTTCTACAGAATTTTTTCCCTGTCTTAAGCGCTGCAATTTTTGAAGTAATTCACGTTGATAATATGGTGGAACCCAACGAGTACGCATAGCAGTTTTCAAAGCAGCCCAAGTAGCCGGAATAGGATATAATCTACAATGCTCAGACCACCAAACACATGCAAAACTAGTGAAAGCACAAACAGCAGCAGGAACACGTCTCTCCTCGGGATATTGTAAACATGTAAATCGTTGTTCAGTTTCTAACTCCCAAGTAAGATATATATCAGGAACATATCTACCCTCAAATGGTGGAATATTCAATTTTAGGTTAGGGAGATGGTCATGATCTCGTACCTGAGGGTGAGCCCTACCATTGCCATTATTTGCATGTGGACGACCTGGTGGTTGCTGTGCTGGTGGTGGCACGTAGTTCTGATTTTGATCAACCTCATCCTCATAATCTCCCACATAATCCTCCTCCTCCACATCAGCAGTAGGAGCCACAGAAGTATCAACAGCAGCACCAGCAATTTGGCCCGACTGAAGAGGGACACGGATCGCTCGGCGGAGGGCTGTTTCCCGACGTGGAGGTAGTCGGTGTTGTTGCTATTGTTGCAGAGGTGCGGCAGGAGCAGCCGGTGGTGGTGGTGGAAAACGCGAAAGCAATACAGCAAACTTGTTATCGAGCTTTGTTTCAAACGTCTTCTCCATGCCATCTATCTTCTCCATGGCCTCTTCAAATCTGTTGATCACATCTTGCACCTGTCCACTCATCATTTGCTGAAACGTATCATGAAGCTCCTTGTTCGTCAAGTTCTCCCAGTCAGTCTCGTCGGCTTGTGATCCTGGCATGGTTAGTAGCAATAGAAACACACAAGAATATGATCCTACAGACTACTAACAAGTGGTGGTGGTGGCGGGTGTCACAAATCCGTCAAGCAAATCTCAAATTCTTACCAGTTCTTACCCAGCAGCAGGCGGTGATCGGCAACTGTTGTAGTCAAAACTCTCAAAAGCTTAGATAGAGCGATTGCCAGGGAGAGTCAAACACACGACGTAGATGTATGTGGAGCTGGGAAGGCTTATAGTATGGTAGCAAAAAGGGTCAGCAATTATCAATTCAGAGATGCAAATTTGAATAAACGCTCAACAACGGTACTGTGCTGGTCCTAGGCTAGACCGTGCTAGAGACGCGAGCCTAGAACACTAACAAAATCACGGCGCTGCACGTAAATAAGGGAAAAGCACACTCTGGAACTCTTTTTTTTCGCTCTTTTTTTTGCGAAAAATCACTATAATGGCGAGTGTCTCAAAACTCTTCCCTCGTCAAACTGATAGGATGGGCACGAAATATTTTTTTCACTTTTTTTCGGAAATCAGGGCAGCGACGACGAAAAAGTGCGACAAAAAATCACTATGATGGCATGTGGCTCAAAAGACTAAGAAAAGCCTAAAAATAGGATAGGGAAAAAAATTTGCCCGTGAAAATTTTGGCCTAAAAACTGCCCGGGGGTCTCCAGACTCTTTTTTTTTCGAGACCTACGCGGGCAAGGAAACACGAATCGGAATTTAGATTGATCTCAAGAACAAACCGAATATGAGAAGAACTCGGATTGGTGGTGGATATATGGTTGTGGTATATGGCAGCGGTGGTGGTATATGGTAGCGGTGGTGGTATATGGATACAGATTGGTGGTGGTATATGGATACGGATTGGTGGTGGTATATGGATATGGATTCAGAGCAATGGCGGATAAGCAAAAGTGGTAGATGGGCGATGATGATGGTGCGGCGGCGGCGTGAAAACTTATGACCAGAACTCGAAACTCTAAAAGACTAGACTCTAAGACCAGCAACTTGACACGACGATGCAACCGCAAATTCAACAAAGCAAAAACCCTAAAAAGATTATGCCAAGGCTCAGATTGGTTCGGATATGATGAACTAACCCTAATTTTTTTGTGGCTTTTTCGTGGACTGTAGGTATGAAGAACAGATCCGATCTAATCTACAAAAAACTGTAAAATCTCACCGAGCAACCTGGAAATCTGATACCACTTGATAGAGGCGAGGGTCCCGATCTTTTGATGAGATGATAACTATCGATTTGGTGGAGACGACTTTGATGATCCGACTACAAACCTGCATGACGTTGCGCCTTAGCAATCGCTAAACCAATCTCCCGAGGTTACTGACGATGCTGGAAGCACGATCAGCCTGACCACGAAGGTCTATTCCTGCACGCAATCGAAGAACAAGCAAGAATATGATAGTGCAATCTGAATATTGTGAATATAGATGAAGTATTGATAAAGGTGGGGATCCGGAAGCGGTCTTGGTCTGGTCGTTGGACACAAACGAAGTACACGAAGTTGCAATGGCTAACTTTTAACTAAACAAATCACAAAGTCTAAACGATGCCCTAAGGGCTGTATATATGGAGGAAGAGGGGGGAATTTCGTGGCCCTTGAGGGTGGGGTCTGAAACCAACCCTAACTCTTGTTTCCCCACACATACGGACTCTAAAAATAGCCTATACTTAAGTATTTCGAAATTACATGGGCCTGGCCCATTAATAAGGTGACGCAGCACCTAGAATAGCCTATGGATGAATATTATGAAGTGGCATCTTGTATATTTCGTCCAAGGCTTCATGCACTCCTTATGGCGGCTTCAAAGTCCTGAAATCATCACTTGTAACTCCGTTCTTGATCCCCTTGCGCATGCCATCAACTCCATGCGTGTTCTTGCTCCAATGTTCATCCTTCTCCAAGCTAGGCCCTTCATTTGTAAGCAAAACAAATGTATCCAATTTAGGCAGCATCATAATCTCATGAACATTAGAATCATTACCAAGAAACGAAAGTACCTGGTAATTTAATTAGCGTGCACGAGCTCTAGTAATTGGTCCAGTATATGTAACAGTAGGGGCTGTGGGTGTAACAATGGTATTGATGTCCTCATCATTTTCTAGATTTAAAATAAATCAGTAATGATTTATTAAATTCAGAAAATAGTCAAAACTTTAAAAAAAATCATAGAAATTAAACCATAACTCGGATGAAAATAATTTATATATGAAAAATGATCAGAAGAATCCAATCTATCCAATGGTACCTTTTTCATGCATGTTAAAGAAAGTTAAACCTGTTGGTCAGGTCAAATCAATTAACTGACATTTGAATAATCACATATGGAGTTTGAATTTGAATCTTTAGTTCAAACCAACTTCATTTAATCTGGTTGCTAGTTGCATTAGCTCAATCAACAGCATACTGCCATGTCATTATCATGCATCCTATTATTGCATTGGATTGGTTGTGTTCCCTCCTGTTTGTTAGTGTTTGTTTCCTCTCAGTAGACGTTGTTCCGACGTTGAGATCGATTACACCGATGAAGAGCTATACTATCTCCGGAAGTGCCAGGCAAGCAAACCCCATTTGAGCATTCTGATACAATCCCACTCTCTCGCTCTTTCTCTCTTTTACTACATTAGGACAACAACGATTCAACTGTTACATGTTGCGATAGTTGAACCTAACCTCTATTTGCCATGGTAATTAGTAAAAACCCACTAGCATGAGTAGGAGTTGTTTGAGCCATGATGTGCCTACTCATTCATCCTTGCTTGTTATGCATGCTATGCTTAGAGTTATGTCAGGTCTGATTCATATGGATGGATTGGGATGGTGGTGAACATGTCCTACTATTGAAAGCTAAGTGTGTGAACACGATTTGGTAAAGGTAGCGAGGAGAGGCCATGTAGGAGTACATGGTGGGTTGTCTCATTGAAAACCGTCCTTAGGAATTGAGTTCTATGTTTGTGATCAAAGACAGTTACTACCACACATTGGAATGCTTAAGTGCCCCTCTCGACTTATTAATCGCCTTGATCTCTGTCCAGGAGTTGGAACTAGTTTTTGGTGTTTGTAGGATATGTGTTGGAGGTCGTGCATAGCGCTGACCCTAGGGGTGGGCTATGATCCAGTAGATACACCGTGGGATGGTGTACCAGGGCACCCATTTGGTGGGCTTGGGAACCCTGCACACATCATTTGGGACCGTAGTGGAAACCTTGGCCGGACTTCCTTGTGGATGGAACTCAAATAGGCGATAAACCTGGACTAGAGTCTTGTGGTTAGTCTGGTCATGGCCGACACCGTCGATGGGCTTCTGCTTGAAGGTTGCCAAGTACATGTTGTGTAATCGACAATAAGTGGCGAGAGTGTGTGTGAAGAAGTACACCCATGCAGGGTTAATGATCTATTCAGATAGCCGCATGCTCGGTTATGGACTACTTGGAAAACTTATACGGTTCATAGATAACTGGAAGTGGATACTCTAAAATGCACAAGATAAGTGTGAGTGCTATGGATGGCCTACTCGTAGGGAGACGGGAGCAGATCCATAGTGTTGTATTGATATGGTGAATATGTGGACTTGTGTGCACTTTCTCACCTCAAAGGAAATGCTGGTAGTCATAGTATAGGATAGCCACTGAGTCAAAGTTGGCTTGATGTAGTTAAACTCCACCTCCCCTTTGTTGATACTGATGCATATGTAGCTAGTTTTGATCAAAGTCTTTCTGAGTACATTTGTACTCATGTTTGCTTAATCTATGTTTTGTAGAGGAGCCTTCAGTCTCACTTTAGATTCCTGCGATGAGTTCGATGTTGACCGATTAGCTTGGGAATCCCAGACAGAGGTCTGGTTCCTATGGAGGGTCTTGTAGGTAGACAGGCTTTCTAGCCTTCTTTCTTTTCAGTTGTCTGTACTCATATAGGATAAGCTTCCGCATGTGCTTATTGCTTGTATGACTCAGTATGTTGGGTCGTGTGACCCATGTCTGTAATATCATGTTATGTATGGCTCTTCGGAGCTTTTTAAATAAATACTTCGAGTCATAGAGTATTGTTGTGATACCATGTTGTATTTACACATATCGAGCATATTGTGGTATGTTATTGAAATGCTTGGTATGTGTGGGATTCCACACCTGGTTGTTTATTCTTGGTAGCCTTTCTTATGGGGAAATGCCTCCTAGTGCTGCCACTGAGCCTTGGTAGCTTGCTACTACTCCGGAATACATGGATTGATCGGCATGTGTCCTTCTTTGCTCCTATGTCTGTCCCTACGAGGAAATGTCACGCAACATTTACTCGAGTCCTGATAGCTTGCTACCGCCCGGTTACACTCGCTACTGACCGACACGTGCATTTTTTCTAGAATACGCACGAGTGTGCATATCATATATTAAATAAGGAGAGGGGTAAAGAGCCCCATCCACAGTTTGATCTTACAAGGGATTACAAGCAAGAGATCCACGCCCGTAGGCTGGTAAAACACTAACTAGCTAACTCCTCGCCCTAACCCACTCCGCTAACCTTCCCAAGAAGGGGGGGGGGTAAAATCGCCCTTTAGGAGGCCAACAGATTTCCACGCTCGACACTCGCTCTCAAACCTAGCAATTATGGTCCCAACTGAAGGAATTGCACTGTCGAAGATGACGGCATTTTGATGCTTTCGAATCTTCCATGGGCCTAGCAATAGGATAGTGTGCCTATCTTTGCTCGTGATGTTGGCCGTAGTGCATGAATTGCACCATGAGATTAGCTCCACCTCCACCGTCGATGTCCAGTGTTCTTTGTTGAGGGATATTAGTATCGTGTGCGACACCGTTCTGGCAAAAATGCACGTGAGTAGGATGTGATTGATCGTCTCCATGTCTTGGTCGCAGAGGAGGCATGCAGGCTGGTGGGGTAGTCCATGTTGTGCTAATCAATCAGAGGTCCAACACCTGTTCCGAGCGGCAAGCCAAGCGAAGAATATGCACTATGACGGGGCTTTTGATTTCCATGATAGATCCCCGTATGGAGCCACTTCGAGACCCCCAAATTTGGAGGCGTAGGCTGAGCTCCCCAAGTAGTGGCCAATGTACTCCCAAGCCTAATTGGTGCGATCTGGTGTGTCCTCCGCGAGCACAATCACCTCGGCCCTGTCAAATTTGTAGAAACTCGTGTAGGACCTCTTTGTCGATGTTCGGGCCAACATCCAGTGCCAAGTAGCCTGCCTGTAGGGCGTCGTTGACTGTTCTAGTACCCCTATTGCACCGAGGAATGCGGGCATGAAGCTTGAGCGTGAGATCCTGTACACTGCAGCCCTACAGCCAGCGGTCTTCCCAAAATAAGGCACTCTTGCCATCTCCCACATGTGTGATTGTGGCGGATCGAAATATCACACATGCCTCCGCTGGAATCTTGATCTGGAAATCCTTCTATGACTGTGAGTCGCCCATACACTGTAACCATGGCCAGCGTGCTTGAAGGGCATGGTTGAGCCATTGTAAATCTGGGACCCCTAGTCCTCCTGTCCATTTTGGTGTGCACACGCTCTACCAAGCCACCACACATCGTCCACCATTGGCTTCGTCCTTCCCACACCAGAGGAATCCTATGCATATCTTATTCATGGCCTTGGTCATCTTTGGAGGAAGATTCAGTGCTAGCATGGTGTGGATTGGTATGGCACAGAGGACCGACTTTACGAGAATTAGCCTACTGCTCTTGGGGACAGTCGCCCCTCGCCATGAAGGAAGTTTGGCTGCCACATGGCTGACCAGGTCGTGAAATTGGGCATTAGTCAACTTCTGAAGGCTCAATGGTAGCCTGAGGTAGCGGCAAGGAAAGGAGCCGACGCTGCAGCCAGATTCATGGCAATTTGTTCTGTATGCTCGTTAGAGCATCTGATAGGCATGGCTGCCGTTTTTTCCATGTTAATCCGGAGGCCTGAGGCCCCACCAAACAGCTCAAAGATTTTGGCACATAGGTTTAGGTCGGTGATCTCCAGCTTGATAAAGAGCATGACATCGTCCGTGAAGAATGATACCCTTTAGCCGGGTCCTCGTCTAAATAGTGGAGTGAGTAGGCCCCGACTGTCTGCTGTGGTGAACAAGCGATGGAGGGGATCCATCATAATGATGAAGAGCGTGGGAAAAAGTGCTCCGCCTGGCCTCACTCCACGACAATTAGCAATTGGTGCACCTGGGACTCCGTTGAGTAACACTCTGGTCAAAGCTGTAGATAGCAGGCCCGCGATCCAGGACATTCACCATGGGCCAAAGCCCATTTCCCCCAAAACTTCCATGATGAACAGTCACTGTATCGTATCAAATGGTTTTGAAATGTCCAATTTTATCAGGGTTGCCGGTTGTTGGAGTGCCTTCAGCTTCTTGGCCATACATTGAACAAGCATGTAGTTGTCATGGAGTGATCTCCCTCGGATGAACACACTCTGGTGCATCCCCACAAGCCACGGTAGGTTGTCCATGATCCGCACAGAGAGAACTTTACCAAAGATCTTGATAGCCCCATGAATTAGTCTAACTGGCTGAAGTCGCCAAGCTCCAGTGCCCCGTCCTTCTTGGGCAGGAGGGTGACCAATGCTTTGTTAACGGCATGCATTCCACGCACATCGCCACGGTAGAAGCAGTCAAATTCGCGCATGAAGTCCTCTTGATAATGTCCGAGCATGAGGCATAGAAGCACCCGGTGAAGCCATCCGGCCCGGGAGATTTGTCCTGGGGCATGGATTTAATGATGTTTCCCACCTCTTCTTCAGTGAATGGAGTTTCAAGGTGCTGTAGGTCCAAGCTTGGTAACCCAAGTGCATCAAGATCGAGTCCAAAGTTGGGTTGCGGGGGCGTACCGAAGATGTTTTCATAGTACGCATCCGTGGCCGCCATAATCTCCTCATGGCCTATGAGAAAATCCCCTTCGTTGTGGATTGTCATTATTGCATTTCTCCTCCTCCGGTGGTTGGCATGCTGGTGGAAGAACTCTGTACTAGCATCACCCTCTTTGAGCCGTAGCATTGTTGGGTCATGTATGCATGTCCCTGTAAGTTTGTGCCACCTTAGGTTTATGACTAGTCATGCCAGCCCGGGTTCTCTGTCATATGGATGCTAGCGATACAATCATATACATGAGCCAAAAGGCGCAAATGGTCATGGCCTGGGTAAGGCTGCAACCGTGGGGATACCGTGCGTGAGGCCGCAAAGTGATATGATGTGTTACATGCTAGATCGGTGTGACTTAGGATCGGGGTCCTGATAGTTACATCGAGTGGGAACCTATTGAAGGTGATTCCTTGGATTTCCCCCTTGATGTTATGGACACACGGTTACCATGACTTTACCTCAGAACCATGTGACCCACAAGTATAGGTGATCTATCGTAGTCATTTCGATAATTAAGAGTGTCGAACCCAACGAGGACCAGAAGGAAATGATAAACAGTTTTCAGTAAGGTATTCTCTGCAAGCATTGAAATTATCGGTAACAGATAGTTTTGTGATAAGGTAATTTGTAACGGGTAACAAGTAACAAAAGTAAACAAGGTGCATCAAGGTGGCCCAATCCTTTTTGTAGCAAAGGACAAGCCTGGACAAACTCTTATATAAAGGAAAACGCTCCCGAGGACACATGGGCATTATCGTCAAGCTAGTTTTCATCATGCTCATATGATTCGCGTTCGTTACTTCGATAATGTGATATGTGGGTGGACCGGTGCTTGGGTACTGCCCTTCCTTGGACAAGCATCCCACTTATGATTAACCCCCTTCGCAAGCATCTGTAACTACGAAAGAAGAATTAAGGTAAACCTAACCATAGCATGAAACATATGGATCCAAATCAGCCCCTTACGAAGCAACAGATAAACTAGGGTTTAAGATTATGTCACTCTAGCAACCCATCATCTACTTATTACTTCCCAATGCCTTCGCCTGGGTCCAAACAATGGTGAAATGCCAAGTAGTCGACATTCACATAACACCACTAGAGGAAAGACAACATACATCTCATCCAAATATCAAACGAATACCAAATTCACATGACTACTCATAGCAAGACTTCTCCCATGTCCTCAGGAACAAACGTAAATACTCACAAATCATATTCATTGTCATAACCAGAGGGGTATTAATATGCATAAAGGATTTGAACATATAATCTTCCACCGAATAAACCAACTAGCATCAACTACAAGGAGTAATCAACGCTACTAGCAACCCACAGGTACCAATTTGAGGTTTTGAGACAAAGATCGGATACAAGAGATGAACTAGGGTTTGAGAGGAGATGGTGCTAGTGAAGATGTTGATGGAGATTGACCCCCTCCCAATGAGAGGATCGATGGTGATGACGATGGTGACAATTTCCCCCTCTCGGAGGGATGTTTCCCCGGCAGAACAGCTCCACTGGAGCCCTAGATTGGTTCCGCCAAGGTTCCGCCTCGAGACGGTGGCTCTTCGTCCCGAAAGCTTCCTTCTTATTTTTTCTAGGCTGAAAGACTTCATATAGCAAAAGATGGGCACCGGAGGCCTACCAGGGGGCCCACGAGGCAGGGGGAAGCGCCCAGGGGGTAGGGCGCGCCCCCACCCTCGTGGACGGTGGGTGGGTGGCCCCCCTCTGGTGCTTTCTTCACCCGATATTTTTTATATATTCCAAAACTGACTTTCGTGGAGTTTCAGGATTTTTGGAGTTGTGCAGAATAGGTCTCTAATATTTGCTCCTTTTCCAGCCCAGAATTCCAGCTGCCGGCATTCTCCCTCTTCATGTTAACCTTGTAAAACAAGAGAGAAAAGGCATAAGTATTGTGATATAATGTGTAATAACAGTCCATGATGCAATAAATATTGATATAAAAGCATGATGTAAAATGGACGTATCAACTCCCCAAGCTTAGACCTCGCTTGTCCTCAAGCGGAAGCCGATATCGAAAAATATGTCCACATGTTTAGAGATAGAGGTGTCGTTAAAATAAAATAAGGACATGAGGGCATCATGATCATTCTTAGAACAACAACATATATATATATATATATATATATATATATATATTGTCATATGATTTCTTATGCTAAAGTAACAATCTATTCACAATGTAAAGTATGAATCAGAAACTTCATCGAAAACTAACAAACTATAATCTCAGTCATTGAAGCAATTGCCATTTATCATAACTTTGGAAAGAGTCAATATAAGAGCTTTTCAGCAAGTCCACATACTCAACTATCATTTAGTCTTTCACAATTGCTAACACTCACGCAATACTTATGGTACTGGAGTTTTAATCGGACACACAGAAAGATAGGGGCTTATAGTGTTGCCTCCCAACCTTTTACCTCAAGGGTATTGTCAATAATAGTAGTTTATGATAACTTGCATCCAATTGGCTATATATATCAGGATCTTTCCAACACACAGTGCTTGCCAAAGGATAAAATGTAAAAAAGGAAAGGTGAAGATCACCGTGACTCTTGTATAAAGTATAAGACAAAAATAAAAGATAGGCCCTTCGTAAAGGGAAGCAGAGGTTGTCATATGTTTTTATGGTTGGATGCACGAAATCTTAATGCAAAAGAACATCACTTTATATTGCCACTTGTGATATGGACCTTTATTATGCAGTCCGTCGCTTTTATTTCTTCCACATCACAAGATCGTATAAAGCTTATTTTCTCCAGACTAATAGATCATACATATTTAGAGAGCAATTTTTATTGCTTGCAACAATGACAACTTACTTGAAAGATCTTACTCAATCCATAGGCAGATATGATGGACTCTCATGGCAAAACTGGGTTTAAGGATATTTGGAAGCAAGGTAGTATCTCTACTTGGTGCAAAGAATTTGGCTAGCATGAGGGGGATAGGCAAGCTCAACATGTTGGATGATCCATGACAATATAATTTATTTTGGATGTAAGAAAACATAACCCAGTACATTGTCTTCCTTGTCCAACATCAACTTTTTAGCATGTCATATTTTAATGAGTGCTCACAATCATAAAAGATGTCCAAGATAGTATATTTATATGTGAAAACCTCTCTTTCTTTATTACTTCCTATTAATTGTGATGATGAGCAAAACTATGTTTGTCAACTCTCAACAACTTTTATTCATCATACTCTTTATATGTGAAGTCATTACTCTCCATAAGATCAATATGATCTATTTATTTATTTTTATTATCTCTTTTATTCCCTTAAGATCATAGCAAGATAGCAAAGCCCTCGACTCAAAACTAATCTTTATTATATATAGCTCACGGACTCGATTACATAGAAGGATCATAAAGCAAAACTCAAAACTAGATCATACTAAAAATTTATTCTACTAGATCAAGATATTACCAAAAGGATCCAAATAAGAAAAACGGTAAAGATAGAAATGTGATGGTGATACAATACCGGGGCACTCCCCCAAGCTTGGCAGTTGCCAAGGGGAGTGCCCATACCCATGTATTTATGTCTCTTTCTTCAGAGGTGGTGATGTGATATTCTTGGCGATGATGCCCCTTAGGATATGATTCTCTTCCTCAGTTGCTGGCCCAAAGTGATCGGCATCGCTGTTTGCTTTTGGCCACGGTGTCGGGTGAGATACCCGGCTCTCCCCAACTGACTCTTGAGAAGACATCTTGCTCTAAATCTACAGCAGAGACAACTCGAAACAAAAACAGAAGATATTTGCATGGTACGGTGGTCAAAACCTTCGGAGATTATATCATGAATTTTTACCAACCAAAAGAAGTATCGTGCAAGAAATCGGAGTCCGGAGGGCACACGAGGTGCCCACGAGGTAGGTGGCGCGCCCAGGGGGATAGGGCGCGCCCTCCACCCTCGTGGATGCCTTGTGTCCTTTACGGACTACTTCTTATTTTGCTATTTTCTTAAATATTCCAAAACGGAGAAAAAATGCTATTAGAACTGTTTTGGAGTGGGTTTACTTGCCGTACCATATACCTATTCCTTTTCGGAGTCTGAAACATTTTGGAAAGTGTCCCTTATATACTCCTCCGGGGTTACGGTGTCAATAACATTAGTTTCGACATTTATGGGATTACCTGAGATATAATGTTTGATTCTTTGACAGTTCACCACCTTCGGATTTGTGCCTTCAAAGTTGTTGATTTTTATGGCACCGGAATGATAGACCTCCTCTATAACGTAAGGACCTTCCCGTTTAGAGAGGAGTTTTCTTGCAAAAAATCTTAAATGAGAGTTGTATAACATAACATAATCACCTACATTAAACTCACGTTTTTGTATCCTTTTGTCATGCCATCTTTTAACTTTTTCTTTAAATAGTTTGGCATTCTCATAGGCCTGGGTTCTCCACTCATCGAGTGAGCTAATGTCAAATAGTCTCTTCTCACCGACAAGTTTGAAGTCATAGTTGAGCTCTTTAATGGCCCAATATGCCTTATGTTCTAGTTCGAGAGGTAAGTGACATGCTTTTCCATAAACCATTTTATACAGAGACATACCCATAGGATTTTTATATATAGTTCTATAGGCCCATAATGCATCATCAAGTTTCTTGGACCAATTCTTTCTAGACCTATTAACAGTCTTTTGCAAAATTAATTTAAGCTCTCTATTACTCAGTTCTACTTGACCACTAGATTGTGGGTGGTATGGAGATGCAATTCTAAGATTAACGTCGTACTTAGCAAGCATCTTACGAAAAGCACCATGAATAAAATGTGAACCGCCATCGGTCATTAAGTATCTAGGGACTCCAAACCTCAAAAAAAAAAATAACTTCTTTAAGCATCTTAATAGAGGTGTTGTGATCAGCAACACTAGTTGGAATATCTTCTACCCACTTAGTAACGTAATCAACAACAACTAAAATATGTGTATACCCATTAGAGGAAGGAAACGGTCCCATATAATCAAAGCCCCAAACATCAAATGGTTCAATAACAAGTGAATAATTCATAGGCATTTCTTGACGTCTACTAATATTACCCATTCTTTGACATTCATCACAAGACAAGACAAACTTACGGGCATCCTTGAAAAGAGTAGGGCAATAAAAACCGGATTGCAATACCTTATGTGCAGTTCTATCTCCAGCGTGGTGTCCTCCATAAGCCTCGGAGTGACACTTGCGTAGGATCTATTCCTGTTCATGCTCAGGTACACAATGTCTAATAACACCATCTACTCCTTCTTTATAAAGGTGTGGGTCATCCCAGAAGTAATGTCTTGAGTCATAGAATTTTTTTCTTTTGCTGGTATGTGAAACTAGGTGGTCTAAATTTAGCAACAATGTAATTAGCATAATCAGCATACCATGGAGCAGTACAAGAAGCATTTATGACAGCTAATTGTTCATCGAGAATGCTATCATCAATAGGTAGTGGGTCATCAAGAACATTCCCTAACCTAGATAGGTTGTCTGCAACGGGGTTCTCAGCTCCCTTTCTATCAATAATATGCAAATCAAATTCTTGTAGTAGGAGAACCCATCTAATGAGTCTAGGTTTAGCATCTTTCTTTTCCATAAGATATTTAATAGCATCATGATCAGTGTGAACAGTTACTTTAGAATCAACAATATAAGGTCTGAACTTATCACAAGCAAATACAACTGCCAAAAATTCCTTTTCAATAGTAGCATAATTTCTCTGGGCGCTATCTAAAGTTTTACTAGCATATTGGATAACATTTAATTTCTTATCAACTCTTTGTCCTAGAACATCACCTACAGCATAATCACTAGCATCACACATAATTTCAAAGGGTATCCAATCAGGAGGCTGAACAATAGGTGCAGAAATCAAGGCTTTCTTAAGTATTTCAAACGCTTCTACACAATCATCATCAAAGACAAAAGGAACATTTTTTTGTAGAAGATTAGTTAGAGGCCTAGAAATTTTTGAGAAGTCTTTAATGAACCTCCTATAAAAACCGGCATGTCCAAGGAAACTTCTTGTACCTTTAATGTCCTTAGGACACGACATCTTTTCAATAGTATCAACTTTAGCTTTATCAACTTCAATACCTCTTTCAGAAACTTTATGCCCCAAGACAATACCTTCATTAACCATAAAGTGGCACTTCTCCCAATTCAAGACAAGATTAGTTTCTTGACATCTCTGCAAAACTCGATCAAGGTTGCTTAAGCAATCATCAAAATAAGTTCCATATACGGAAAAATCATCCATGAAAACCTCAACAATCTTTTCACAAAAGTCAGATAATATAGCAGTCATACATCTTTGGAAGGTAACAGGTGCATTACGTAAACCAAAAGGCATACGTCTATAAGCAAAGGTACCGAAAGGGCAAGTAAAAGTGGTCTTTTCCTGATCCTCTTTCGACACAGGTATTTGAGAGAAACAAAAATAACCATCTAGAAAACAAAAATGTGTATGTTTGGATAATCTTTCTAGCATTTGATCAATAAAAGGTAAAGGGTAATGATCTTTTCTAGTAGCTTTATTCAATTTGTGGAAATCAATTACCATTCTATAACCCGTAACAATTCTTTGTGGGATCAATTCATATTTATCATTAGGAACGACAGTAATACCTCCCTTCTTAGGGACACAATGGACAGGACTTACCCACTGACTATCAGCAACAGGATAAATTATACCTGCCTCCAGAAGCTTCAGTATTTCATTTCTTACCACTTCTTTCATCTTAGGATTTAATCGTCGTTGGTGATCAACAACTAGTTTAGCGTCTTTCTCCAATTTTATTTTGTGCTGGCATAGAGTGGGACTAGTGCCCTTAAGATCATCAAGAGTATATCCAATAGCAGCACGGTGCTTCTTCAGAGTTTTCAATAATCTCTCTTCTTCCTGCTCTGAAAGGTTAGCACTAATAATAACAGGATATATCTTCTTTTCATCAAGATAAGAATATTTAAGAGTATCAGGTAATGGTTTAACCTCAAACACGGGATCACCCTTGAGTGGAGGAGGATCCCCTAAAATTTCAACAGGCAAATTGTGTTTCAAAATAGGTCCCTGCTTAAACAATACTTCATATATTTCCCTTCTTTCATTCATAAACATATCATTTTCATGGTCTAGCAAATATTATTCTAAAGGAACGTTAGGAGGCATGCCAATAGAAGCAAGACCAATAATTTCATATTTACTAGGAAATTATTTATCATGGGGTTGTATATGAAATTTAGCAAAATTAAAATCATAAGACATATCCCCTAAACCAATAGTAACAACATCCTTTTGAAGTCTATCTTAGCATTAACAGTATTCAAGAAGGGTCTAGCGGATATAATGGGACAAAAGTCATCTTGTGGGGAACCAAGAACAAGAAAATCAGTAGGATATTTAACTTTCCCACACAAGACTTCAACATCTCTAACAATCCCAACTGGTGAAATAGTATCTCTATTGGCAAGCTTAATAGTAACATCAATATCTTCTATCTCAGCAGGTGCAATATCATGCATAATTTCTTTATATAAATAATGAGGTATTGCACTCGCACTAGCACCCATATCACATAAGCCATGATAACAGCGATCTCCTATTTTAACAGAATTAACAGGCATGCCTACAACAGGTCTATGTTTATTTTTAGTATCAGGTCTAGCAATTCTAGCAGCTTCATCATAGAAGTAAATAACATGCCCATCAATATTATCGACCAAGAGATCTTTAACCATAGCAATACTAGGTTCAACTTTAATTTGCTCAGGGGGTGTATGTTTTCTAGTATTACTCTTACAACCACATTCGGAGCTTTAGCATGATCCTTTATTCTAGCAGGGAAAGGTGGTTTCTCAATATAAGCGATAGGAATAATAGGATCAACATTATAAGTGATAGTCTTTTCTTCAACTTTAATAGGTTCAACTACTTTTACTTCAATGGGAGGATGATATTTAAGACACTTCTCCTTAGGGAGATCAACATGAGTAGCAAATGATTCACAGAAAGAAGCTACTATCTCAGAGTTAAGTCCATATTTAGTGCTAAATTCACAAAAAGCATAAGTATCCATAAAAGATTTGACACAATCAAACTTAGGTGTTATACTTGACTCCTTACCTTCGTCGAGTTCCCAATCTTCAGAGTTGCGTTTAATTCCTTCCAATAAATCCCATCTGAATTCAATAGTCTTCATCATCATTCTTAGAACAGCAACATATATATATATATATTGGCATATGATTTCTTATGCTAAAGTAACAATCTATTCACAATGTAAAGTATGAATTAGAAACTTCACTGAAAACTAACAAACTATAACTTCAATCATTGAAGCAATTGCCATTTATCATAACATTGGAAAGATTCAATATAAGAGCTTTTCAACAAGTCCACATACTCAACTATCATTTAGTCTTTCACAATTGCTAACACTCACACAATACTTATGGGTCTGGAGTTTTAATCGGACACAGAGAAAGATAGGGGCTTATAGTGTTGCCTCCCAACCTTTTACCTCAAGGGTATTGTCAATAATAATAGTTTATGATAACTTACATACAATTGGCTATATATATCAGGATCTTTCCAACACATAGTGCTTGCCAAAGGATAAAATGTAAAAAAGGAAAGGTGAAGATCACCGTGACTCTTGTATAAAGTATAAGACAAAAATAGAAGATAGGCCCTTCGCAAAGTGAAGCAGAGGTTGTCATATGTTTTTATGGTTGGATGCACGAAATCTTAATGCAAAAGAACGTCACTTTATGTTGCCACTTGTGATATGGACCTTTATTATGCAGTCCGCCACTTTTATTTCTTCCACATCACAAGACCGTATAAAGCTTATTTTCTCCAGACTAATAGATCATACATATTTAGAGTGCAATTTTTATTGCTTGCAATAATGACAACTTACTTGAAGGATCTTACTCAATCCATAGGCAGATATGATGGACTCTCATGGCAAAACTGGGTTTAAGGATATTTGGAAGCACAGGTAGTATCTCTACTTGGTGCAAAGAATTTGGCTAGCATGAGGGGGAGAGGCAAGTTCAACATGTTGGATGATCCATGACAATATAATTTATTTGGGATGTAAGAAAACATAACCCAGTACATTGTCTTCCTTGTCCAACATCAACTTTTTAGCATGTCATATTTTAATGAGTGATCACTATCATAAAAGATGTCCAAGATAGTATATTTATATGTGAAAACCTCTCTTTCTTTATTACTTCCTATTAATTGCAATGATGACCAAAACTATGTTTGTCAACTCTCAACAACTTTTATTCATCATACTCTTTATATGTGAAGTCATTACTCTCCATAAGATCAATATGATCTATTTATTTCTTTTTATTCTCTCTTTTATTCCCTTAAGATCATAGCAAGATAGCAAAGCCCTCGACTCAAAACTAATCTTTATTATATATAGCTCACGGACTCGATTACATAGAAGGATCATAAAGCAAAACTCAAAACTAGATCATACTAAAAATTTATTCTACTAGATCAAGATATTACCAAAAGTATCCAAATAAGAAAAACGGTAAAGATAGAAATGTGATGGTGATACAATACCGGGGCACTCCCCCAAGCTTGGCAGTTGCCAAGGGGAGTGCCCATACCCATGTATTTATGTCTCTTTCTTCAGAGGTGGTGATGTGATATTCTTGGCGATGATGCCCCTTAGGATATGATTCTCTTCCTCAGTTGCTGGCCCAAAGTGATCGGCATCGCTGTTTGCTTTTGGCCACGGTGTCGGGTGAGATACCCAGCTCTCCCCAACTGACTGTTGAGAAGACATCTTGCTCTAAATCTGCAGCACAGACAGCTCGAAACAAAAACAAAAGATATTTGCATGATATGGTGGTCAAAACCTTCGGGAGATTATATAATGAATTTTTATCGACCAAAAGAAGTAGCATGCAAGAAATCGGAGTCTGGAGGGCATACGAGGTGCCCAAGAGGTAGGGGCATGCCTAGGGGGATAGGGCGCGCCCTCCACCCTCGTGGATGCCTTCTGTCCTTTACGGACTACTTCTTATTTTCCTATTTTCTTAAATATTCCAAAACGGAGAAAAATTGCTATTAGAACTGTTTTGGAGTCGGTTTACTTGCCGTACCATATACCTATTCCTTTTCGGAGTCTGAAACATTCTGGAAAGTGTCCCTTATATACTCCTCCGTGGTTATGGTGTCAATAACATTAGTTTCAACATTTATGGGATTACCTGAGATATAATATTTTATTCTTTGACCTTTCCCAATATTTTTTATATATTCCAAAACTGACTTTCGTGGAGTTTCGGAACTTTTGGAGTTATGCAGAATAGGTCTCTAATATTTGCTCCTTTTCCATCCCAGAATTCCAGGTGCTGTCATTCTCCCTCTTCATGTAAACCTTTTAAAATAAGAGAGAAAAGGCATAAGTATTGTGACATAATGTGTAATAACAGTCCATAATGCAATAAATATTGATATAAAAGCATGATGCAAAATGGACGTATCAGGGTACCCACGAGAGATGTGAAGTCGGGTTGACCATGAGGGTACCCGCGAGAGTCACTGTTTTCGCGGGACTAAAGGGACATGCGGTACCACCCCGGTAGAGGTGGACCTGAGTTCGCCACAACCCCTTGTGAGTCAGGTTGATCTGGAGGATACCCGCGAGATAACTACGAGGCATGACCGGGCATTCTTAGCCCTTGCTGTAAGTCCATCAAACGGGGCGACGGGACCATAGATCGTGGATCATTGATCGTCTCCGCGCAGTCCCAAGACACTAACGGGTTGGATGTGACCCGAGTAGGCCTCCAGCCTTTTCACACTGACCACCACGCGGGAATAAGTGTGGGCACTCTGTGTCGTACGATTGTCCGAAAGCTCTTTGGGCATCAGTGATTGAGCGACGCGCGGTCGGTTGGACGGGAACCACATGCGCTTGTATTAGGGGGTGGGTCCGCTCTGGGACGCGTATGCAACATGCAAGAGTGCAAAGCCCAATGGGCCCAAGACCACTGAGCGCTTAGGATGTAGACTGGCGTGTTAGCCTCTCATTAAGCCTAGGTAGGACTACGATGTGTTGATCAGCCGAGGCTGGGCATGACCCAGTAAAGTGTGTTCGACTGGAGTTAATCGAGCGTGTTGGGTAAGTTTGTGCACCCCTGCAAGGAAGTTAATCTATTCGAATAGCCATGTCCACGGTAACGGACGTTCGGAGTTGTATCCCGTTCTATACCACTAGAACTGAATACTGGAGATGTTAATGGATATGATGGCTCCGGGATTGCTTTATTGCACGGAGTTGAGGAAGGATCTCTAGGTATTGATACTACAACATACTTATTACTTATGTTATGTTACTCTACTCTCTTCTGTTGTTGCAAGATACTGCAAGATGCTAGTATTCGATAGGCTAGGTCTTTCCCTTCTCTTCTGGCATTTCTGTAGTTCAATCCATAGATACAACCCTTCCATTTCATAGTAATGCATACTTAGTATAGATCTGATGTAAGTCTTGCGAGCACTTTGGATGAGTACTCAGGGTTGCATTGCTACCTCTTTCCCATATGCCCGATTTCTGCGATCAGATGACGGAGTCCAGGAGCCACTTGATCCCATTAACAACTGCTTCTACCCCGACGGAGCCTACTACTACATGGAGACTAGGAGTTGTTAGGAGGCTCCCAGGAAGGAGGCTTCGCCTTTTCAATTGATGTTGTTATTCGTGCTAGCCTTCTTAAGGTAGACTTGTTTACCTTATGTCTGTACTCAAATATTGTTGCTTCCGCTGACTCATTTGTATTCAAGCCCTCGAGGCCCCTGGCTTGTAATATGAAGTTTGCATGACTTTAATTTGTGTCTAGAGTTGTGTTGTGATATCTTCCCGTGAGTCTCCGATTTTGATCCTGTACATTTGTGTTTATGATTAGTACACAATCTAGCGAGGGCATCACATGCTGCTCACATAGTGTTGCTTAGTTCTCCTACTGTACTGATAACCCTGGTTCTTAAATGAGGGAAATACTTATCTCTACTGTACTGCAACATCCCCTCCTCTTCGGGGAAATCCCAACAAAGTTCACAAGTAGCATACATTACCCTTCCTCTTCGGGGAAATCCAACAACTCTGCGGGAGTAGCAGATCGCCCTTTTCATGGGGTGCTATTTTTGAGTGTGCCCCCTTGGGGGGGGGGGAGCCCACAAAAGGTGGAAGCTTGTTGGAGGCGGGCATGGTGGGGGCCCACATTTTGTGGAGAAATGTTGGGAGGGGGCCCCCTTGGGGGCAGCCCCCCTCCATGGGGTGCCATGCCGCCATGGACAAGGGGGAGAGGGCTTGTGGGGCAATGTTGGTGAGGGCCCCCCTTTTTGGGCAGCCATGTCTTGCCTTCCCCACTCCTCCTCCCATAAATAGAGGAGGAGAGGAGCTCTCACAACACACTTCA
Organism: Triticum dicoccoides; assembly: GCF_002162155.2. Taxonomy (NCBI): domain Eukaryota; kingdom Viridiplantae; phylum Streptophyta; class Magnoliopsida; order Poales; family Poaceae; genus Triticum; species Triticum dicoccoides. Next base: position 478,783,934 of record NC_041388.1, read on the forward strand.
ACTTGAGACTTTGAACTCTCACCAAATGGCATGCAATGATCTAGCTTCTCTCTCTCACTAGCTACTGCATGAAATAGTTTTGTAGCACCGAAGTGTTGCCTAGTCTCCTGTAGCGATTAGTTCTGGATGGCAAAGCGCAGCTAGATAGGTGAAACTATATGTGTGCAATAAATTAGAGAGATCGTACATGCAATCTTCAGTTCGAGGGATTGTCCGAGGTTCTATCCAAGGGAAAAAATTCGTGTGGTTGGGAGGCTGTAAATCCGAGCTGCGGAAATCTGCCCCAAGGATCTTCACCAACTCTCCTTCTGTCGTGCTATGAGTTGGTAACGAGCAGATCAAACCTTGTATGCATCTTCAGGGTGGTCTTGGGTTGGCGTGTAGAACAGATTTTTGTTTTGTTTTGTGCTACGTTACCCTATAGATTTTGTGTCAAATGACTTTTACATGTCTGCTCTTTTAAGCATGTTATAACGTGTAATTCTAAAACAATCAAAGTTTATTTACCAATTTTGCAATGGCTTAATGATGAGCATTGTCAATCTTCTAATAGGAGTACGATCTTCACTTAAATATGCAAATTGTGTTGCAATAGTTTCATGTGTTTTACTTCGTGTGATAATATTTTGGCTTTATATTTCATGACATGTGAAAATTACTCAGGTATAAATGTATCATATGTGCAAAAACCGAGGAAAGGAAAAAACGTATGACATATACATATGCAACGTGTACACCTTGTTTCTTTTGCTAGCCATATGACAGATTAAGCAACACCGAGGATGGCATTCATACTACATAGACACACCTGTCGTCAAACATCTATAACGTTTCCATTCATTGTGGTAAGACTGAAGTACGTTACACTTTCCCATAGCCGGGTTAGGATGCAAAGCTATGATATGTCTCCAACGTATCTACAATTTTTTATTGCTCCATGCTATTATATTATCTATTTTGGATGTTAATGGGCTTTATTTTACACTTTTATATTATTTTTGGGACTAACCTATTAACCCAAGGCCCAATGCAAATTGTTGTTGTTTTGCCTATTTCAGTGTTTTGCAGAAAAGGAATATCAAACGGAATGAAACCTTCGGGAGCATGATTTTTGGAACAAACGTGATCCAGAGGACTTGGAGTGGACGTCAAGCAACCAACAAGGTGGCCATGAGGCAGGGGGCACGCCTACCCCCTAGGTGCGCCCTCCCCCTCGTGGGCCCCTCATGGCTCAACCGACCTACATCTTCCTCCTATATATGTTCACATATCCCGAAAACATCCAGGAGCACCATGAAACCCTATTTCCACCGCCGCAACCTTCTGTACCCAAGAGATCCCATCTCGGGGCCCTTTCCAGAGCTCCGCCGGAGGGGCATTATCACGGAGGGCCTCTACATCAACTCCATGGCCCCTCCGATGATGTGTGAGTAGTTTACTTCAGACCTACGGGTCCATAGCTAGTAGCTAGATGGCTTCTTCTCTCTCTTTGGATCTCAATACAAAGTTCTCCTCGATCTTCTTGGAGATCTATTCGATGTAACTCTTTTTGCGGTTCGTTTGTCGAGATCCGATGAATTGTGGGTTTATGATCAAGTCTATCTATGAACAATATTTGATTCTTCTCTGAAATCTTTTATGCATGATTGGTTATCTTTGCAAGTCTCTTCAAATTATCAGTTTGGTTTGGCCTCCTAGATTGATCGTTCTTGCAATGAGAGAAGTGCTTAGCTTTAGGTTCAATCTTGTGGTGCTCGATCCCAATGACAGAAAGGGAAACGACACGTATTGTATTGTTGCCATCGAGGATAAAAAGATGGGGTTTATATCATATTGCTTGAGTTTATCCCTCTACATCATGTCATCTTACCTAAGGCGTTACTCTGTTCTTATGAACTTAATACTCTAGATGCATGCTGGATAGTGGTCGATGTGTGGAGTAATAGTAGTAGATGCAGGCAGGAGTCGGTCTACTTGTCACGGACGTGATGCCTATATACATGGTCATCCCTAGATATTCTCATAATTATTCACTTTTCTATCAATTGCTCGACAATAATTCGTTCACCCACCGTAATACTTATGATATCTTGAGAGAAGCCACTAGTGAAACCTATGGCCCCCGGGTCTATTCTCCATCATATAAGTTTCCAATCTATTTTATTTTGCAATCTTTACTTTAAATCTATATTATAAAAATACCAAAAATATTTATCTTATCATTATTATCTCTATCAGATCTCACTCTCGTAAGTGACCGTGAAGGGATTGACAACCCATTTATCGCGTTGGTTACGAGGTTCTTATTGTTTTTGTAGGTACGAGGGACTTGCATGTGGCCTCCTACTGGATTGATACCTTGGTTCTAAAAAACTGAGGGAAATACTTACGCTACTTTGCTGCATCACCCTTTCCTCTTCAAGGGAAAACCAATGCAGTGCTCAAGAGGTAGCAAGAAGGATTTTTGGCACCGTTGCCGGGGAGTCTACGCACAAGTCTAGACATACCAAGTACCATCACAAACTCTTATTTCTCGCATTACATTATTTTCCATTTGCCTCTTGTTTTCCTCTCCCCCACTTCACGCTTGCCGTTTTATTCGCCCCTTTTCTTCGCCTTCTTCCCGTATGTATATCTATTTGTGTTCCCATGTGCCTTCCATTTGCTTGCATCTTTGCTTTCTAACAATCTATTGATATGGATCCACTTAAAGTGTTCTACTTGGATCATCTATGATCCTTATGCGCTCGTGCTGAAACACAACTAGCCTAGTTGATGGGAAATCTTCAGATGAGCATGCTCATTTTGTGCATCACCGTTTGTCTGAAAAAGGGACACTCTTATGGGATCAAATAAACAGATTGCTATGTTATGCTTGGAATCTTTGTGAAATTTGTGATCTTACTTGTTGCTCTAAGAACCCTAAAAAACACCTCCCCTACCTATGTGAGTTTAATGATAATGAAATCTTATCTTCTTATGCAAAGGGTGTTTACAGTTACTACGATATCGAACAAATTGAAGAATTTGTTGCTTTTAAGGATGCTTATGAAGTTGCTTCGTTGATTGAAAAGTATGATGTTACTCTCTACAAATCTGAAAATTTTGACATACTTAAATATTGTTATGAAAACTATGCTCATAATGTCTATGTCAAAGAATTTATTGAAAGAATGACCGTTGCTTTGGAAGAAAATAATGATATGCATGAATCTATAGATAATTATGATTCCGGTGATTTCATTGAAATATCCCTTGATGAACATGATGCTTGTTATTCTTGTGGCCATGATGCCAATATTTATGAAGATGAGTTTGCTATAGTTCCTTATGTTAAACATGAGATCGTTGCTATTGCACCCATACTTGATAGTTCCTTCGATGAAAAGCATGATTGCAATGATGTTATTATAAATTCTCTTAATGTCAATTGTGTTAATGATATGCAAAACCCTAAGCTTGGGGATGCTAGTTTTGCTATGTCCACTAATTGTTGCAATGATCATGATTGGGGTGATTCTTCTTACGATCTTGAAAATTTATTTACTCTCCATGATGAATATGAGATTGATAATAGTGTTTGTAATATTATTGAAAGTGGGTTTGGAAGAGTGTCAACTTTAGATCCCACATATTTGGAGAATGTTCAATCTTATGATTTTTTTATAAAAGTGGGTTTGGAGAGGTCATGACTTTAGTTAATGTTAATCCCACTATTTTGGAAGAGTGTCAACTTTGCATGGATGTGGATCGTGTTAAAAATATTTTATGTGATAGATATTTTGTTGAATTTTCTTATGATCCCACATGTAATTATTATGATAGAGCAAAATATGGTTGTAGAAATTTTCATGTTACTAAATTACCTCTCGTTATGTTGAGCTTGCTATTGTTTCTTTCCTCTTCCATGCATATGCTAGTTTTTGCTTGCCTTTGTTTGCCTATAAGATTCCTATGCATAGGAAGTATGTTATACTTAGATGTGTTTGTCATGTGTTTCATGATGCTCTCTTTTGTGCTTCAATTCTTGTCTTTCATGTGAGCATCATTGAAATTATCGATGCCTAGCTAGGGGCGTTAAACGATAGCGCTTGTTGGGAGGCAACCCAATTTTATTTTTGTTTCTTGCTTTTTTATTATGTTTAGTAATAAATAATTCATCTATCCTCTGTTTAGATGTGGTTTTATGCTTTTAGTTAGTGTTTGTGCCAAGTAGAACCTTTGGGGAGACTTGGGGAAAGTCTTTGCGATCTTGCTGTAAAAAACAGAAACTTTAGCGCTCACGAGATTTGCTGCCATTTTTTATTGGAGAGTGATATTTAGTTAATTCTTTTTGCAGATGATTAATAGATAAATTCCTCACGTCCATAAATTTATTTTATAATTTTTGGGGTTCCATAAGTATTATAAACCTACATATTACTACAGACTGTTCTGTTTTTGACAGATTCTGTTTTTCGTGTGTTGTTTGCTTATTTTGATGAATCTATGGCTAGTAATAGAGTTTATGAACCATAGAAAAGTTGGAATACAGTAGGTTTAACACCAATATAAATAAAGAATGAGTTCATTACAGTACCTTGAAGTGGTGGTTTGTTTTCTTTTACTAACGGAGCTCACGAAGATTTTCTTTTAAGTTTTGTTTTGTGAAGTTCTCAAGTTTTGGGTAAAGATTTGATGGATTATGGAAAAAGGAGTGGCAAGAGCCTAAGATTGGGGATTCCCAAGGCACCCCAAGGTAAAATTCAAGGATAACCAAAATCCTAAGCTTGGGGATGCCCCGGAAGGCATCCCCTCTTTCGTCTTCGTCCATCAGTAACTTTACTTGGAGCTATATTTTTATTCGTCACATGATATGTGTTTTGCTTGGAGCGTCTTGTATGATTTGAGTCTTTGCCTTTTAGTTTACCACAATCATCCTTGATGTACACACCTTTTGGGAGAGACACACGTGAATTGGAATTTATTAGAATACTCTATGTGCTTCACTTATATCTTTTGAGTTGGATAATTTTTGCTCTAGTGCTTCGCTTATATCTTGTAGAGCACGATAGTGGTTTTATTTTACAGAAATAATTGATCTCTCATGCTTCACTTATATCATTTTGAGAGTCCTTTAGAACATAATGGCAATTCACATTGGTTATAAATTTTAAATGCTAAGAGAAGTTGGATGCTTGATAGATTGTTTTGAGATATAAAGGTGGTAATATTAGAGGTGTGCTAGTTGAGTAATTGTGAAATTGATGAATACTTGTGTTGAAGTTGGCAAGTCCCGTAGCATGCACGTATGGTAAACGTTATGTGACAAATTTGAAGCATGGGGTGTTCTTTGATTGCTTTCCTTATGAGTGGCGGTCGGGGACGAGCAATGGTCTTTTACTACCAATCTATCCCCCTAGGAGCATGCGCGTAGTGCTTGGTTTTGATGACTTGTAGATTTTTGCAATAAGTATGTGAGTTCTTTATGACTAATTGAGTCGATGGATTATATGCACTCTCATCCTTCCATCATTGCTAGCCTCTACGTTATCGTGCATTGCCCTTTCTCACCTTGAGAGTTGGTGCAAACTTCGCCGGTGCATCCAAACCCCGTGATATGATACGCTCTATCACACATAAGCCTCCTTTTATCTTCCTCAAAACAGCCACCATACCTACCTATTATGGCATTTCCATAGCCATTCCGAGATATATTGCCATGCAACTTTCCACCGTTTCATTTATTATGACACACATCATCATTGTCATATTGCTTTGCATGATCATGTAGTTGACATCGTATTTGTGGCAAAGCCACCATGCTTAATTTTTCATACATGTCACTCTTGATTCATCGCAATGCCGATACACTGTCGGAGGCATTCACATAGAGTCATATTTTGTTCTAAGTATTGAGTTGTAATTCTTGAGTTGTAAGTAAATAGAAGTGTGATGATCACCATTAGAGCATTGTCCCATGTGAGGAAAGGATGATGGAGACTATGATTCCCCCACAAGTCGGGATGAGACTCCAGATGAAAAAAAAGAGGCCATATAAAAAAAGAGAAAAGAAGGCCCGAATAAAAAAAGATTAAAAGAGAGAAGGGAAAATGTTACTATCCTTTTCCCACACTTGTGCTTTAAAGTAGCACCATGATCTTCATGATAGAGAGTCTCTTATTTTGTCACTTTCATATACTAGTGGGAATTTTTAATTATAGAACTTGGCTTGTATATTCCAATGAAGGGCTTCCTCAAATGCCCTAGGTCTTCGTGAGCAAGCAAGTTGGATGCACACCCACTTAGTTTCTTTGATGAGCTTTCATATATTTATAGCTCTAGTGCATCTGTTGCATGGCAATCCCTACTCCTTGCATTGACATCAATCGGTGGGCATCTCCATAGCCCATTGATTAGCCGCGTCAATGTGAGACTTTCTCCCTTTTTGTCTCCTCACACAACCTCAATCATCATATTATATTCCACCCATAGTGCTATGTTCATGGCTCGCGCTCATATATTGCGTAAAAGTTGAAAGAGTTTGAAAACGCTAAGTATGAAACAATTGCTTGGCTTGTCATCGGGGTTGTGCATGATGGGAGCATTTTGTGTGACAAAAAAGAAGCATGGCCAAACTATATGACTTTGTAGGGATAAGTTTTCTATGGCTATGGTATTTTAATAAGACATAATTGCTTGATTAGCATACTTGGAGTATTACTATTTTTATGTCAACAATAAACTTTTATCTTGAATCTTTCGGATCTGAACATTCATGCCACAATAGAGAAAAATACATTGAAGAACATGCTAGAAATCATTCCACATCAAAAATTCTGTTTTTATCATTTACCTACTTGAGGACGAGCAGGAATTAAGCTTGGGGATGCTTGATACGTCTCCAACGTATCTATAATTTTGATTGTTCCATGCTATTATATTATTTATTTTGGATGTTAATGGGCTTTATTTTACACTTTTATATTATTTTTTGAACTAGCCTATTAACCCAAGGCTCAGTGCAAATTGTTGTTTTTTTGCCAATTTCAGTGTTTCGCAGAAAAGGAATATCAAACGGAGTCCAAACGGAATGAAACCTTCGGGAGCATGATTTTTGGAACAAACGTGATCCAGAGGACTTGGAGTGGACATCAAGCAACCAACGAGGTGGCCATGATGCAGGGGGCGCGCCTACCCCCTAGGTGCGCCCTCCCTTCTCGTGGGCCCCTCATGGCTCAACCGACCTACTTCTTCCTCATATATATGTTCACATACCCCGAAAACATCCAGGAGCACCATGAAACCCTATTTCCACCGCCGCAACCTTCCGTACCCAAGAGATCCCATCTTGGGGCCCTTTCCGGAGCTCCGCCGGAGGGGGCATTGATCACGGAGGGCCTCTACATCAACTCCATGTCCCCTCCGATGATGTGTGAGTAGTTTACTTCAGACCTTCGGGTCCATAGCTAGTAGCTAGATGGCTTCTTCTCTCTCTTTGGATCTCAATACAAAGTTCACCTCGATCTTCTTGGAGATCTATTCGATGTAACTCTTTTTGCGGTGTGTTTGTCGAGATCCGATGAATTGTGGGTTTATGATCAAGTCTATCTATGTACAATATTTGATTCTTCTCTAAAATCTTTTATGCATGATTGGTTATCTTTGCAAGTCTCTTCGAATTACCAGTTTGGTTTGGCCTACTAGATTGATCGTTCTTGCAATGGGAGAAGTGCTTAGCTTTAGGTTCAATCTTGTGGTGCTCGATCCCAGTGACAGAAAGGGAAACGACACATATTGTATTGTTGCCATCGAGGATAAAAAGATGGGGTTTATATCATATTTCTTGAGTTTATCCCTCTACATCATGTCATCTTACCTAAGGCATTACTCTGTTCTTATGAACTTAATACTCTAGATGCATCCTGGATAGCGGTCGATGTGTGGAGTAATAGTAGTATATGCAGGCAGGAGTCGGTCTACTTGTCACGGACGTGATGCCTATATACATGATCATGCCTAGACATTCTCATAATTATTCGCTTTTCTATCAATTGCTCGTCAGTAATTCGTTCACCCACTGTAATACTTATGCTATCTTGAGAGAAGCCACTAGTGAAACCTATGGCCCTCGGGTATATTCTTCATCATATAAGTTTCCAATCTATTTTATTTTGCAATCTTTACTTTCAATCTATATTATAAAAATACCAAAAATATTTATCTTATCATTATTATCTCTATCAGATCTCACTCTCGTAAGTGACCATGAAGGGATTGACAACCCCTTTATCACGTTGGTTGCGAGGTTCTTATTTGTTTGTGTAGGTACGAGGGACTTCCGTGTGGCCTCCTACTGGATTGATACCTTGGTTCTCAAAAACTGAGGGTAATACTTACGCTACTTTGCTGCATCACCCTTTCCTCTTCAAGAGAAAACCAATGCAGTGCTCAAGAGGTAGCAAGCTACAATTAACATGTTTCATGGTCCCGATGGGAAGTTGTATCTTTCGAAGACTATTTTGGATCATAATTATACATTAACTCCACTTAAGTAACGATTATTCATATGCAACAAAAGGTTAGATTCCCATGTCAAGCAAAGGCTTGATTTGAATGACTGGGCCGGCATTCGAGTAAACAAGAATTTCAATTCTTTCATTGTGGCAACAGATAGTCATGAGAACAAAACTTTTCATGAGAAAGATTCTTGCAATTTTCTAAAGAAAATAATAAGGCTGAAACTTGAAAGTGGTGACGTTGAAGCGGTTCATGACTATTTTGTCAAAATGCAATCTGACAACCCAAACATTTTTAGTGTCATTGACCTTGATGATGAATCCTAACTTAGGAATATATGTTGGGTTCATGCCAAGGGTAGAGAAGTGTATGACCCTTTACATGACGACATTACTTTTCACACGACATATTTGATGCCTTTTGCTTGTTTTTTTGGAGTGAACCATCATTGTGAATCAGTGTTTGCTATGATTTGCTTTATTATCAAATGAAGATAATGCAACATTTGTTTGGTTATTCCAAGCAAGGCTCACATGTATGTCAAATTGTCAACCAAAAGCTATTTTAACTGATCAAGCAAAAGCAATTCAGAATGGTGTGGAAATAGTTTTTCCGGAATCTTGATACAAATGGTGCATGTGGTGTATAATGAAAAAGATACCCGAGAAGTTAGGTGGATATGATGAACATGATCACATCAAGGTTGTTGTTGACAAGACAATTTATGATTCATTAACAATTGCATAATTTGAAGTTTTTTGGATGCATATGCTTCAGAACTATGATGATAGTGAATGGCTTAAATAGCTTTACGACCATTGTCACTATTGAGTTCCAACATTTGTTAAAGACTCCTTTTGGCCAGGTATGTCTACTACACAACTTAGTGAGACTATCAATGCCTTCTTTGATGGGTATGTTAATGCAGAAACTACAGTGAAGCATTTTGTTAGCCAATACGAGAATGCTCTTAGTGATAAAGTTGATAAGGAGAATATTGTTGGTTTTAACTAGTTCAATTCAACCATACCTGCTGTCGGTGTCAAAACCGGCAGATCTCAGGTAGGGGCTCCCGAACTGTGGACCTTGGATCGATGGGGAACAAGGGACATGGGACATGATATTTACCCAGGTTTGGGCCCTCTCTACGAGGTAATACCCTACGCCCTTCTTGATTATATTGCTTTTGTATATGGGGATTGCTGATCTACCACGAGATCGGATGAACTAAACCCCAAGCTAGTAGGATGGTGATTGTTCTCTCGCTTCTACGGACTAAGTCCCCTGGTTTATATAGACACCAGGGGTATTAGGGTTACAAATAGTCGGTTACAACAGGGGAACAAGCATGTAGAATCTTCTATCTTGACTTGGAGTACACACTAAGGCACAAAAACATCACCCGTCCGGATACAATGCCGCCCATAGTTCCGTCCACCAGCAGCCATAGTGCGGCCCAGCTGTCTGGCCCATGTGAGATAGGCTGGCATCCCGAGGACCCCCTAGTCCAGGACTCCCTTGGTATCCCCCGAAGTAGCCACCAACGCTGGCTTCTTGTAACTTTCACATCTGTAGTCTCTGGCTTGTAGTAGAGTTCCTCCTACGTATTTGAAGTAATCTTTCCAGCCGAGCCTTTTAGAGGGTACTCGGCTCACACGCACAGTCATACCATATCCGGTGTTCAGACTATTGACTGTACTTAACCTTGAAGGACAACCGTTTAAACATACGCAGTACCTTGAACTGACAGCTTTTGGCGAAGGGTCACAGCCGGTCATAAACATGAGAACTCGATGCGCAGCTCAAGGCAGCCCCTTCAATGGCACGTCCCATCGAGGTGGAGATCGTGACCCACTTTTTAAGGGATTTGATCAATTATTCCCAGTATGCCACTCGCGCATAACGTCACGAGTATATTGAGAAGTTGCAAGGCCAATGACGCGGTTAAAGGACTCTTGGTATCACGACTACTTACAAAAAGACACATGCCACAGTCATATCTTCACGCCTTATTCATCCTTTCGCCACAGCCTTCCGCAAAGCACCAGCATCCCAACTCAACTCCCCTCGAAAGATCCCCCTTTCCCATGCTTGGCCATGGCCGGATCCGAAGCAAAGGGCAAGTGGGAGGCCTCATGCATCTCCAACAATGACATCGAGGAACTGAAGCGAGCGGGCTACCTCTCCCCCAACATTGTTCATCGGGCCCCCGAGGAGGGCCAGGTCATGCCGACGCCCTGCGTCGGTGAGCGGGTGGTATTCATTCCCCACTTTATCTGGGGACTGGGTTTCCCACTCCACCCATTCGTTCGAGGGTTGATATTCTACTATGGGCTCGACTTCCATGACCTGGCTCCAAATTCTTTCCTCCACATCTCCGCCTTCACCTCCATCTGCGAGGCCTTCCTTCAGGTCCAGCCGCACTTCGGCCTATGGCTGAAGGTATTCAACGTCAAGCCGAAGATCGTCGACGGCCGTCACGGGGATTGCGGGCGTGCCATGGTGAGCAGGCTCACCCGACTCGGATGGCCGGAGGCCGTGTTCATTGACACGGCCAAAATCTAGCAAATAGAATGGTTGTACATCACAAAGCCTCGTGATGCGGCCTGGGCAGCCACCCCGGAGTTCAGATCCAGACCCCCTGTGAGGTTGACCTCGTGGACCAAGAAAGGCCTTGACTAGGGGTCTACTACCAAGGTGGAGGCACTACAAAAGTGTGTCTCCAATATGATAAAGGCGGGGGCCACGCTGACCAACGTGGTCCAAATTATGCTCCACCGTCGTCTCCTGCCTTGCCAGCTTCGGAACGCCCCAATGTGGTCCTGGAAGCCCAAACACCCCCGCACCATGCAACACTTCTATGGCAGCACCCACAAGAAGCTATGGAAGGTGTTGTTCAAGCCGCAGAAGACGTGGCCCGCGGAAAAGGAGGACATCGGCCTCGACGCTAAGAATCCCCCGAAGGAGATAATGTTGTACTATTCACTTCATGTTTGGATATTTGCATCCCCTACTATGATCCTCAATTCCTTCTTCTCGTTTCCATAGGGCTGGCTTAAGAGGGCCGTGTAGATGGACAGTCCGGCCCGCTGCCCGAACACCCCAGGTCAGCTCTGCTAGAGGCACTACAAAAAAATACACTTTCGTGATGATACGTGTTTGTCACAGTAGGTCGTTTTTTTGTCATGCATGTACATCCATGACAAATTTATGACAGAATCAAAATAGTCATACATGTGCTGACGTAGAAGTGTTCCATGACATTACCAAAATTATCATCACGGAAGTGTCCACTTCCATGACGACAAATCACGCGTCACAGAAGTGCTTTCGTCAAGGGTGACCGACACGTGGCATCCACCGTAATGGAATGCCGTTAAGCTATCGGGTCGGGTTTTGGATCCGATAACCCGTTAACAGCCCCGACCAATGGGGATTTTCCACGTGTAAAATCATCATTGGCTGGAGGAAACACGTGTCGGCTCATCGTTGGGACAGATGTCAACCACTCATTGGACGGAAGGCGCCTATGATACGTCGACACGTGGCACGGCCCAACAGAGGCCCATTCCTGTGAAAAGGCCGGCCCGTTTGACTTGGTCAAAAGGTGGCGGGCCGGCCCATGGAAAGCCTGTTAACGACCTGTTCTCATATAGCCCATTTACAGCTCGCTAACCCAAGGCCCGTTACGCCCTATCCAAATTAGGCCCAGTAGTGTCATCTAGGCCATCCAATATGATTCCAGCCCGTTTTCACTTCTGGCCCATGTATGGCCCATGACGTCTTTCGGCCCATATGAGGCCCTATGTAACTCTTGGCCTATTAACGGCCCATGGTGAAACTGGCCCGTAATGAACAGTGTATCACTTTACACCCATTAACGGCCCGTGGTGAAACTGGCCCGTAATGAACAGTGTATCACTTTATACCCATTAACGGCCCGTTATTCCGTTGGGCCATTTCCAGCCCATGTTATCTTTCGGCCTTCTCAGAGCCCATTTATTCTTGGGCTCATTTCCAGCATTCGTTTACTTACGGCCCGTTACTGTCATTTTCTGCTTGTGGGCCAAATTCAGCCCGTGGTTACAGTCGGCCCGTTTGTGGTCCGTTAATACGTTGGGCCATTTTCATAGCGTCATCAAATACGGCCTATTAACGATGGCCCATTACGGTCGGCCCATGAACGGACGATTCCAACTCTAGCCCGTTTACGGCCATAATGCGGCCTGTTATTAGCCCATGTTTGGCCAATCAATCATACGGCCTGTATAAGGCCCATTGATGATACGGCCCGTAGAAGGCCCATTGTTTCTACGACCCGTAGAAGGCCTACTATTTCTACGGCCCGTAGAAGGCCCACTGTTTCTATGGCCCGTAGGAGGCCCAGTGTCACTACAGTAAATATTAGCCCATGGTTATTATGGCCTAGTTTTAAAAAAATAGGTTATTGCAGCCACTAGTTAACCGCGGAAAAAGAACTGCAATGACTACAAGCAAACAAATAAACAAGACAACAAGGAAATAAATAAGCAAGCAACTAACGCTAGGTTATCACAGCTATTACACATATTACATCCACTGGGCATCAAAGTTCGCCACCAGTGCAAATATAGGGAACAAAGCAGCATATCATATACACTGGCCGTCAAAATTGGCCACCAGTGCAAATAAACGCGGCAGCAAAACAAGAGCATAACTGAAACAACTTCAGAAGAGCTCAAGAAACATTATCCTGGGTATCCATCATGCTGGCAATAAGCTTAGCAAGCTGATTAGCTTTGTCCTGTTTGGCGCTAAAATCCTCCAATGCTTGCTATTGCACCAGAAAGTATGCATCTGAATGCTCCAGGGACTTCCGCAGTCCTTCCGCTTCTTTTCGCAGCACAACCGATCGATGTCTTTCAGCTTGTAACTGAGACTCAAGAAACCGAACTGATTCAGACAGTGAGTTTGAATAGCTTGTGCAAGCGGTAGTGGCCAGTAAATCCAACACTAAACCAAGACAGGATGTGTCACTATCCTGAACCTTATTTGCGTTACTTCCTTTACCGTTGCTTAATAAGACACTCTTCCCCAATATTCTGTCAGCATTCTAAAAGAAGAAACAAGCAGACACATAACAAGTTTAACATGTACTAGTATATGAAACTCATTTCGGTGAACCAGTTCATTAGTAAGATGGACAGGGTTAAACTACCAAGTCTTCTATTACCAAGTACTAGTACATAATAAAAGCATCAAACAAACACATATCTATGTCCTATGGTAGCAATGGAATCTTAAATTAGAACAATTGTTCTTCAGGTTTAGGCACTTGTTCTACATGAACAGAGTACAGTAAGACGCAAGAATATAATACTCAAAAATAGAAAATGAGCTCATAGACCTTACCACATTCTTGGTTTGGGACCAGTACAGAACAAGGCGTTCCCAGTCATCGTCCAGTAAATGTGTCTCAGGAGAACGTAAGGGAATTTGATGAGTTTCTTTGCCGGTGAAGTACGTTTTCTTCAGGTAATTCCGATACTACCACCAAGCATTCTTGAAGATAGCAGAGGTATTAGCACAGGTTACCTCATCCTGAGTTTCCAAATCGGTCCTTCTCTATAGAGAAAAATGGGAAAATTTGTTGTATTATAACCATCATGGAGGTAGGATGTATGGGACGAAGCAAAGTAATTTCCATGAATAACATTACTTACACATAACTCCTGGACAAACACCTGCAACTGGCATTTTCCTTCATCTTCAGTATAATATTTCCAAGATGGGAAGATACGCACATATGATTTAACAACATCAAATGCGATAGATGCTAAACTACGACTAGCTGGTTGTGCTTCCTCCACAGGAATAGGCGTACTAACTGGTGGAGTTGGGGTTCGCTGTGATAGTACTGGCCCTATGGGCACTGGAGCTGCCTTACTAACTACTCTTGTTTGGGAGCTCTGTGGTGGAGATGGTGCTGTGTCAACAGGAACTGGGTTACTATCGGCTGGGGTTGGGGTTAGATTGGGTGAAGCTAGTTCTCTGCCCATCGTAGTAGGGGTACAATCTGCGAGAGTTTGGGTTATGTGTGGTAGGGCTAGTTCTTGTGCATGTAAAACCGAGGTGCTATCTCCACCAAGAGGTAGCACTATTTTATTTGAAGACCGTGTTTTTAGTCCGCTAGATACTGGCATCACTCGTTCCAATTCAAATGGTTGATAAACAGGAAACATAGTTGAATGTACAGACATTGTATGAGAGACAGATGCAATAGATAGTGTGGAAAAAAGAGGGCATGAAATAGTTGATATGTATATTGTTTAACTAAAATGGATAGCATGACATAATTTCACATATATGATGTCTATCTAAACTGGATAGCATAGCATAACATAATTCAAAGATATGATGAATAACTAAACAGGATCGCATGACATAATTCACCTACATGTTATCTAAGTAATCAGGATCGCATAATTTAATTCACATATGTGATTTATATGCTAAATAGAGGGCATTCAATATGATGTCTGAACTAAGAACATTGTGTTGAATATTGGGTATATGATGTCTAAACTATGCAATGCAAGCCACCGTATGCATGATATGAGCAGTATAACCGTGCCAAGTTAGAGCATACACCTTAGTGGGGGAATAGGACTGGTCATCTATCTCTCAATCCATCTCTAGGGAGCTATCGGGACCCAACAAGAGATCTGCTTCGACAGGTAGCACTGTCTGCTCTGAAGGCCTTGTTTTTACTCCAGATTTTTCCATCTCCCACCCAAATGGCTGATTCACAGGAAGAGTAGTTTAATGTACAAACATTGTCGACAAATGGAAATGTAATGAAGAAAAGGATGGGCAAGATATCATTCAAATATATGATGCCTGGTTAAACAGGATGGCATTGCACATTTCACATATATTATGGCTGGCTAAAAGACATGAGACTGCATAATTCCCATATATGATATAGAAACTAAACAGGTGGCATTACAGAACATGTCTAAACTAAGCAGATGACATATATGATGTTAAAAGTAGGCACTGCAAGGCAACATATGCATGATATGACTAACATCATCATGCCAAGGTAGAGCAAACACCTTGGGGGGTAAATAGGAGTGGTCAGCGGCGTCCGAATCCGCCTCAGAACAGATATCTTCCTCTGGATTACAATCTGGAGAGGGGTGGGGAGGGTTTGCCATTGAACCCACCATGGAGTGATGTCTGCATGACATTGTATTGCCGCGCAAAACTCTTCTCTTTTTCTCTACATGTTGAGCATGACTGTGTACAATATCTGACATGCATACGAAAAAATATGGTGGGATTATGTAAGGAGAGCATGCAGAAATTTAGAGTGATGGTAACAACCAGTGGATCAATGTTTTTCCGTTGAACCAAAATAGCCCTAATGGATCGACGTGAATGTATAGTAATAAGTGACGCAACAAGTGTACAACCTCTTTTTCGTAGCCGTGTTGACCTCAGCATCATTGGGTTGGTCGCTGAAGCAGTTGAGGCAGAGGTGGTTGTCGGAGGTGTGGAGGAAGATCTGAGGAATCTGTAGACGGTGTCCAGGGAACTGCTCTGTTGTGACGGATCATTCTGTCATTGGAGCAGCTCCGGTGAGCCGTAAAACGTCAAGGCTGAAGCAGCACAAGACAGACATCATCAATCTCAAGTGGGATTCTAATAGCATATCCAATAGATGATGTAAAATGGATGTAAAATTAACATCACCAAAAACAACCTGACTACAACAGATGAGGTAAAAACTGTTGACTCTGAACTTAACTGTCGAAACTGAAATTTACTGTGGAATCTGAATGCTACTATCGAAACTGAACGCAATGGTAGCAGAGACGCACTTGACATGTATTTTAGGGAGGGCCTGCAGTTCATCTTCAACCTGCACCCCCTGAGTCGCCAGCCACCACCGGCCGAACCGCCGGCCCTAGCGCCGCCTCGCCGCCCCGAAACAACTCGCCACTGCCGCCCCGGCCAGCCCTCTAGGCCCCCCGCCCCCACCCTGAACCCTAAGATAGATAGTGGGGTACCTCTCCGACGAGCCCCCGTCCCTGCTGCGGGTGGTTCTTCCTTAACTCCGGCGAGCCCCCCTCCCCCAACCCTTGAAAATCGACTGACCCAAAAGTCGATTCAGTCGACTGAAGTGTGGCTTAATCGGAGCAGAGCAGCAGCACGAGCGAGGGGGAGAGCAGCAGCAACAGCTGGGCGAGTGAGCAATCGAGCGAGAGTCGGAGCAGCAGCAGCAGCAGATCCGGCTGGTATGGACGCCGCCGCCGAAGGGGCCTCGCACTGGGGGAGAGCCGCCGTGGAGATGCGCCCGCGGCGCTGGCTTCAAGGTAGCCGCTCCATGGGGGTGCGGGATGGAGCACCGTCGGCGCCGGGAGGTCGAGTTAAGGAGAAGGTGCGATGCGATGAGTGTACAACCTCTTTGGTGGCGCCGAGTAGGCCTCGGCTTCGTCCGAGGAGTCGGTGAGGATGTTGCGGTTCCAGTGGAGCAGGTTAAGGCGACGCTGTGGGGATGGAGCAGCCGCGATAGACGAGGCGATCGTCGGAGCAGCTCCTTGAAGGTGGAGGACAGTGCGGCTGAACCGGCGGGACGGTGAGATGGACGACGGATCCTCATCCGGGGAGGTGGATGAGGGACGTCGAGCTGTTGTGCTGGATGACGTCGTCGGGGAAGAGGCTCCGGCTGGGCAGCGGTGACGTGGCGGACGGAGGAGGGTGGGGTTTCGCGGCTGGAGCAGAGAGGTTATGGCAGCCTGGGATTTCGAATGGCGAAAAGGGGGCGATGGGAGGGGGTGAAGCATGACTTAGGAACGTGCTTGTCCAAAATGTAGGGTGTGTTACAAAAGTACCCCCCATCGATTTGAACTAGCGGCCCTTTCGGCTTAGGGTTAGAAGGGGGATTTCGCGTGTCGGGATTTGACAACTGGAGGGAGTTTTCCCACGCGTTGTAATTTCGGGATAGCAAGGCGCGGGTTGTGAAGGCGCCAGTTTTGGGAGCACGATATCTAAATTTTCGGGATATAACAAGACGCAGGTTGAATTTTAGGGACAAGCCTAACATGTAGTAATATTGTACTTGTACGTACCAAATCAATTCGCACTTCCCTGAACCAAAAAGAAAACAAAAAAATAAAACTATTCACACCACACAAAGAGAGAGTCTTGCCCCGTTTTACTATACAAACGCTATTCAAAGCTACTCCCTCCTTCCATCTATATAGGGCCTAATGCATTTTTCGATGCTAACTTTGACCAAATATTAGAGCAATGATATATGACATGCAACTTACACAAAGCACACTGTTAAATTCGTCTATGAAAGGTTCTTTCAATGATATAATTTTCACATTGTGCATGTCATGTACTATTAATCTTGTCAATAGTCAAAGGCGGTCTTAAAAATCTCATTACGCCCTATATAGATGGAAGGAGGGAGTATGAATCCATGTTATGTCCGATTAAATTTTTTCGCTTGCTGTATAATGCATGTAACCTACTCATACCAACATTTTAGTGCATTCTAAATGTCTATACTACCGCTGCAATTCGAACTAAATTTGAATTCGTTTCTCTATTTCAATAAGAATCTACAATCATGATTGTTGCCAACTTCAACCATCATAGTTCCCTTGCTATCCGCCAGATATAAATCAGACGGCCTATAATGCAGGATGGCAGGCACACCATCATCAACAACTCCGTTTTTTTATAAGAGTAGAGATAAAACATATTAAATGTAGTATACCATGTTCATAACCACACCATGTGTATCACCGTTATATATATTCACACATCCGTCGGTTTGAAACACTATGATAAATTCTTCAAATATCCGAATTCGCTTTTTATAATGAAGTATATATGATCTCTATTCGTCTTTTACACCCACACAACCCTCTTATCTTTGTAGCTAGCGCTAACTTTCTCTTGTGCATGCACACGCCCGCATCCCTCTCACCCTCCCTCAGCATTCTCTAGCTCCATCGTGCAAATTCATCTTTTCACTTTAGGTCGTTCACCCATGGTGTGTGTAGGCCCCCCAGCTCCTTCTTTACGACACACATCGATCGATATGCCTCTCTAGCCAGGTGTGCCTAGCACAAACACAAGCTTCCCCTCTTCTCTTGTCACCGTCCATGCCTCATCCCACCACTCTTTTCATCATTCTCATACTCGCACACTCCTCCCCCTCGATATAGTATGCCTCTCGTACCACCTCCTACATGCATCCCTCTCTCTCTCTATCCTTCTCCTCGTGCCTCATTTGCTTCTAACACACACATGCATGTATACCGATCGATCTCCCAACATATACCTAGATCGACTTTAACTACCCTCCATCGATCGACGTACCTCACAAGTTATGTCTCTCCTTTATCTTACAAAGGGTTTGATCTTCCTATGTAGTTACGTCTGCTTACCACAACCACATCGCCCCCCTCATCATTCGTGCATGCCTCCTGACCCGTCTCTCACACGCACGTGCACAGACAACAAGCAGCCATCTCCTCTCTTATTGATATTGCGGGCGTGCCCTCCGTTTGTCTAGCAAGCCTATCCCACCATTTGTTAGAAGCAACTCCACTACCACCCCCTCCAACACTCTAGCTCTGTCTCTCTCCCAACCTTATTCATCTCCCGCACATATGCATGGATGCTGATCGATCTCCCTTAATACATCGATCTCCTTAATACATGAGGTAGGCCTCTCTCCTCCTCCACACATATACCAGCCATTGTACCTCTGTAGTTAAATGGGCCTCCCTCTTCCCCCACCACACACCGATAGTCGAGCACTGCAGGTAGGTATCCATGCCACAGAGACAAACTGCACATGTCCCATCTCACGTTCCAGTAGGCCAGCCACTCTACACCTTTGATGTGGGCACACACAAATTCGATGGCACTCTTTATCAATCGCGCGCGCGCACACACACACATCATCCCTCTCTTCGATTCTATGGACACCTCAAGCCGATGATACCTCCACTCTCTTCTCGTGGATCGCCCCCTCTATATATATGTTATATCCAGGACTCTATTTCACACACATTGCATATGTTAAATTTTTTGATTGACCCCCCCCCCCACAAAAAAAACTCTCAAGAACCCACACACTATATCTCTCTAGGTTTGTATCTCTCTCACACAACCCCACGTAGGTGGTGTACGTATACAAGAAGATAATAGGTGCACCGTGCGCGTACTCACGCTTCGTGCCCAGCCACACCCGCGCGGGTACACGGTGGAGCTCATTTCTCCGTAGAAGCTGAATTTGTTTTTGAAACATCAAGTGGCCAGAGACTCAAAAACTTATTTGCCCATTAGTGACTTGTCAGGGCGGTGGATTTTAGTTTGTACGATAATGTTGCATCCACCTAAAGTAACGAAAGTTCTTACGTAAACTTCCTAGTAATTCCCTCTTCGTAGGTGCAGCATTACTCCTAACATTGTAATATCAGTTTGAAACTTGTAATATTGCCGTGTCCTATTCGGCTATTCATGCGTTTTCAAAATCCTGCGAATCAAACAGGTCCTGAGTTGGTGATGATGTTGTGCCTCCCATCTGTCACCAATAGCCGTCGGATCTAGATCTGATGCATACAAACCAAGCTTCTCCATTTTTGCAAAAAGATGCCCGCACTTGTTCCTTATTTACAAACAACTCCTTGTCTCTCACAATCAGCCTCATCTCCTCCCCACCACATCTAGGAGTAGAAGGCCGTGGAAAAATCTGGCGCGATGGCCGCTGCCGGAGCCGTCCACCCCCAGTCTTGGTGTTCCGTGCAATGCACGGGCATCTACGCATGGGAAATTATGTCGAACAGGGCTAGTTGTAAGCAGGCTAGCTCTACAGCCATGATGATAGTGACTGCAGACGGTGAGGCTGACTATGGTATGCCGAACACGGCGCCTATACTCAGGTGTCATCTCCGACGCAGGGTCTTGTCACTTCACTGTGAGGAGCAGCACATAATAATTTGACCAACGGGTAGTACAGTGCTAGTACTCCTACTACTACATTGGTAGTACTACTACTAGTACTAGTAGCACCACCGTATGGATTTAGGAGTACTACCACGTCCACCGGCACTGATGAACGTCTCCAGGTAGTATTGCTTGAGGCCGCCAGGGCGAGGGGCCGCTTGGACGATAGCTTCGTTTCCTTGTTCGACGAGGTCCTTGTCGGTTTCCTCGACAAGTTCACCGTCGTCAAGAAGCTTGTGGACGACTTTGACGTAAGCCTCCAGCTGACGCGCCCAGGCTCTGCGATGCCAGCCACCCTCAACGGACACTATGGTAACAACCTCTTTGACGCACTGGTGGCCCTGCGACTGCCCGCCGTCGCGCCGGAGAATGTCCACCTCGAGGTCACGCTCGCCGCGCAGCGCCTCGCGCAGCAAGACACCATCGACATAATCACCCATGTCTACGCGCAAATCATCCACAAGGACTACTACATGCAAGAGGAGGACGATAGGACACTGGCCTTCTTGGAGCGTAGGGCAACCTTGGACGGCACTGTTCAGAAGCACGTTGAGCTCGCCGCCAACGCCGCTGCTCCTCACACGTCGGTTGGTGACCCGGCGCACTAGGGCGTGAGGATGTCGTTGAACGTTGATGGATCCGTATGTATTTTTATCTTTCCATCAAATCCTTGTAGTAGTATATGATACTACAGTAATTATCTTGTCGGATGGCTGAGAAAATAGGAGGGAGAAGAGATGGTTGTAGCATGGACTCCAAGAAAATTGGTGTCGGATGGGACTCGTGTGGGTGGCGTGTGCCGTACTGCTAGACATGAATGCTACTGAGTTATGGCCCATGCCACCCCACTATATCGAGGTACGTAGAACAAATTTCCTGCAGTCCATGCTTGGCCCTCCTCTATCTCTCTTCTCAGCCAGCCAGCGGACGCGCGGAGCCCATCGTCTGTTTGCTCACACGCGGCCCCACATGTCAATGAAAACACAAGAGGACCCACTGAACCTGCACATCTTTCACCTCGACGTGCTGGTGATGAAAAACAAATCCAATAAAGATCTTCGGCGGCCGCTTTTGGAGTTACTCAAGAGTAGTAAGATTCTATTTACAGTTTAACCCAAGATGCACATCTCGTGGCTTCAACTACCACTCTATTTTCTTTCATGACACAACATGGATGCTGGATGTCCCACGTGTCGGCAAAAGGAGGAAGAACCCGACCAAATCTTCGGTTCTGCTATCGGATGAGATTAGTGCACTTGTTGATACTCCTACTAGAATAGAGGCTAGACATGAGACTAGATGCGAGGAAGCAACGTCTACTTCTTTACACTCGAAGAAGAAAGAAGTATGCAAGATCGAGCCTCCGCAGATCAACAATGAATGCATTGAGAAGGCACTAATCCAACTTGCAGGAGTAGTAAAATGTATTCTTGTGGTTCTTGTTTTCTTTGGTCTTGCTTTTCTAGTCAAAATTATCATTGGAGTTCGTGCAAAACGGAGGTCCGTTTGGGGTCGTGCGATGGAGTTGGCCTTACAAGTGGGACCGCAGTTAAGGAAACCGACTATCGGCAAACCCCCACCTCGCCCGCCACGCGATGGCTGAAGTTAGGCTGGTCATAGTGGAAGTAACTTAGTAAGTAACATAGCGCATTTCAAGACAAGTTTGCTTATGTTGCATATAGTTAATGAGGAGAGAAATGTTTGGAGTAACATAAATATGTTACTATAACATAACGCAAACCAAAGCAAAATGAGTCTATAATGTAATAAATGCAATCATCTATGATACTACTTGTATGTTACTTTTCACTATGAAGGTAGTAACAAAGACTAGTGTCATATGCATGACAATAGTCTAAGTTACTCCCCACTATAACCAGCCTTAGAGAAACAACGAGGTTGAAGAGATTGCTCTAGCACAGACTCCAAGAAATAATATGGTGTCAGATGGATGTCGTGGTGGTGGCGTGTGCCATACTCCTGGACGTGAATGTTTGTTCTGGCCCATGCCACCCTACTACTCCTACTACTTACTCCTACTAGTATATAGTATACTAGTATCGTGGATTCGAGGTGCTGGTTATGTACAACGAACATATTAACATATGGCTACAGTAAAAACACCCGCCCGACACGCAAAGCATGTGAAGCTAGTACAAATTTAGAGAAGCGACTCGAAAGCCATTCATAAATTTAGTAAGTTTATCACAGGCATATCATTTTATTACATACAACAGGTCATCAACCCACATCGACAACGAGGATACATTATAAATACTAAAGTTTTCACCACACAACAAATAACAAGCCATGAAATGAACTTCAACTCAACCATTCCGCGACATTGGCAATGCTTGCTTTGAACCACAACTGATTATCTAGGACGGGCCATGTGTTGTCGATCTGGAGACCAACGTAGGACCGATCATCCAGGCTGAAGCGGCCTACTATATCAGTACGAGGGTAGTGAACCACCCAAATGTCCGAGGTATAGACACAGTTGCTTCTCATAAATGTGTCAGCAGCAGTTGGATCGCCTTTCACCATCATCGGATAATTTTGTCCAAGGAAGAGCGAGTTTTCTCCAAGACTATCAATTCTGTGCCAGGGAGAAGGAGTTGGTGCTAGCACACTAGTATCCATCCCGAATACCATGCAACGGGTGTTGGAATAGGTCCGGAGAGTGCGGCCATGGGAGACACCTGCTTCCTTACTAGTAACATCATCAGTGGGTTGTATACACACAAGAAGAGGTGATCCATCGGAATTAGTTGCCAGGCGCCACAGAGTATATCGGCGCTGCTCGTCCTCATGCTCGTGATCATCACCATCGTCATCGCCCCCTTGGTTATAAAAAATTTCAAGTATAGGTGGTGGGATGTTCACAGGACCTTGGAAACACAAGAAGAAGGTTAATTAGTAAAGGGAAACTTGCTAACCCGCATGCATGTGGATGAAACAATTATAATTACGGTGGAAGACAAACGTACCAAAACTACTAGGATGCCATGCAAAAACAGTGCCACGAGTGGTGGAAGCAAACACAAGGCCCTCGTATTGCATTGCATCACGGTACTCATCCATGTGCAGAAACTGATTTTTGAGCAATATCCATCGAGTCGAATCACAAAGGACGGCAACAAGCTTGTCGAAGATAGCAACAACTTGATAGTTGTTGTAATTCCAATAGCGATTGGGAACTCGACAAATTGCCATCTTCCATAGAAGACAGTCACCATGATCGTATTTGAACGTGCGTACATTACCGGTGTGCTCAACCTCTGGGCAGTGTGCTGAGATTTTTGGAAGTGGAACCCGGTGACGAGTGTACACATTCACAAGTCCCACTCGCAGTTGGACCCAATGTAAACAACCCAATCTCCATTTGCGCCCGCCCAAGCCTTGCCCTCGAGCGATGGCATCTTAACATCATATGTATCATTATCAAGCAGCATCAACTGGCACAGGGCAAGGCCTCCGGCGTTGCCGGCGCCAGTCATCAGGGTCACGGCAAAGAAGATAGGGGAGATCAAACCGCTCCTTGACTCTTGGGTTCTTTGTAATGATGTTATTAGTTGAGTCGAGAATGGGCTTGAACGAACCTGCCATGCTAGCCGAGGTGATAACGTCGCACCGATCAATGAGTTCCTCCACCACGTCATTTTTCAGATGAGGGCAAGAATAATGGGGTCGTTTCCGGCCTGTTCCCTCCATGGAGAAGACGATCGAACAATGGCAGAAGAAAGGGTGAAGGGCTGAAGGAAAATGGAGGAGGGAGAGGAAGAGCGTGCGACAGCAGTTCCAAATCGAGAGGGAAAGGCAAAGAGTCGGTGGACGATTGCAAGTTTGCCACAGTTCAGGAAGAGGCGCCCCGGCCTACACGTCCGTTCGGAAATACTGGGTTGTGCGGGACACTCTGGCCTGTCTAGACAGCCTTTTCTTTTATGTTTACCACAAACCAGCCCAGTAGTTTTTTTTCTTTCTGAAAATGGCTAGCCCAGTTCTTTTGTGATTTGTCAAGTAAGTCACTTTATCAGGCCTGTTGGGTTGCAAATCTTTCAAGACGAGGAGAGCTTCATTCGGCTGGCCGAGAAAATGGCCTATCAGTAATGAGAAATGGGTTGTACATTTTTAAAACACATCAAACCGGCAATTATTTTCAAATATCTTTTTTTCATTTCGAGATTTTAAATTGCATTGATTTTTATGCGTGGACAATTTATTGGATTTTATATTGATATACATTTATTTTTTAAATCAGTCTGAATGTGACTCGAAATTTCGGGATTAAAGACAGTTCAGACCGCACCGACATATGCAAAATTTCGTATAATTTTTTAACTGTGGCCACAATATGGGCTGTAATGCTAACATAAAGAATATGGGCTCCAAGAAAACCCGTAAGAATTAGCAAATGGGCTGTAAATTATTTGAAATAATGGCAGATGGGATGTATGCTGTTTTCCACAGATTTGAGGCTTTCCACAAATGGCCTGTATACTGTTGGATGTCCATCCAACGGTCGTCGTGCTTCTTCAATCTCTGCTCTTCCTACTCCAGCCGCTCAAACAAGCGCCAGCGGGACTGCCTGCTCCCTCCTCCCCGCGGCCGGCTGTGCTGCCGCGCAGGCCTCACCGCCCAACCGTACTCCCACCGCTGGCCTAGCCATCCATCTACTCACCCACACCTGCTGTTATTCTCCAGCGACGGCAGACGAACCAGTAAACCCTCGTACAGTCGTACTCCCCTCCGCGTGGGAAAGAAAAACAACGGCCGAGTCTTCCCTGCCTCCGTGTCGTTCCCTTCCTAGGCCTCGCCGTCGTCCACCACCCTGGTGCTCTCGGCGTGGTATGGTCAGCGTGGTCAACGACCGACATGCATCTGAAGTGGACTGTACATGGAGAGGCTGACAGCTGGGTCCACGGCCGCACGCAAGGAAATGCCTCCTTATTACGCGCAAAATAATGATTTCCTCCACCTGACATCTGGGACCCATCGAAATGGCCTCTGTATTTCGCGAAAAAAACGTTATCGCCGCTGACAGCTCGGACCCACCAGCTATATCTTTGCACGCAAGGAAGTGCCTCCTTATTACGCATGAAAAAATGAATACTCCCCCTGCTAGCTGGGACCCAGTATAGTGGGCCTACTAAGTTGACGGTGATGAAGGGCTTTGTCAACTTAGTCAATATGCACGATTCTAACTCGACTGGCCGTACGATGTCCATCCAACGGCCGTAGTGCTTCTTCAACCTCTGGTCTTCTTGCTCCAGCCGCCCAAAGCAACGCCGGTCGTGCCGCCTGCTCCTGCCTCCCGTGGCCGGTTGTGCTACCGCGGAGGCCTCACCGTCCCCATACTACTCCCACCGCTGGCCAGGCCATCCCTCCACTCCACTCACCCACACCCCCTGTTATTCTGCGGCGACGGTAGCGCAGCCGAACCAGTGAACCCTCATACTCCTCTCCGCGTGGGCATCCACTGCCGCGTCTTCCCCGGCTCTGCTTCGTCCCCTTCCTAGGCCTCGCCGTCGTCCACCGCCGTGGTGCTGTCGGCGCGGCGTGGTCAATGTGGTCAATGACCGAATTCCATCGAAAGAATATTGTACGTGGAGAGGCAGCCGCAAGGAAGTGCCTCCTTATTACGCAGAAAATAATTATTCCTCCACCTCACAGCAGGGACCCACCGGACGCCCACCAGTATATCGCGAAAAAAACATTTGCCCCTGACTGCTGGGACCCACCCGATGGGCCATCATATTTCGCAAAAAAACGTTCCCCCTGCTGTCAGCTCGGACCCACCGGAAGTGCCTCCTTATTACGCACAAAAAATGAATACCCCCCTGCTAGCTGGGACCCACCTTAGTGGCGGGCTGACTTGTGGGCCTACTAAGTTGACGGGGACAGAGGGCTTTGTCAACTTAGTCAATATGCACGATTCTAGCTCCAGTGACCGTACGATGTCCATCCAACGGGCGTAGTGCTTCTTCAACCTCTGGTCTTCTTGCTCCAGCCGCCCAAACCAGCGCCGGTCGTGCCTCGTGCTCCCGCCTCCCGTGGCCAGCTGCGATGCGGCGGAGGCCTCACCGCCCCCTAATATTCCCACCGCTGGCCAGGCCATCCCTCTACTCACCCACACCCCCTGTTATTCTGCGGCGACGGCAGCCTCACACCGCAGCGAACCAGTGAACCCTCGTACTCCTCTACGCATGGGCATCCACTGCCGCGTCTTCCCCGGCTCCGCGTCATCCCCTTCCTGGCCTCATCGTCGTCCACCGCCCTGGTGCTCTCGGCACGGCGTGGTCAAGGAACGGCTTCCATCGGACGTGGACTGTACGTGGAGAGGCTGACAGCTGGGTCCACGACCGTAGCAAGGAAGTGCCTCCTTATTACGTGCAAAATAATTATTCCTCCACCTGACAGCAGGGACCCACCGGACAAGCCACCAGTATTTTGCAAAAAAATCTTTTCCCCTGACTGCTGGGACCCACCGGACGGGCCATCGTATTTTGTGAAAAACGTCCCCCCCCC
>NC_041388.1:478811224-478829717 GCF_002162155.2 Triticum dicoccoides
AAGTGCCTCCTTATTACGCACAAAAAAATGAATACTCCCCCGGCTAGCTGGGACCCACCTTGCTGGGAGGCTGACATGTGGGCCTACTAAGTTGACGGGGACGAAGGGCTTTGTCAACTTAGTCAATATGAACGATTCTAGCTCCAGTGACCATACGATGTCCATCCAACGGCCATAGTGCTTCTTCAACCTCTGGTATTCTTGCTCCAGCCGCCCAAAGCAGCGTCGGTCGTGCCGCATGCTCCTGCCTCCCGTGGCTGGCTGTGCTGCCGCAGAGGCCTCACCGCCCCCTACTATTCCCACCGCTGGCCAGGCCCTGCGGCGACGACAGTCGCACACCGCAGCCGAACCAGTGAACCCTCGTAATCCTCTCCGCGCGGGCTTCCACTGCCGCGCCGTCCCCTTCCTAGGCCTCACCGTCATCCACCGCCGTGGTGCTATCCGCACGGCGTGGTCAACGTGGTCAAGGAACAACTTCCATCAGAAGAGTACTGTACGTGGAGAGGCTGACAGCTGGGTCCACGGCCACAGCCCAGTTTTTTGTGATTTTCCAAGTAAGTCACTTTGTCAGGCCTGTTGGGCTGCAAATCTTTCAAGACAAGGAGAGCTTTCATTCGGCTGGCCGAGAAAATGGCCCATCAGTAATGAGAAATGGGTTGTACATTTTTAAAACACATCAAACTAGCAATTAGTTTCAAATATCTTTTTTTTATTTCAAGATTTTAAATTACATTAATTTTTATGCGTGGAGAATTTGTTGGATTTTATATTGATATACATTTATTTTTAAAATCAGTTTGAATGTGAGTCGAAATTTCGGGATTAAAAACAGTTCGGACCGCACCGAAATATGCAAAATTTCGTATAATTTTTTAACCGTTGCCACAATATGGGCTGTAATACTAACAAAAAGAATATGTGCTCCAAAAAAACCCTTAAGAATTAGCAAATGGGCTGTAAATTACTAGAAATAATGGCAGATGGGTTGTATGCTGTTTTCCACAGATTTGAGGCTTTCCTAAAAAAAGGTTGACGCACAAGCACTGACTGTTGGATGTCCATCCAACGGCCGTCGTGCTTCTTCAATCTCTGCTCTTCCTGCTCCAGCCGCTCAAACAAGCGCCGGCGGGACTGCCTGCTCCCTCCTTCTCGCGGCCGGCTGTGCTGCTGCGCAGGCCTCACCGCCCGATCGTACTCCCATCGCTGGACTAGCCATCCCTCTACTCATCCACCCCTGCTGTTATTCTCCGGCGACGGCAGATGAACCAGATGTGTCTTTTTTTTTGTAGTGAGGAGATGCTGACCGTGGCGCCATATGATACGTCTCAAACGTATCTATAATTTTTGATTGTTCCATGCTATTATATTATCTGTTTTGGATGTTTAATGGGCTTTAATATGCACTTTCATATTATTTTTGGGACTAACCTATTAACCGAAGGCCCAGTGCAAATTGTTGTTCTTTTGCCTATTTCAGTGTTTCGTAGAAAAGGAATATCAAACGGAATCCAAACGGAACGAAACCTTCGCAAGGATCTTTCTTGGAACAAACGCAACCCAGGAGACTTTGAGTACAAGTCCGGAAGTCCGCGAAGCTTCCACGAGGCAGGGGGCGCGCCCAGGGAGGGTAGGCGCGCCCCCACCCTCGTGGGCTCCACGTAGCTCCACCGACATACTTCTTTCGCCTATATATACCCATGTACCCTAAAAACATCCAGGAGAGCCACGAAACCACTTTTCCACCACCGCAACCTTCTGTACCCGTGAGATCCCATCTGGGGCCTTTTCCGTCGATCTGCCGGAGGGGGATTCGATCACAGAGGGCTTCTACATCAACACCATAGCCTCTCCGATGATGTGTGAGTAGTTTACCACAGACCTTCGGGTCCATAGTTATTAGCTAGATGGCTTCTTCTCTCTCTTTGGTTCTAAATACAAAGTTCTCCCGATGTTCTTGCAAATCTATTCGATGTAATACTCTTTTGCAGTGTGTTTGCCGAGATCCGATGAATTGTTGGTTCATGAATTTGATTATCTATGAATATTATTTGGTTCTTCTTTGAATTCTTTTATGCATGATTTGATATCTTTGCAAGTCTCTTCGAATTATCGGTTTAGTTTAGCCTACTAGATTGATCTTTCTTGCAATGGGAGAAGTGCTTAGCTTTGGGTTCAATCTTGCGGTGTCCTTTCCCAGTGACAGCAGGGGCAGCAAGGCATGTATTGTATTTTTGCCACCGAGGATAAAAAGATGGGGTTTATATCATAGTGCTTGAGTTTACCCGTCTACATCATGTCATCTTGCTTAATGCGTTACTCCGTTCTTATGAACTTAATACTCTAGATGCATGCTGGATAGCGGTCGATGTGTGGAGTAATAGTAGTAGATGCACAATCATTTCAGTCTACTTGACACGGTCGTGATGCCTATATTCATGATCATTGCCTTAGATATCATCATAACTATGCGCTTTTCTATCAATTGCTCGGCAGTAATTTGTTCACCCACCATAATATATGCTATCATGAGAGAAGCCACTAGTGAAACCTATGGCCCCCGGGTCTACTTTACATCATATAAGTTTTCGATCTATAATTCTAGTTTACTATTTATTTTGCAATCTTTATTTTCCAATCTATACAACAAAAATACCAAAAATATTTATCTTATTATCTTTATCAGATCTCACTTTTGCAAGTGGCCGTGAAGGGATTGACAACCCCTTTTTCGTGTTGGTTGCAAGGTTCTTGATTGTTTGTGCAGGTACTAGGCGATTTGCGTGTAGTCTCCTACTGGATTGATACCTTGGTTCTCAAAAACTAAGGGAAATACTTATGCTACTTTGCTGCATCACCCTTTCCTCTTCAAGGGAAAACCAACACATGCTCAAGAGGTAGCAAGAAGGATTTCTGGCGTTGTTGCCGCGGAGATCTATGCTCAAGTCAAGACATACCAAGTACCCATCACAAACTCTTCTCCCTCGCATTACATTATTTGCCATTCGCCTCTCGTTTTCCTCTCCCCCACTTCACCTTTGCCAATTTGTTCGCCCCTTTTCTGTTCGCCTCTTTCCGCTTGCCTCTTGTGTGTTCCCTCTTAGTGCGGTTTGTTGCAATCATGTCTGAAACTGGGGAGGTTATCATTGAAAAGGGTAGTAGTAATGATGGGGGAAACATTGATGCTTTTGATTATCCTCATGAAGAACCTACTATTTTACACACTAAAAAGTTTCGGATTGGTAGTGGCAATATTATTGGAAAAGGAGTTATTCAAGATTTCTTTACTTGCGCCGGTGCTTTCCCACTATGGGCGGGTCTATTCTTCATAAAACTACTAGTCTTGGGATGCTATATCTTTGCTTGTGGTTGAACTTGAAAGACAATTTATCCACATGCATCCTTGCATACAGAGGATTTTTCTAGAATTTTCCAATATTGAGCATTGTCCTGTTAAGCAAGCAACTACCATCTTTTTAGCTCATGAGTTCAGATTTATAATAAAAGAGGCCAACGAAAATTTTGCGCATTACAGGGTGGATGGCAGCCGTCCTCCCATAGAAGCGATCTTTTTTTATCAAGAAGACATAATGCACTTACGATCTTTAGATCATGTTGCTTTTAATGAAAACCTTAGAAAAAAGGTTCCTACCGATGTTCTAGTTGACAGGATTTCTGAACTTAATGATAACGTTGCTATCCAGAACAATGGGTTAGGTTTTTCCCTTGAACAAAGGCTCGTGACTTTTTGCCAAAAGAATGCATATAATGATGAATTGGTTGTGCAATATGAGGGGCCAAAGGAGGAACCAATACCTCCTGAGCTTGATCTTGGGGACTTTTGTCCCATTAAATTTAGCCCTTTTGATTACTTTTGCTTGCCACATAGAAAACTTGCTGCTGAACATAGGGAGTATGAGATGAGTTTTCAAGATTTGCCTTATCATTATCATGGCAATACTTAGATCTATTCTTGCTTTTATGCCTAGCTAGGGGCGTTAAACGATGGCGCTTGTTGGGAGGCAACCCAATTTTATTTTTTTTCCGTGCCTTTTGTTCCTGTTTAGTGATAAATAAATCATCTATCCTCTGTTATGATTGTGTTTTTATGTTTTAATTAGTGTTTGTGCCAAGTAACGCCTTTAGGATCTTCTTGGGTGATAAAAACAGAAAGTATGCGCTCACGAGAATAATTTTCATTTTTGATAGATAGCGATAAAATACCAATTCCAACTGAAGAAGATCAATATACAAATTATTTAGGTCGTCCTAATTTTTCAGAATTTTTGGAGTTATAGAAGTATTCGAAACCTCCAGATTGCTACAGACTGTTATGTTTTTGACAGATTCTGTTTTTCGTGTGTTGTTTGCTTATTTTGATGAATCTATGGCTAGTATTGGGGGGTATGAACCATAGAGAAGTTGGAATACAGTAGGTTTAACACCAATTTTAAATAAATAATGAGTTCATTACGGTACCTTAAAGTGGTGATTTGTTTTCTTATACTAACGGAGCTCATGAGATTTTCTTTTGAGTTTTGTGTTGTGAAGTTTTCAAGTTTTTGGGTAAAGATTTGATGGATTTTGGAACAAGGAGTGGCAAGAGACTAAGCTTGGGGATGCCCAAGGCACCCCAAGGTAAAATTCGAGGCCAACCAAAAGCCTAAGCTTGGGGATGCCCCGGAAGGCATCCCCTCTTTCATCTTCATCTATCGGTAACTTTACTTGAGGCTATATTTTTATTCACCACATGATATGTGTTTTGCTTGGAGCGTCTTGTATGATTTGGGTCTTTGCTTTTTAGTTAACCACAATCATCCTTGTTTTACACACCTTTTGGGAGAGACACACATGAATCAGAATTTATTAGAATACTCTATGTGCTTCACTTATATCTTTTGAGCTAGATAATTTTCGCTCTAGTGCTTCACTTATATATTTTTAAGAGCACGGTGGTGGTTTTATTTTATAGAAATTATTGATCTCTCATGATTCACTTATATTATTTTGAGAGTCTTTTAGAACAACATGGTAATTTGCTTTGGCTATAAAATTAGTCCTAATATGATAGGCATCCAAGATGGGTATAATAAAAACTTCCATATAGAGTGCATTGAATACTATGAGAAGTTTGATACTTGATGATTGTTTTGAGATATGAAGATGGTGATATTAGAGTCATGCTAGTTAAGTAATTGTGAAACTGAGAAATACTTGTGTTGAGGTTTGCAAGTCCCGTAGCATGCACGTATGGTAACCGTTGTGTGACAAATTTGAAGCATGAGGTGTTCTTTATTGCCTTCCTTATGAGTGGCGGTCGGGGACGAGCGATGGTCTTTTCCCACCAATCTATCCCCCTAGGAGCATGCACGTAGTGCTTGGTTTTGATGACTTGTAGATTTTTGCAATAAGTATGTGAGTTCTTTATGACTAATGTTGAGTCCATGGATTATACGCACTCTCGCCCTTCCATCATTGCTAGCCTCTTTGGTACCTTGCATTGCCCTTTCTCACCTCGAGAGTTGGTGCGAACTTTGCCGGTGCATCCAAACCCCATGATATGTGATAACCTGCAAGTATAGGGGATCACAACAGTTTTCAAGGGTAAAGTATTCAACCCAAATTTATTGATTCGACACAAGGGGAGCCACAGAATACTCTCGAGTATTAGCAGCTGATTTGTCAATTCAACCACACCTGGAAACTTAATATCTGCAGCAAAGTGTTTAGTAGCAAAGTAATATGATAGTAGTGGTAACGTAGCAAAAAGGTAACAATAGCAAAAGTAATGTTTTTGGTATTTTGTAGTGATGATAGCAATAGCAATGGGAAAGTAAATAAGCGAAGAACAATATATGGAAAGCTCGTAGGCAATGGATCAGTGATGGAGAATTATGCCGGACGCGGTTCATCATGTAACAGTCATAACCTAGGGTGACACAGAACTAGCTCCAGTTCTTCAAATGTAATGTAGGCATGCATTTCGAATATAGTCATATGTGCTTATGGAAAAGAACTTGCATGACATCTTTTGTCCTACCCTCCCGTGGCAGCGGGGTCCTTACGGAAACTAAGGGATATTAAGGCCTCCTTTTAATAGAGTACCGGAACAAAGCATTAACACATAGTGAATACATGAACTCCTCAAACTACGGTCATCACCGGTAAGTATCCCGATTATTGTCACTTCGGGGTTAACGGATCATAACACATAATATGTGACTATAGACTTGCAAGATAGGATCAAGAACTCTCATATATTGATGAAAACATAATAGGTTCAGATCTGAAATCATGGCACTCGGGCCCTAGTGACAAGCATTAAGCATAGCAAATTCATAGCAACATCAATCTCAGAACATAGTGGACACTAGGGATCAAACCCTAACAAAACTAACTCGATTACATGATAGATCCCATCCAACCCATCACCGTCCAGCAAGCCTACGATGGAATGACTCACGCACG
Organism: Triticum dicoccoides; assembly: GCF_002162155.2. Lineage (NCBI taxonomy): Eukaryota > Viridiplantae > Streptophyta > Magnoliopsida > Poales > Poaceae > Triticum > Triticum dicoccoides. The sequence continues at coordinate 478,817,690 of NC_041388.1, forward strand.
GCGGTGAGCATCATGAAATTGGTGATGGAGGATGGTTGATGATGACGATGGCGACGGATTCCCCTCTCCGGAGCCCCGAATGGACTCCAGATCAGCCCTCGCGAGAGGCTTTAGGGCCTGGCGGGGGCTCCATATCGTAAAACGCGATGAATTCTTCTCTCTGATTTTTTCTCCCCGAAACACAATATATAGAGTTGGAGTCGGAGTCGGACGAGCTCCAGGGGGCCCACGAGGTAGGGGCGCGCCCCCCACCCTCATGGGCATGTGGTGGGCCCCCTGGCCTTCATCTTTTGCAGGTATTTTTTATATTTTCCAAAAAGTTGCTCCGTGAAGTTTCAGGTCATTCCGAGAACGTTTGTTTCTGCACATAAATAACACCATGGTAATTCTGCTGAAAACAACGTCAGTCCAGGTTAGTTTCATTCAAATCATGCAAGTTAGAGTCCAAAACAAGGGCAAAAGTATTTGCAAAAGTAGATACAGCGGAGACGTATCAACTCCCCCAAGCTTAAACCTTTGCTTGTCCTCAAGCAATTCAGTTGACAAACTGAAAGTGATAAAGAAAAACTTTTACAAACTCTGTTTGCTCTTGTTGTTGTAAATATGTAAAGCCAGCATTCAAGTTTTCAGCAAAAATTATAACTAACCACATTCACAATAACGCTTGGGTCTCAAGTTTACTCATATCAATACCATAATCAACTAGCGAGCAATAATAATAAATCTCGGATGACAACACTTCCTCAAAACAATCATAATATGATATAACAAGATGGTATCTCGCTAGCCCTTTCTGAGACCGCAAAACATAAATGCAGAGCACCTTTAAAGACCAAGGACTAACTAGACATTGTAATTCATGGTAAAACAGATCCAGTCAAGTCATACTCAATGTAAACTAATAGTAATGAATGCAAATGACAGTGGTATTCTCCAACTGGTGCTTTTTAATAAGAGGATGATGACTCCGCATAAAAGTAAATAGATAGGCCCTTCGCAGAGGGAAGCAGGGATTTGTAGAGGTGCTAGAGCTCAGTTTTGAAATAGAGATGAATAATATTTTGAGAGGCATACTTTCATTGTCAACATAACAACCAAGAGATGGCGATATCTTCCATGCTACACACATTATAGGCGGTTCCCAAACAGAATGGTAAAGTTTATACTCCCCCTTCCACCAACAAGTATCAATCCATGGCTTGCTTGAAACAACGAGTGCCTCCAACTAACAAGAGTCCCAGGGGGAGTTTTGTTTGCAATTATTTTGATTTAGTTTGCATAAAGCATGGGACTGGGCATCCCGGTGACCAGCCATTTATCTCGTGAGTGAGGAGCGGAGTCCACTCCTCTTGAGAATAACCCGCCTAACATGGAAGATACGGACAGCCCTAGTTGATACATGAGCTATTCGAGCATACAAAACAGGATATTTATTTGAAAGTTTAGAGTTTGGCACATACAAATTTGCTTGGAATGGTAGGTAGATACCGTATATAGGTAGGTATAGTGGACTCATGTGGAATAACTTTGGGGTTTAAAGGATTGGATGCACAAGCAGTATTCCCGCTTAGTACAGGTGAAGGCTAGCAAAAGACTGGGAAGCGACCAGCTAGAGAGCAACAACAGTCATGAACATGCATTAAAATTAATCAACACCGAATGCAAGCATGAGTAGGATATAATCCACCATGAACATAAATATCATGAAGGCTATGTTGATTTTGTTTCAACTACATGCGTGAACATGTGCCAAGTCAAGTCACTTAAATCATTCAGAGGAGGATACCACCCTATCATACCACATCATAACCATTTCAATAGCATTTTGGCACGCAAGGTAAACCATTATAACTCATAGCTAATCAAGCATGGCACAAGAAACTATGATCTCTAGTTGTCATTGCAAACATGTTTATTCATAATAGGCTGAATCAGGAACGATGAACTAATCATATTTACAAAAACAAAAGAGGTCGAGTTCATACCAGTTTTTCTCATCTCAGTCAGTCAATCATATATCGTCATAATTTCCTTTCACTTGCACGACCGAATGATGTGAATAATAATAATAGTGCACGTGCATTGGACTAAGCTCGAATCTGCAAGCATTCAATAAACATGAGAAGACAAGGCAATATGGGCTCTTTTGTCAGATCAACAATAATGTATATAAGATCCACTTCAACAATTTAATTATGGTCTTCTCCTATCGACCCTCAAAGGAAAGAAAAGAAAAGAAACTATTTACACGGGAAAGCTCCCAACAAGCAAAAGAAGAATAGGAAATATTTTGGGGTTTTCTTTTTAATTACTACTACAAGCATGGAAATTAAAACTAGCTAAAAGCTACAACTAATTTTTTTGGTTCTTCTTAAGGTTTATTAAACACACAAGAAGAAAGCATAAAAAGGAAATAAACTAGCATGGATGATACAATGAAAACGTATGAGCACCGACATCTAGCAACGAGTGTGTGAACATAAATGTAATGTTGGTGGGAAATACGTACTCCCCCAAGCTTAGGCTTTTGGCCTAAGTTGGTCTATGGCCACGGCTGGCCTGGCGGATATCCATAATAATAGTTGGGGTCGTACTGCGATGCAGTGGCTATCGCCTACTGAGTTGCAACATGGCGACGAGTGGCCTCCGCTCTCCTCTCGTACTCATCTGCCTCCTCTCTGGTAATAGTATATCTTCCTTTTGCCTGATGATCAAAGAAGGCAGGAGCAGGGAGAGTAATATGGACAGCACGGCATCTGTCAAAGATTAGTCGATACTGGAGAGGTGATTCATTCCTCTCGACAAACTGGTGGTGAACCATAGCATTAAAGTCTAGGTAAGCAGGAGGTAATTCAATATCATATTCGCGTGTGGCTATACCAAGAAAATTAGCTATGTGGGTTGCATAAATTCCTCCAAAGAAATCTCCATTGAATCTATTAAGATGCAACCTACGTGTAACAATGGCTCCCAAATTATAAGATTTGTCTCCTAACACATCACTCCTAAGAATACTGAGGTCAGGAACACACATATGACATGCTTCATCTTTACCATTTATGCATCTACCTATGAAGAGAGCAAAATAATGTATAGCAGGAAAGTGAATGCTCCCTATGGTGGCTTGTGTTATATCTCTAGATTCTCCACAGTTATGCTAGCAAGAAAATCTCTAAATTCAGATTTGCGAGGATCCCTTATACTACCCCATTGTGGAAGTTTGTAAGCAGTGGTAAAATCGTCTAAGTCCATAGTATAAGAATTTTCATAAAGATCAAACAGGACAGTTGGAGAATTACGTGAAGATTAAAATTCAAACCTCCTCACAAAGGTACTAGTGAGATTGTGATACTGGCTGCACTTCTCTTACTCGAAGCTCACAAGATCGGCGTTACACAAATATGCGTTGAATTCTTCCTTAATTCCTGCTCGATCCATAAAATTTCCAGAAGGCCACTCACAAGGACGCACTGGAGCGTCTCTTGGTGGCTCTTCATCAGCATCACGCATTGCAAGCCTGGGTCCTTGCTTCCTTGAGGAACCACCTTGGAACATTTTCCTAAGCATTTTTCTTCCTCTGAAAAATTCTGAAATTTTTTAGTAACTTCAAAATAAAAGTAAACCAAACTCAATAATATTGATAGCAACTACTCCTACAAGTGCCTAGGGCCCATATCATGCATCAAAACTACTTGGAACCATGCAAATTCGACATGCAAGCTCAAGAACATGGTCACCTAAGCAGCAAAAAATTGCAATGAATAAAGCACTAGAACAAAAACTAATTGGACAAATGGAGGAGTCACATACCAAGGAACAATCTCCCCAAGCAATTTTGTGAGAGGTGCTTTGAGCAAGGAGATCGAAAATGGCAGCAAAATGAGCTTGCACTCGGGTTTGAGCTGGATATTCGTGTTTGGGGGAGGAAGAAGGAGTGTGTGGGTGAAAGGATAAGTGGAGGAGGGCCACCATGGGCCCACGAGGCAGGGGCGCGCGCCCAGGGGGTAGGGCGCGCCCTCCACCCTCATGGGCAGGTGGTTGACCCCCCTGTTGTGTTCTCAGTGCCAAATATTCTCAAATATTCTAGAAAAAATCATATTTAAATTTCAGGGCATTTGGAGAACTTTTATTTTTAGGGTATTTTTATATTGCACGGATAATCAGATAACAGACAGAAAAATATTTATTTTTATTTTATTTAATATAAATAACAGAAAGTAAAAAGTGGGGTACAGAAGGTTGTGCCTTCTAATTTCATCCATCTCATGATCATCAAAAGGAATCCACTAACAAGGTTGATCAAGTCTTGTTAACGAACTCAATCCGAATAACATGGAACCGGAGAAATTTCGAATAACACTATGTTACCTCAACGGGGATATGCACATCCCCAATAATAAGAATATCATATTTCTTCTTGACAGTAGGAAGAGGAAATTCAAAACCTCCAAATATAATCGATGGAATTTTTCCAATAGAATTGATACTGTGGACTTGAGGTTGTTTCCTTGGAAAGTGTATCGTATGCTCATTACCATTAACATGAAAAGTGGCATTGCCTTTAGTGCAATCAATAACAGCCCCTGCAGTATTCAAAAAGGGTCTTCCAAAAATAATAGACATACTATCGTCCTCGGGAATATCAAGAATAACAAAGTCCGTTAAAATAGTAACGTTTGCAACTACAACAGGCACATCCTAACAAATACCGACAGGTATAGCAGTTGATTTATCAGCCATTTGCAAAGATATTTCAGTTGGTGTCAACTTATTCAAATCAAGTCTACGATATAAAGAGAGAGGCATAACACTAACACCGGCTCTAAGATCACATAAAGCAGTTTTAACATAGTTTCTTTTAATAGAGCATGGTATAGTGGGTACACCGGGATCTCCTAGTTTCTTTGGAATTCCACCCTTAAAAGTATAATTAGCAAGCATGGTTGAAATTGCAGCTTCCGGTATCTTTCTCCTATTTGTAACAATATCTTTCATATACTTAGCATAAGGATTCATTTTGAGCATATCAGTTAATCGCATACGCAAAAAGATAGGTCTAATCATTTCAGCAAAGCGCTCAAAATCCTCATCATCCTTTTTCTTGGATGGCTTGGGAGGAAAGGGCATGGGTTTCTAAACCCATGGTTCTCTTTCTTTACCATGTTTCCTAGCAACAAAATCTTTCTTATCATAATGTTGATTCTTTGATTGTGGGTTATCAAGATCAACAACAGGTTCAATTTCTATATCATTATCATTGCTAGGTTGAGCATCATCATGAACATTATTATTAACATTATCACTAGTTTCAGGTTCATTACCAGATTGAGTTTCAGCATCATAAATAGAAATATCATTTGGATTCTCAGGTGTTTCAGTAATAGGTTCACTAGAAGCATGCAAAGTCCTATCATTTTTCTTTTTCTTCCTTTTAGAAGGAATAGGTGCATCTATATTATTTCTTTGAGAATCTTGCTCAATTCTCTTAGGATGGCCTTCAGGATACAGAGGTTCCTGAGTCATTCTACCACCTCTAGTCATAACTCTAGTAGCATAATCATTATTCTTACTATTCAATTCATTGAGAAAATCATTTTGATCTTTAAGTACTTGTTCTACTTGAGTGGTAACCATAGAAGCATGTTTACTAATAAGTTTAAGTTGACCTTTGACATTAGCCATATAATCACCCAAGTGTTCAAGCATATTTGAATTGTATTTCAATTGTCTACCAAAATAAGCATTAAAATCTTCTTGCTTAACCATAAATTTATCAAACTCATCTAAGCATGGGCTAGCAAACTTAGTAAATGGGATTTCAGCTTTATCATATCTATAGAGAGAATTTACCTTTACTACCTGTGTCGGGTTATCAAGACCATGAGTTTCTTCAATAGGTAATGGATTAAGATCATATGTTTCTTCAACAGGCGGTAAATTAAGACCATGTATTTCTTCAATAGGAGGTAAATTCTTAACATCTTCAACTTTAATACCTTTTTCTTTCATAGATTTCTTTGCCTCTTGCATATCTTCAGGACTGAGAAATAGAATACCCCTCTTCTTCAGAGTTGGTTTAGGAATAGGCTGAGGAATTGGCTCCGGAGGTGTCCAATTATTTTCATTTTTCAAAATATTATTCAATAGAATTTCAGCTTCATCCGGTGTTCTTTCCCTGAAAACAAAACCAGCACAACTATCTAGGTAATCTCTGGAAGCATCGGTTAGTCCATTATAAAAGATATCAAGTATTTCATTTTTCTTAAGAGGATGATCAGGCAAAGCATTAAGTAATTGGAGAAGCCTCCCCCAAGCTTGTGGGAGACTCTCTTCTTCAATTTGCACAAAATTATATATATCCCTCAAAGCAGCTTGTTTCTTATGAGGATGGAAATATTTAGCAGAGAAGTAATAAATCATATCCTGGGGACTACGCACACAACCAGGATCAAGAGAATTAAACCATATCTTAGCGTCACCCTTTAATGAGAACGGAAATATTTTAAGGATATAAAAGTAACGAGTTCTCTCATCACTAGTGAACAGGGTGGCTATATCATTTAATTTAGTAAGATGTGCCACAACAGTTTCAGATTCATAGCCATGAAAAGGATCAGATTCAACCAAAGTAATTATATCATGATCAACAGAGAATTCATAATCCTTGTCGGTAACATAGATAGGTGAAGTAGCAAAAGCAGGGTCAGGTTTCATCCCAGCATTTAGAGATTGCTTATTCCATTTAGCTAATAACCTCTTAAGTTTGTGTCTATCCTTGCAAGCTAAAATAGCTAAAGAAGCTTTTTTATCAAAAAAATAACCCTCTGGAATAACAGGCAAGTCTTCATCATCAATTTCATTAGTATTATCAGATTCAATATTTTCAATCTCTCTAGCCCTAGCAAGTTGTTCATCAAGAAATTCACCAAGTGGCACAGTAGTATCAAGCATAGAAGTAGTTTCATCATAAGTATCATGTATAGCAGAAGTGGCATCATGAATAACATGCGACATATCAGAACGAATAGCATAAGTAGGTTTAGGTGTCGCAAGCTTACTCAAAACAGAAGGTGAATCAAGTGGAGAGCTAGATGGCAGTTCCTTACCTCCCCTCGTAGTTGAGGGATAAATCTTGGTTCTTGGATCTTTCAAGTTCTTCATAATGATAAGCAGATATAAATCCCAAGTGACTCAAAGAATAGAGCTATGCTCCCCGGCAACGGCGCCAGAAAATAGTCTTGATAACCCGCAAGTATAGGGGATCGCAACAGTTTTCGAGGGTAAAGTATTCAACCCAAATTTATTGATTCGACACAAGGGGAGCCAAAGAATACTCTCAAGTATTAGCAGCCGAGTTGTCAATTCAACCACACCTGGAAACTTAATATCTGCAGCAAAGTGTTTAGTAGCAAAGTAATATGATGGTAGTGGTAACGGTAGCAAAAAGGTAACAATAGTAAAAGTAATGTTTTTGGTATTTTGTAGTGATGATAGCAATAGCAATGGGAAAGTAAATAATTAAGCAAAGAACAATATATGGAAAGCTCGTAGGCAAAGGATCAGTGATGGAGAATTATGCCGGATGCGGTTCATCATGTAACAGTCATAACCTAGGGTAACACAGAACTAGCTCCAGTTCTTCAATGTAATGTAGGCATGTATTCCAAATATAGTCATACGTGCTTATGGAAAAGAACTTGCATGACATCTTTTGTCCTACCCTCCCGTGGCAGCGGGGTCCTTACGGGAACTAAGGGATATTAAGGCCTCCTTTTAATAGAGTACCAGAACAAAGCATTAACACATAGTGAATACATGAACTCCTCAAACTACGGTCATCACCGGTAAGTATCCTGATTATTGTCACTTCGGGGTTAACGGATCATAACACATAATAGGTGACTATAGACTTGCAAGATAGGATCAAGAACTCTCATATATTGATGAAAACATAATAGGTTCAGATCTGAAATCATGGCACTCGGGCCCTAGTGACAAGCATTAAGCATAGCAAAGTCATAGCAACATCAATCTCAGAACATAGTGGACACTAGGGATCAAACCCTACAAAAACTAACTCGATTACATGATAGATCCCATCCAACCCATCACCGTCCAGCAAGCCTACGATGGGATTACTCACACACGGTGGTGAGCATCATGAAATTGGTGATGGAGGATGGTTGATGATGACGATGGCGACGGATTCCCCTTTACGGAGCCCCGAACGGACTCCACATCAGCCCTCCCGAGAGGTTTTAGGGCTTGGCGGCGGCTCCATATCGTAAAACGCGATGAATTCTTCTCTCTGATTTTTTTCTCCCCGAAACACAATATATAGAGTTGGAGTTGGAGTCGGAGGAGCTCCAAGGGGCCTACGAGGTAGGGGGCGCGCCCTAGTGGGGCAGGCGCGCGCCCCACCCTCGTGGGCAGGTGGTGGGCCCCCTGGCCTTCATCTTTTGCAGGTATTTTTTATATTCTCCAAAAATTTGCTCCGTGAAGTTTCAGGTCATTCCAAAAATGTTTGTTTCTGCACATAAATAACACCATGGTAATTCTGCTGAAAACAACGTTAGTCCGGGTTAGTTCCGTTTAAATCATGCAAGTTAGAGTCCAAAACAAGGGCAAAGTGTTTGGAAAAGTAGATACGACGGAGACGTATCAATATGATACACTCTTTGACACATAAACCTCTTTATATCTTCCTCAAAACAGCCACCATACCTACCTATTATGGCATTTCCATAGCCATTCCGAGATATATTGCCATGCAACTTTCCACTGTTCCATTTTTTATGACACGTTCCATCATATTCATATTACCTTGCATGATCATGTAGTTGACATCGTATTTGTGGCAAAGCCGGTGCTCATAATTTTTATACATGTCACTCTTGAATCATTGCACATCCCGGTACACCGCTGGAGGCATTCATATAGAGTCATATTTTGTTCTAGTATCGAGTTGTAAATAAATAGAAGTGTGATGATCATCATTATTAGAGCATTGTCCCGTGAGGAAATAAATAAATAAAGAGAGAGAAAGTCCAAAAAAAGACACAAAAAAATGAGAGAAAAAGAGAGAAGGGGCAATGTTACTATCCTTTTTCCACACTTGTGCTTCAAAGTAGCACCATGATCTTTATGATAGAGAGTCTCTTATTTTGTCACTTTCATATACTAGTGGGAAATTTTCATTATAGAACTTGGCTTGTATATTCCAACAATGGGCTTCCTCAAAATGCCCTAGGTCTTCATGAGCAAGCAAGTTGGATGAACACCCACTCAGTTTCTTTTGTTGAGCTTTCATACATTTATAGCTCTAGTGCATCCGTTGCATGGCAATCCCTACTCCTCGCATTGACATCAATTGATGGACATCTCCATAGCCCGTTGATTAGCCGCGTCAATGTGAGACTTTCTCCTTTTTTGTCGTCTCCACACAACCTCCATCATCATATTCTATTCCACCCATAGTGCTATGTCCATGGCTCGCGCTCATGTATTGCGTGAAAGTTGAAAAAGTTTGAGAATACTAAAGTATGAAATAATTGCTTGGCTTGTCATCGGGGTTGTGCATGATGGGAGCATTTTGTGTGACGAAAATGAAGCATGGACAAACTATATGATTTTGTAGGGATGAGCTTTCTTTGGCTATGTTATTTTGAGAAGACATAATTTCTTGGTTAGTATGCTTGAAGTATTATTGTTTTTATGTCAAAATTAAACTTTTGTCTTGAATCTTTCGGATCTGAATATTCATGCCACAATAAAGAAAATTACATTGAAAATTATGTTAGGTAGCATTCCACATCAAAAATTCTGTTTTTATCATTTACCTACTCAAGGACGAGCAAGAATTAAGCTTGGGGATGCTTTATACGTCTCCAACGTATCTATAATTTTTTATTGTTCCATGCTATTATATTATCTGTTTTGGATGTTTAATGGGCTTTAATATGCACTTTCATATTATTTTTGGGACTAACCTATTAACCGAAGGCCCAGTGCAAATTGTTGTTCTTTTGCCTATTTCAGTGTTTCGTAGAAAAGGAATATCAAACGGAATCCAAACGAACGAAACCTTCGCAAGGATCTTTCTTGGAACAAACGCAACCCAGGAGACTTGGAGTACAAGTCTGGAAGTCCGCGAAGCTTCCACGAGGCAGGGGCGCGCCCAGGGGTAGGCACGCCCCCACCCTCATGGGCCCCATGGAGCTCCACCGACGTACTTCTTTCGCCTATATATACCCATGTACCCTAAAAACATCCAGGAGAGCCACGAAACCACTTCTCCACCGCCGCAACCTTCTCTACCCGTGAGATCCCATATGGGGCCTTTTCCGGCGATCTGCTGGAGGGGGATTCTATCACAGAGGGCTTCTACATCAACACCATAGCCTCTCCGATGATGTGTGAGTAGTTTACCACAGACCTTCAGGTCCATAGTTATTAGCTAGATGGCTTATTCTCTCTCTTTGGCTCTCAATACAAAGTTCTCCTCGATGTTCTTGGAGATCTATTCGATGTAATACTCTTTTGCGGTGTGTTTGCCGAGATCCGATGAATTGTGAGTTTATGAATTTGATTATCTATGAATATTATTTGGTTCTTCTCTGAATTCTTATATGCATGATTTGATATCTTTGCAAGTCTCTTCGAATTATCGGTTTAGTTTGGCCTACTAGATTGATCTTTCTTGCAATGGGAGAAGTGCTTAGCTTTGGGTTCAATCTTGCGGTGTCCTTTCCCAGTGACAGCAGGGGCAGCAAGGCATGTATTGCATTTTTGCCACCGAGGATAAAAAGATGGGGTTTATATCATAGTGCTTGAGTTTACCCGTCTACATCATGTCATCTTGCTTAATGCGTTACTCCGTTCTTATGAACTTAATACTCTAGATGCATGCTGGATAGCGGTCGATGTGTGGAGTAATAGTGGTAGATGCACAATCATTTCAGTCTACTTGACACGGTCGTGATGCCTATATTCATGATCATTGCCTTAGATATCATCATAACTATGTGCTTTTCTATCAATTGCTCGGCAGTAATTTGTTCACCCACCATAATATATGCTATCATGAGAGAAGCCACTAGTGAAACCTATGGCCCCCGGGTCTACTTTACATCATATAAGTTTTCGATCTATAATTCTAGTTTACTATTTATTTTGCAATCTTTATTTTCCAATCTATACAACAAAAATACCAAAAATATTTATCTTATTATCTTTATCAGATCTCACTTTTGCAAGTGGCCGTGAAGGGATTGACAACCCCTTTATCGTGTTGGTTGCAAGGTTCTTGATTGTTTGTGCAGGTACTAGGCGATTTGCGTGTAGTCTCCTACTGGATTGATACCTTGGTTCTCAAAAACTGAGGAAAATACTTACACTACTTTGCTGCATCACCCTTTGCTCTTCAAGGGAAAACCAACGTATGCTCAAGAGGTAGCACCATACAAGGCACCAGAGAGAAAGGAGAAGAAAGATAATAACCCCAGGAGGGAGGCCATGGAGGGCCTCCAGTTAGGAGTCCCCCTGGACACCAAGTTCGGGGACACCCACGCCCCCTCGGCACATGACGAGGAGCAGGATGAAGAAGAGGAGGAGGAGAGCGACTCCTCCTGCACTAGGAAGAGAGCGGCGTCCGCCGAAGCCCGGGAAGGGCATCCCTCCCCGGTTCCGAAGAAGAGGAGCAGGGGCAAGTTGGCCCTCCTCAACAATAGTTCGGACTCCGATAAGGAGTCCGCAGGCTCCGAGAAGGTCCCAGAGAGGATCCCTAGGGTCAACCTCCATGCTGTGAGGTGAGAATCTGAATATTGCCCGGGTGCTAGTTTTACTAACCCATTGCTAAAAGCGTGTACGCTCTCGTGTTGTAGCCCGCCGCGCGACCTCCCCACCAACCAGATCTTGGAGGGCACTTCTCTGCCAACCGATCTAGCGGAGAGCCGAGGTGCATCACAATTTGCGCCTCCTTCGGTCATCGGGGAGACCAGGGAAGTGTTGTCCCAAAGGACGTCGCCCA
>NC_041388.1:478830128-478978541 GCF_002162155.2 Triticum dicoccoides
CGAGGCTAATGCTTCCGCCGCCGAAGACCAGGAGTATGAGCTGGGCAAGCTGAGCCCTCTCAGAAGGCGATTTTCGGGCCCTTGCGGCCTTCTGAAGCGTCACAGCCACCACCCTCCAAAGAGGGAGCTGGGGCCCTGTCGCCGGTGCTGAACACCAGGGACCGGGCCGTGGTAGAGCGGACGAAGGCAATGGAGGAGGCTGTGAACAGCTCCTCCATAGTCGCGGAACACCATGCCCTGATGGCTGCGGTTTTGCAAAGCGTTCGGTCTGTTTGTAGCGGACTAAGAGAAGCTTTTGGTGGCCTCCTAACAGGCTTTGATGCAAGCGATGTAATGCTCTCTCTTCATGAAAATGTATTCTGTAGACAAGATTGAAGCAGTCCTTATATGTAGCAGTCCCTGAGACTCTGGCAAGTTTTGAAAAAACTGTCTGAGGCTTGAAAACCGTCGAAACAATAGACTAAATATAATGCTTGGTTTGTTTTTTAGGCCTGAGCGTTGGCGGCTGCCTCCAATGCCGCTAAGCTGGCCAGATGAATCGGAAGCTCAAGAGCTACGATGATGGAGCTCGACCTTGTCAACAAGTGGTTTGACGTGGCACGGGATTAGTCCGTTCGAAACGTGATTTCTTGATTTTGTTTGTTGATCAAAGTATTCGGGGTTATCCCTAAGCAAGACGTGATTTACAGCTACCGCCACAGAGGTCGAGGCCCTTAAGGACGAGCTGTTGAAGTCTAAGAAGGAAGCAGCTGAACAGGCGGCTGCCGAACTCACGTTGGTGAAACCGATCGCGAGAAGCATGAGGCCAGAGTGGCTGAAGTACAACAGGAGCTCAAGGATGCCATCACTAAATGTGAGGACCTTGAGTAGAAAAACAAAGATCATGCCATTGAGCTGGCGAAGAAGAAGACGGAGGTCCAGGAGGCGCAGACGAAAAAGCGAGGCGCTCGAGAAGAGCTCCGGCAAGTAAAATAGATTGCGAATGGTAAGTAGTACTTACTGTAGAGTGTATTTTGTGGACAGAGATTCACATTGCTTACCCGGGTTGGCGTTCCGCACGCGCATTTGCAGAGCTCCCGAAGAGTGCGGTCGACGCATCAAGGCACTATGCGGCTCGGGAGGGTGACTCCGAGCTGAGGCTATTCTGGGCACAGTCCCAAGCGCTCGAGCACCCTTCCCTCCTCGTTAATCAAATGAAGCAATTTATGGAGCTGCACTGAATGGAAGAACCGGCCATGAAGGACCTTTGTGTCTGGTTGTGGCCCTCCGAGCCCATACTGAGCAACTATTTCGGTCTGGTGGCGAAGTTGTGTGATGCTGCTGCCCGTGGTGAGGCCGTGAAGCGCTCGCTGTGTATCGAGGGGGCTCGGATGGCGTTCTCGAAGACCATGGTGCATTGGCCGAAGATCAGGCCCATCAAGATGGCTACCGGACCTCCTCCATCTGGAAAGGAGCATAGGCACCTAGTGTAGTATTTATCTGTCATGATGGATGGTGCTCGGGCTGTAGAGGCGCAGTGATCGAAGGATGTACTCCTTGAGTAGTCGTGTCGTTATGTATTAAACTGTGGTCGAACCTTATGCTTTATAATGCGATTGTGTTTTGTATGGGTTATCATACTTGCATGTATTTGTGTTAATTTTGACTCTTGTGCGACCGTTTCACTCTGAAAGTTACCAGTCGTCGCCTTTAGCCCCCGCGTAGATGCTACGAGGGGTGTTCCATCCTCCGCACTATAACCCTAAGCCGGCGTCTCGGTTCCCGAAGGCGGTAGTGTAGGAGGGGAACAAGGCAATCAGACTATGCGATTTTATTATTTTCACTTAGCCATAGGAGCTTAACTGTTGGGGCTGGTAAACAACCCCTAGTGTGGTGAGATGTTCGGCGAACCCGAGGGCCAGGCATCAATCACTTGATTTGTTCAAAGACAAATCCTTCGTGGTACATGGGATGATACGTCTCCAACGTATCAATAATTTATGAAGTATTCATGTTGTTATATTATCATTCTTGGATGTTTTACAATCATTTTATAGCAACTTTATATCATTTTTTGGGACTAACCTATTGACCTAGTGCCCAGTGCCAATTGCTGTTTTTTGCTTGTTTTTTACATCGCACGAAATCAATATCAAACGGAGTCCCAACACCGCGAAACTTTTTGTGGATTTTTGATGGACCAGAAGACCACCAGTGGGCCAGAGCAACACCTGGGGGTGCCCCGAGGGGGGCACAACCCACCAGGGCACGCCTGGAGGCCCAAGCGCGCCTAGGTGGGTTGTGCCCACCTCGGTGGCCACCCGCACCCCCTCTTCGCCCTGTAAATTCCCAAATATTCCAAAAATCCTCGGGGTTAACCCTAGATCAGAAGTTCCGCCGCCGCAAGGCTCTGTAGCCACTGAAAACCAATCTAGAGCCCGTTCCGGCACTCTGCCAGAGGGGAAAATCATCTCCAGTGGCCATCTTCATCTTCCCGGCGGCCACCGCGATGAGGGAGTAGTCCACCCCCGGGGCTAAGGATTTGTACCAATATCTATGTGTTTAATCTCTCTCTCTCTCTCTCTCTCTCTCGTGTTCTTGAGATGTCACGATCTTGATGTATCGTGGGCTTTGTTAATATAGTCGGATCATATGGTGTTTTTACCTCTCTATATCTTGTTGTGATGAATTGAGTTTTTCCCTTTGAGATTTTGTTGTTATTGGATTGAATACTTTTATGGATTTGAGAGCACTTGATATATGTCGTGCATATGAATACTCATGGTGACAATGGGGTATCATATTGATTCACTTGATATGTGTTTTGGCACTCAACTCGCGGATACCCACGGTGACATTGGGGTAATCTATCCATAGGGGTTGATGCACGTTCTCACCTTTTGTTTCTCCGGTAGAAATCTTGGGGCACTCTTTGAGGTTCTTTGTGTTGGATTGAGTATTATGAATCTGAAATTATTTGGTGTTATTTTAGTATGAACTCTTGGATAGATCAATCGGAAAGAATAGCTTCGAGGTGGTTTCATACCCTACAAATGATTTATTCGTATGCTCTCCACTAGATAGGAACTTTGGAGTGATTCTTCGTTGTGCATTGAGGGATGGTTATATGATCCAATTATATTAGCATTGTTGAGAGATGCACTAGCAAAAGTACGGACCCTAGTCCTCATTTTCAAGCATCGCAATACCGTTTTTGTGCCCGTTTGCTATTTGCTACCTTGCTGTTTTTATTTATTCAGATTATAAAAATATATTTCTACCATCTGTATTACACTTTTATCACCATCTCTTCGCCGAACTAGTGCACCTATACAATTTGCCATTGTGTTGGGTGTGTTGGGGACACAAGAGGCTTTTTATTATTTGGTTGCAGGGTTGTTTGAGAGAGACCATCTTCATCCTACGCCTCCCACGGATTGATAAACCTTAGGTCATCCACTTGAGGGAAAATTGCTATTGTCCTGCAAAACTCTACGCTTGGAGGCCCAACACGTGTCTACTAGAATAAAGTTGCGTAGTAGACATCAAGCTCTTTTCTGGCGCTGTTGTCGGGGAGGCTAGGTAAGCATCACTCACATCCCGTCAACGAAGCTCTTTTCTGGTGCCGTTGCCTGGGAGGTGAGTGCTTGAAGGTATATCTTTAGATCTTGCAATCGAATCTTTTAGTTTCTTGTTTTATCACTAGTTTGGTTCATAAAAAGAAAACTACAAAAAAATGGATATGACGTTGCATCATATTATTCATCTTTATAATGTCTTCCATGAAAATGATGGAAAGGAAAATTGTGCTCAATTGATAGAATGAGAATTTTATAAAATGTTTGATAAAAAATATTTGAATGATGAGCATGATTGCAATGTTGTTAGTATGAATTTTTTGAATATTCATGATGCTAATGATATGCAAAACCATAAGCTTGGGGAAGCTATGTTTGATGAAGATGATACTTTTAGTCCCCCAAGGTTTGATGTACAAATTTGTTATAATGATTGCATGCCTCCTATTTATGATGATTATAATGATGAAAGTGGATTTGGAGAGGTTGTGACTTTATTTAGTGATGAATCCACCATTTTGGATGAGGCTTCAATTGACTATGATAACAAAGTTGCTATCTATGATGATTATGGTGATGACTTGTATGCTATAAAGAATAATGATAACCATGAAACTTGTCATCATGATTTTAATTTTCACTCTCATGATAGTTATTTTGCTGAGTTTGCTCCCACTACTATTGATGAGAAGAAATTTGCTTATGTAGAGAGTTATAAGTTCTGTATGATTTTGTCTCATGAAAAGAATGCTTTATGTGATGGTTATATTGTTGAATCATTCATGATGCTACTGAAAATTATTATGAGGTAGGAACTTATGCTTGTAGGAATTGCAATAATATCAAGTTTCCTCTCTATGTGTTGAGAATCTTGAAGTTGTGTTTGTTTTGTCTTCCTATGCTAGTTGATTCTTGTTCCCATAAATCGTTTGATCACAAAATCCATATGAATAGGAAGTGGGTTAGACTTAAATGTGCTTGCCATGTGCTTCATGATGCTCTCTTTATGTTTCAATTCTTATCTTTCATGTGAGCATCATTGAAATCATCAAGCCTAGCTAAAAGGCATTAAAGAAAAGTGCTTGTTGGGAGACAACCCAACATTTACCCCTAATTTTTGTGTGTGTTCACATGATTAAGCTACTGTAGTAATCATGTTTTATAGCTTTCGTTTCAATAATGTGCCAAGTAAAACCTTTGGGATGGTCTATGGTGATAGTTGATTTGATCTTGCTGAAAAACAGAAACTTTTGCGCTCAGGAAAAAAATTCTAATTTTTAACAGAAGCGCGATAAAATACTGATTTTTTCTGAAGACTATTAATAGACAAATAGCCCATGTTTTCCTAATTTTTCAGAATTTTTGGTGTAACAAAAGTATGGCTGGAGTGCAGATTATTACAGATTGTTCTGTTTTTGACAGATTCTGTTTTCGATGCATAGTTTGCTTGTTTTCTAGTTTCTATGGCTTATATTTCTCAATACAAAATTGTGGAAATGATATGCTACAGTAGGCATTGTGTGCAAACAATTATGAATCTTGTCTTTTCTAGTTTGCTCTTTATCATACTAACCTATCTCACAAAGTTCCGTTAAGTTTTGTGTGATTGAAGTTTTCAAGTTTTCGGTGAGGTGTCGATATGAGGAGAATAAATAGTGAAAATACCCTAATCTTGGGGGTTCCCAAGGTAATATTCAAGGAAGATCTAAGCAACTAAGCTTGGGGATCCCCCATAAGGCATCCCCTCTTTCGTCTTCAACATTATCGGTAACCTCACTTGGAGCTATGTCTTCATTCCTCACATTATATGAGTTTTACTTGGAGCGTCATTTTATTTTGTTAGGATTTGCTTGCTGCTATTTAGAACAATGTTTTGCATATTTTATTTCAATAAAAGTGGCATTGATAGCCTTTGTCATGCTTATTTTGCAAGTATACATGTTGCTGTTTGAAAACAGAAAGTTTACCGTTGTTGCAAAAATTCCCTAGAAAAGTCAGAATCTGATAAAATGTTGAAACTTCTTGCAAAATGAGCTCTGGTAAATTTTCTACAGTGTGGTAAATATTCATAATCTTTGGATTTTAATAAGTATTGATACTCTTGCATTCTTTATAGACTGTACTGTTTTGGCAGATTGCTGTTATGTTTGCATTGTGTGCATATGTTTGCTTGTTTAATGATTCTATTTGAGGATAGGGGTATTAAATATGCACAGGAATTTAGTGTGCAATGTTGAATAATAATTTTATTGATTTTCTATAGTATAAAATGATAAGGTTTTTGCATTGGTTTATACTAACTTATCTCACGAGTACTTGTTGAGTTTTGTGTGGATGAAGCTTTTGAGATTTAGGAAAACCGTGATATAAAGAATTAAGGAGACACAAAAGCTCAAGCTTGGGTATGCCCAAGGCATCCCAAGATAATATTTCAAGAAGTTTCAAGCATCTAAGCTTGGGAATGCCCCGGCAGGCCTCCCACCTGTCTTCTTCAACAATTATGGGTTAGTATCGGTTTAGCCTAAGTTTTTGCTTCTTCACATGATGTGTGCTATTATTTGATGCCATTTTATTTTGTTTTGCTTGCTATTTCAATAAAATGCTTAGATCTTAAAGTTTTTGAATAAGAGAGAGTCCTCAAATAGCTACCTATTTACTTAACTACTCGCTTGATCTTCACTTATATCTTTTTTGGAGTAGCTCGTCATTTACTCTTGTGCCTCACTTATATCCTATGAGTAAATTGTTGAATGAATTGGATATTATAAAGTTGAAATTATATCATGCATAGTGGTAGCTTCACATTGGGTTTAGAAAGTGAAATCTTTTGAAGCTTGACAATCATAATATTGGTCATGCAAGTAATTCATGAATAATTAGTATAAGGAAGAGAACTTTCACATGCAAATACACTATCTTGGAAATCTTTTGTGATTATGAGCCCCATCAAAATATTATATGCCAAAATTGTTGACGTTGGACAAGGAAGACAATGTAATGGTTTATGTTTGTTCATATTCACATAGAATTTATATTGTCATAGATCCTTCAACATGTGGTGCTTGCCCCCCATCTTTGCTAGCCAAAAATTCCGCACCAAGTAGAGATACTACTTGTGCATCCAAAAACCCTTAAAACCAAATCTTATTTTCAAGAGTCCACCATACCTACCTACGGATTGAGCAAGATCCTTCAAGTAAGTTGTCATCGGTGCAATAAGGCAAAAAAATTGCTTCTAAAAGTGTTAGATCATTTAGTGTAAGAGAAAATTGAGCGTTGTACGAACTTGTGATGGCAAATAATAAAAGCGACATACTGCATAATGAAGGTTGCTATCATAAGGGGCAATATAACATGACGTTCTTTTGCACTAAGGGGTTGAGCATACAAACAAATAAGCACATGGCAACCTCTGCTTCCCTCTGCAAAGGGCCGATCTTTTACTTTTATGCAACGAGTCAAAGTTCTTCTCTCTATTCCTTTTTATTTTTCTCTTTTGGCAAGCATTATGTGGTGAGGAAAGATCTAGGCACATATATCCAGTTGGATATGGGTAGCATGAGTTATTATTGTTGACATCACCCTTGAGGTGATTACGTTGGGGGCGAAATTATAAGCCACTATCTTTCTACGTGTCCGGTTGAAACGTTTTGCTCATGTGTATGCGGTGTTCGTTAGCAATCATAGAAGACTATATGATGGTTGAGTATGTGGAGATATTACTTAAACTCTGTTGAATAAGTTGAATTAGAATTGCTTGGTGACTGAGAACATAGGTTATTGAGTTTTAAGGGAATTCATCGTTTGAACCTTAACATGTGAATTGGTTGCTACTTTAAGACGAGAAATTTTATGAGAAAGAATTGTTGTTATGATGCTAGGAAAAGTGGTTGAAATTTTCATTGATCAAACTTGTGCACTTTGCTAGCATTCACACTTCATAAATAATTTCTTTTATCATTTACCTACTCGAAGACGAGTAGGAATTAAGCTTGGGGATGCTGATACGTCTCCAACGTATCTATAATTTATGAAGTATTCATGTCATTATATTATCATTCTTGGATGTTTTACAATCATTTTATAGCAACTTTATATCATTTTTTGGGACTAACAATTGACCCAGTGCCCAGTGTCAGTTGCTTTTTTTTGCTTGTTTTTTACATCGTAGGAAATCAATATCAAACAGAGTCCAAACACCACGAAGAATTTTGTGGATTTTTTATGGACCAGAAGACCACCACTGGGCCAAAGCAGCACGTGGCGGGTGCCCCGAGGGGGGCACAACCCACCAGGGCGCTCCTGGAGGCTCAGGCGCGCCCGGGTGGGTTGTGCCCACCTAGGTGACCTCCCGCACCCCCTCTTCGCCCTATAAATTGCCAAATATTCCAAAAACCCTCAGTGTTAACCCTAGATCAGAAGTTCCCCCGCTGCAAGGCTCCGTAGCCACCGAAAACCAATCTAGACCCTGTTTCGGCATTGTGCCAGAGGGGGAAATCATCTTCGGTGGCCATCTTCATCATCCCGACGGCCACCACGATGAGGAGGGAGTAGTCCACCCTCGGGGCTGAGCGTTTGTACCAGCATCTATGTGTTTAATCTCTCTCTCTCTCTCTCTCGTGTTCTTGAGATGTCATGATCTTGATTTATCGCGGGCTTTGTTAAAATAGTCAGATCATATGGTGTTTTTCCCTCTCTATCTTCTTGTGATAAATTGAGTTTTTCCCTTTGAGATTTCGTTGTTATCGGATTGAAT
Organism: Triticum dicoccoides; assembly: GCF_002162155.2. Taxonomy (NCBI): domain Eukaryota; kingdom Viridiplantae; phylum Streptophyta; class Magnoliopsida; order Poales; family Poaceae; genus Triticum; species Triticum dicoccoides. Next base: position 478,838,442 of record NC_041388.1, read on the forward strand.
ACTTTTATGGATTTGAGAGCACTTGATATATGTCTTGCATATGAATACTCGTGGTGAAAATGGGGTATCATATTGATTCACCTGATATGTGTTTTGGCACTCAACTCGCGGATTCCCGTGGTGACATTGGGGTAATCTATCCACATGGGTTGAAACACGTTCTTGTCTTTTGTTTCTCTGGCAGAAATCCTGGGGCACTCTTTGAGGTTCTTTGTGTTGGATTGAGTATTATGAATCTGAAATTATTTGGTGTTATTTTAGTACGAACTCTTGGATAGATCGATCGGAAAGAATAGCTTCGAGCTGGTTTCGTACCCTACAAACGATTTATTCGTATGCTCTCCGCTAGATTGGAACTTTGGAGTGACTCTTCATTCCACATTGAGGGATGGTTATATGATCCAATTATATTAGCATTGTTGAGAGATTGCACTAGCAAAAGTACGGACCCTAGGGCTCATTTTCAAGCATCGCAATACCGTTTTTGTGCTCGTTTGCTATTTGCTACCTTGCTGTTTTTATTTGTTCAGATTTGTCACGCGAAACTACGGCCACCTATGGGACCAGGAGGTCCCTTGCTGGTTCGTGTAAGTGCATCTAGTGCCACCCCTAGTTGGTTTTGGAGTATTGACGACAAACCTAGTTGAGGGACTAATGTGTTTGTGAGAATTGCAGGATAACACAGGTAGAAGTCCCTCATTGATTCGGTTTTCCTACCAGAGATGACCCCTAAAAATGTATGAAGACATTGAAGTCAAAGGTGGTATATGAAGATATTCACATTGAAGACTATGACAAGAGAAGACACCACATGAAGCCTATGGAGCTCGAAGACTTAGATCTTTCGTAGTTCTTTTTCTTTTGTGTTGAGTCATAGGAACCACCGTACTGTTAAGTGGGGTCCAAGAGAACCAGTCAGAATGACTGCAGTGATGCCTAACCAAAACCTATGTCTTCGAGTGAAGACTATGAGAGCGAATCTTGTCCAGAGTCGGACAAGTCAGCTTTGCTTGCAGCCCAAGTAAAGTTGTCGTGTGAGTTTGAAATCTGACCGTTGGAACACGTGTCAGTTCCTTAGTGACTCAGGGTCATTTCGGACAAATCAGGTCGGGTTGCCAAGTGGCTATAAATAGCCCACCCCCTACAACCATAAATGGTTGGCTGCTCAGATTGAGAGTACAACTTTTGTCGTTTGAGAGCAACCCACCTCGAAGCCTTCGAGAGAGAATTCCTTGCGAGGATAAAGCCCTAACCACCCAGAGCCAAAGAGAATTAGGCATCACTTAAGTCTTCTTGTCTGTGTGATCTGAAGACTTATTACACTTGAGGACTGTGCATCCTCCAGCCGGTTAGGCGTCGCGTTCTGAGCATCCAAGAGACATTGTGGATTGCCGGTGAACGAAGTCTGTGAAGGTTTGGGAGTCTACCTTGAAGACTTACCAGAGTGATTGGGCGAGGTCTGTGTGACCTTAGCTCAAGGGGAATACGGTGAGGACTGGGTGTCCTGAGCTGCGTGTTCAGGACTGGGTGTCCGGGACTGTGTGTCCTAAGGTTTAAATACCTAGCCGCCCTAACCAGACGTACAGTTGTCACAGCAACTGGAACTGGTCCAACAAATCATTGTCTTCAGCGAGTCACTGGTTCCATCTTCCCTTCCCTTTACTTACTGTTACTCCTTGTGAAGTCATTGTATGTTCGCACTATCTTTTGTCTTCACTGAGTGACTGCATGTTCTGTGTGGCTTCACAATATCTTCCTACCTGATCCTTACTACATTGCTGCTATTAGTCAATGTGCTTTCACTATTGAATACTTGACTATGGCTTGCCTGGTGTAGTCTACCTTCCACTGCAGTGTAATAGGTTTATTTCTATCGTTTGTCTTCATAACTTCCATGTTTTGAAGACTTTCTTAAAAATCGCCTATTCACCCCCCCCCCCCTCTAGTCGATATAACGCACTTTCAATTGGTATCAGAGCTTGGTGCTCCCTTGTTCTGTGTGATTCGGTTTAACCACCTGGAGTTTTAGCTATGTCGACTGCAGGGATAATTAAAGTCTCCGCTGCGTGCCCCGTCTTTGATGGAACTGAATATCCCTACTGGAAGAATAAGATGCGCATGCATCTTGAAGCCATTGACGTCGACCTATGGTATGTCGTCGAGAACAGGATTCCCAAGGCTGGAGAAGGTGTCACTACTGCTGATGTCAAGAAATCCATTCAACTGGACTCTATTGCCAAAAATATCATCTGTGGTCATCTGACCAAAGGACAATATGGTCATGTGAGTGCTTTGAAAACATCTAAGCTGGTCTGGGACTGGCTCTCCAAGGTCAATGAAGGCGTCTCAACCCTGAGAGATCAGAGAATCAGTGTCCTTCGCAACCGCTTCAACCGCTTCAAGCGAAATGACAATGAGAATGTCCAACTCACATTTGACCGACTCACTGACATCACAAATGAGCTTCAAGCCCTCGGCGCTACTGAGATCACCAAACATGAAGTCGTCAAGACACTATTAAGATCACTTGATAGTTCGTTTGACACCCTAGCCCTGATGATTCAAGAACGTCCTAATTTCAAGATACTCGATCCGTCTGACATACTTGAGAGGCTCAACACACATGAGTTTTAGCTTTCTGAGAAAAGAGATATCTACGGTCCAAACTTTGGGCGAACTCGTGCCTTGAAGGCAAAAGCTGTCTCCTCATCTGAAGAAGAATCTGACAGCATTTCTGATGATCCTGAAGACATTGGAAGGGAACTTGCTATGCTTGTCAAGAAGTTCCAAAAATTCACCAAGAAGAAAGGCTTCAGAAAGTCTTCTCGATCAAGCTCAAGGAATGATGAAGCTTCTACACATGACTACAAGAAGAAAACATGTCACAAGTGCAAGAAACTTGGCCACTTCATTTCTGAGTGTCCACAGTGGGACAATGAGAACAAAAAGAAGAAGAAGAGCAAGGAATATGACTCTGATGACAAGAAGAAGAAGAAATACTCAAAGTCTTCTTCCAAGTCTTCCTCAAAGTCTTCATCACACAAGAAGAGCTCATCTGGCAAGGCACGTGCATTTGTTGGCAAGGAAATGGATTTAGAGGAGGAGTCTGCTTCTGAGGAGGCGGAGGTGGAGTCTGAGGAGGAGTCCGATTCAGGCGTCGCAAGTCTGGCTACAGCATACGTTGCCAAGTCCATCTTCAACACTGAAGACAATGACTTCATCACCGACACCGATGCAAATGACAAGGACTACTCCGCTTCTACCTACTGCTTCATGGCACACGGTGCCAAGGTAAACACATGCACTACTCACTATCAAACATCTAGTGACGATGACTCTGATTGTGGTTCAAAACCCAGCTACAAAACACTTGCTAAAATTGCAACTGAACAACAGAAAGCTATGGAACATATTCAAAAACTGTTAGACAGAAGCGATGGTCTGTTAGGTGCTGAAATGACTCGATCTGAATCCTTAATTGAAGACATAAAAAATCTTCACGTTAAGTATCAGGAACTTGAAAGTCGTCATGAAACTCTCTCAACAACTCATGAAAAGCTTTCCTATGATTATCTTAAAAGGAAGAAAGATCTTGAGAAATTGAGAACGGCTCATGAAGATCTTCAAAAGGAAAGCGAGTCACTTCACGCCAAACAGATCAGTTCTGCTCAGGAAGGATTTGAACCACCATGTCTTAAATGCATTGAGCGTGATAATGCTACTTCTGTTGCTGAATGTTCTACTGCTACTGCTGTTGCAATATCTTCAACTGTTGATGTGGTAACTAACCCCTCTACTGAGGATACCACTGCTATTGCTGATGAGAATGCTAGGTTGAAGACATTGCTTGAAACAGGGATGTACAAAAGTCTTAAAGGGCATCAGACACTATGTGATGTCCTCAAAAAGCAGATTCTGAACCGAAACCCGAGGAAAGAGGGTGTTGGGTTCGTAAGGAAAATGAATGCTGATGGCTCTTACTAGAAACCTGAGCAGTACCCCAAAACCATGTGGGTTGCTGCAAAGGAACCTTCGGCAGATCCATCCAACCTATCTGGCTTCACTTGTGCTAACCCCATTATCATTGATGAATCCTTTGATGCAAACTATATACTTTTTAAGAATCAGAATGGTGAAGTGTTTCCCAGGTACATTGGTACTAACTGCAGGAATGGACCGCCTATGAAGAAGATCTGGGTTCCGAAAAGGTGTCTGGAGAATATTCCTGTGAATGTCATCATGACACCTCACGTGAAGAAGACAAACCTCAGACCACAGGCTTCATACGGTCCAAAGGCTTCATACAGACAGAGGACTCACCTGAGTCGCACTAACACAAATGTTTTGCAGGGAAACCATACTCAGGCATATGAATATGAGAGCGGTTCGTCAAACCGTCATGTTCATAAGACCAAGAACTATTCTGCTTATTCTTATGAGTACTATTGTCCGCCTGCAAGACTGTTTGCTAGGGCTCCAAAGCCAAAATTCTCAGATGCTGCACTTAGACTTATTGCTTCTAAGCCACCCTTGAAGATGTGGGTGGCTAAGAAAGCTTAACTCTCTTTTGTAGGGAAAGGTCTCCAGCAGAAAACCAAAATCATCTGACGCTATTGCTGGGGACCTTAAACATCTTGTAGGGTGCAAGATCAAATGCCTGAATGGTCTTACTATGTACTTCGTTCCTGAATCGCTTGCTACTCTCCCTATTAGTCCTAATCTGGATCTAAGCTTTCATAACCCACTGGTTCGTCAAATGTTTTTGCTTCACAATGCTCTTGGTGAAGCCTATCCCCCTAACTGCACTATAGGGTACGACACCAGCGTCTTCAGAATGGATTATTGATAGTGGGTGTACAAACCACATGACTGGCAAAAGAAGCCTTCTTATGGACTCAACCTTACGTCCATCCGACAAGAGCCACATCACATTTGCTGACACTGGTAAAAGTAAGGTATTGGGTCTAGGTAGAGTTGCAATCTCAAGGGATCAACACATGGATAATGTCATCCTTGTTGAATCCCTTGGCTTCAACTTAATGTCTGTCTCAATGCTTTGCGATTTGAACATGATCGTAATATTTGGAAAATATCGTTGCCTTTTACTAATGGAATCTGACAAGTCTCTAGTATTTGAAGGGTATCAAAAAGATGATTTGTACGTGGTAGATTTCTCAGCAGGACCATAGCTTGCCGTATGTCTTCTAGCAAAATCTTCAGAATGTTGGCTCTGGCATCGGAGGCTAGGGCATGCTGGCATGAGGAACCTCCACAACCTTGCAAAGAAGAAGCATGTCATAGGCATCGAGGGCGTCAAGTTCAAGAAAGATCACTTATGCGGTGCCTGTGAAGCAGGGAAGATGACGAGGGCCGAACATCCATCAAAGACAATCATGACCACTGCTCGACCCTTCGAACTGCTTCACATGGATCTTTTCGGTCCCACTCATTACTCAACTCTTACTACTACTGCTTGTCTCTATGGCTTTGTCATTGTTGATGATTATTCTAGATATACTTGGGTGCACATAATCCTTTACAAGACTCAAGTGCAGGATGTCTTCAGACGCTTCGCCAATCGAGCTATGAACAATTATGGCACCAAGATAAAGCACATCACAAGTGACAATGGCACTGAATTCAAGAACACTGGCCTTGATACATATCTTGATACCTTGGGCATCACACATGAATTCTCGGCTCCGTACACGCCATAGCAGAATGGCGTCGTCAAACGCAAGAACAGAACACTCATTGAGATGGCCAGAACGATGCTAGATGAATACAAGACTCCAAGAAAATTCTGGCCTGAAGCCATTGATACTGCATGCCATACAATCAATCGTGTTTATCTTCACAAGCTTCTGAACAAGACATCTTATGAGATCCTTACTGGAAAGAAGCCAAATGTCAGTTACTTTAGAGTATTTGGAGCCAGGTGCTGGATCAAGGACCCACATCACACCTCAAAGTTTGCACCAAAAGCACATGAGGGTTTTATGCTTGGATATGGAAAGGATTCACACTCCTACAGAGTCTTCAATCTCTTTCATTACAAAGTGGTTGAAACAGTGGATGTGCGGTTCGATGAGACCAATGGTTCACAAAGAGAGCAACTGCCAAATGTGCTAGATGAAGTTCCATCCAGTGAATCAATCAAGCTAATGGGAACTGGAGAAATTATACCTTCTGAAGCTCATCCTGAAGAAGAACTTATCATCTCAGCACCTGATCAACATGAAGACAATGCTCAGCCTGAAGACATTCCTTCTAACAACGACAATGATCAGCAAGAGCAAAATCTTCGCCCTGTACATCCTCGCGTTGCCAATGAAGTGCAGATTGAAAGAATAATTGATAGCATCAATGCACCCGGTCCACTCACTCGTTCAAGGGCAACTCAGCTAGCAAATTTCTGTGGGCACTTCGCATTTGTCTCAATAACAGAACCCAAGAAAGTTGAAGAAGCCTTCATGGAACCTGAATGGATTCAAGCTATGCAAGAAGAGCTTCATCAGTTTGAGCTGAATAATGTATGGGAACTGGTTAAGCGTCCTGATCCACGGAAGCACAATATAATAGGCACCAAATGGATATACCGCAACAAGCAAGATGAGCATGGTCAAGTTGTCAGAAACAAAGCTCGTCTTGTTGCTCAAGGATATACTCAAGTGGAAGGCATTGACTTCGATGAAACATTTGCTCCTGTGGCTAGACTTGAAGCCATACGCATACTGCTGGCCTATGCAAATCATCATAACATACTTCTATATCAAATGGATGTGAAGAGTGCTTTTCTTAATGGCAAGATTGAAGAAGAAGTGTATGTTGCACAACCGCCTGGCTTTGAAGATCCAAAACATCCTGACATGGTATACAAGCTCAACAAGGCACTGTATGGCCTCAAACAAGCCCCTCGGGCCTGGTATGACACACTCAAATACTTCCTGAAGAGCAAAGGCTTCATACCTGGTTCCCTAGACCCCACTCTCTTCACGAAGACATATGATGGTGAACTGTTTGTGTACCAAATATATGTGGATGACATTATCTTTGGCTGCACCAATCAGAAGTACAGTGAAGAGTTTGGATATATGATGCAAGAGCAATATCAGATGTCTATGATGGGAGAGCTGAAGTTCTTCCTCGGTCTTCAAATACGACAACAACGCAACGGCATCTTCATATCTCAAGAGAAGTATCTCAAAGATTGCCTGAAGAAGTTCGGTATGCAAGACTGCAAAGGCTTCACGACACCAATGCCAGCCAAACATCATCTGGGTCCCGACGACAATGGTAAAGAGTTCGATCAAAAGGTATACCACTCCATGATTGGTTCTTTACTTTATCTATGTGCATCTAGGCCAGATATTATGCTTAGTGTTTGCATGTGTGCTCGATTTCAAGCGGCGCCAAAGGAGTCGCATCACTTAGCTGTGAAGCGAATTCTTCGATATTTGGCTTACACCCCAACTCTAGGATTATGGTATCCAAAGGGCTCAGAGTTTGATCTGGTTGGATTCTCGGATGCTGATTATGCTGGTGACAAAGTTGATCGCAAGTCTACTTCAGGCACATGTCACTTTCTAGGACGATCACTTGTATGTTGGTCTTCAAAGAAGCAGAACTGTGTATCTCTCTCCACTGCTGAATCTGAATACATTGCTGCTGGATCTTGCTGCGCTCAGCTTCTGTGGATGAAGCAAACACTCAAGGACTATGGCATTCATCTGAAGCAAGTGCCACTTTACTGCGACAACGAAAGCGCCATCAAGATTGCAAACAACCCAGTTCAGCACTCGAAGACAAAGCACATTGAAATTCGTCATCACTTTCTCAGAGATCATGTTGTGAAGGAAGATATTGATATCATACACGTCAACACTTAAGAGCAATTGGCAGATATCTTCACCAAGCCCTTGGATGAGAAGAGATTTTGCAAGTTACAGTGTGAGCTAAATATCCTGGAATCCTCAAATGTCCTGTGATCAGGCACACATCCTAACCCTTATGCATATTGATGACTTAGATGTGCAACACACGAAGTAAAGTATATCTTCAATCAATGAAGACATACATTCTAAGTGTGAATACATTAATGTGGAATTTGACTTCGGAGCGCCACAATAATTGTGCGCCGTGTCTGGGTCTAATACTTCCTATACGGTGGGTAACGCCACCACCAAATGTTCTATTTTGAAGTGTTTCACTCATGGCGTTACATTTGATATGTCTTCACATTTAGCTTGGCTTCAATCTCAACTTATCTTCATAATTATCTTCACTATGTTGATTATATAGATATATATATCTACTAGTGTTCTGTCCTCTACAGCATTCACTTATAGCTATGTCTTCTTGTTGAATCTTTTGAACTAAGTGAATGTGATCGGACCCTAACCTCTCTATGCTTTCTATCTCAAATTCTATCTCTCCAAATCATATGCATTCTATTGAAACTGTCGAATGTCTTCTCTACGTCCTTGTCAGCAGAAGATACAGAGACAACCATTAAGTCCGTTTTCAATGCTCATTCCTCCACATGAAACCCGGAGAAGTAGGAACGACCACCCGACAATCCAGGCGTGCGTGGGACGTGGAACAAACCCCAAAATTCCGCATAATGGCCACGTGTTCCTCAGATGCGAATCGCCAGGGGCACCTGTGTATTAACGCAGTGTCGCCCCTGTGCCTATAAATACACACTTCACAGCGGTCATTATCTCTTCTTCCACTCTCCCACGAACCCTAGCGCTACCGCTAGCCCTCGACGACGCCGGCGACGAAGCGCTTCGCTACCGCAACCTCTCCGACGCCGTCTTCACGCCGACCGCGGACATCGTCCTCTCCACCGTCACCGTAGGTGTCCTCCGTCGCCAAGTTAGGGCACGGAAGATTGAACTGCTCGGCCTCATCTCCCACTCCGTCTAGCAGTTCTTAGTGTGGTAAATAAAACTTCCTTTTTATGGCACCGTTGATCCTATGGCTTTGTCACTTTCTACCACAAGCAGTTTCTATTCACCCAAGTTAGATCTCTCTCATACTGCATCTCATAACATGCCTAGTATATTCACTTATGCTTCACAAAGTAGTTAGATTCCTCACTTGTACTGATCCGTGGATTCGTACAAATCTGGAACCAACTCCTTATCTATGAGTGAATGTCTTCGCACGATGAGGTCAATGTCTTCTAAACTGATTTATCTTCAAAATCTTCTGAGAATGCATATGACCTCTTCCCCTTCCCTCGCACCTTAATGCTGTCATAGGTACATGTCCGTGGGAGAATCCTTTGGTTCTCATAGTCTGCATTCATTTGCAGAATTCTTACAGCATCACATAAATTCTCCCGAAGCCAGTTCCTGTTTGTCCAGCAAGCGAAAACCTTTGAAGCCTTTGAATGTGTTGAAGCCTTTCAGTTTAAAGTTTATGGCTTCAGAGAAATCAGCAAGGAAGGGTGGCAGAAAGCGTCGTGGAGAAACATCTAGAGATCTGCCAGATGACCTCTCAAAACTATACAAGACAGATCCTGAAGAGGATTACAATCAGCGCAAGACCCGAATCCAATGGATTCGAAGATATTGGGCAGAAAAATGGTTCAAATACTGATTTGTAACCCAGGAATATGCTGAGAAAAATGCCATCAAGAGACCGTGGGGAGACATCCTATACAAGAATCTTCTACCCAGGTCCAGAGATGAAGCCATTGAACAAGGCTTCTATCCCTGCATGGTCCGTGGGCCACAGCCTGCTGATGCACACCCATCGTCACTACTATGGTGTCGTGACGACAATCTGTTCAAGCGCAACTTCCAGTTTGCCCAGAACTCAGCGAAGCAAAACAAGAAGACATTGGGACTAGACTTCAATCCTGGTCCCTCAGCTCCAAGGGCTGATGGCACACGAGATGTAGAACCCAATGTCATCGGTCCTTTCTACAACCTTGAAGGCCTCATCACCCACATCTTGGTTCAAGGGACTGCAGTGAATGAGCTTGCAGCTGACGCTGAATCAGATGAAGCGCCTGAAGCGCCGAAGACAAAGAAGCTGCAGAAGCCTAAAGCTTCTAAGCCTGCCCCTTCACCAAAAATCTCACGGGCGAAGCCACTGGCAACTGCACCTCCTGAAGACTGTGTGCAGTCCGAAGACTTATCACGCATCTCCAAGCCCCAGAAGGTCAAGATGCCTCTGCCTCACACCGGCCAAGAGCTAACAGCTGCTGCCATTCTGCGCAATGATGCCATCGATCTGTCAAGTGATGAAGATCTTGCAGATGACGCTCTTGAGCAACTCATCAAGAGCAAAGAAGAAGCAGAAATCTTCAATGATCTGCCTCTCTTTGATGTAACCATCATCCACAACTTCATTGACGAGTGGTTTGACACGCCAAACATCAGCTTTGAAGATCTGCAACTACCCATTGGCCTCAGTGTCGCCTTCCAAGGCGCCATTGCTTCAGAGCTAGCTGTCGCCCAACGCATTGTTGAACTGAAGCAAAAGATTGACTATGAAAAGGCTCCGTTCAAGAAGCATATGGCCAAGCTCAGCGTGCAAGAAGTGAAAAACTTCAAGACAATGATGCACGAGCTCAAGGAAGCCTTTGTAAAGAAACATGCAGAAGCTCAGGGTTCGCGTGAGCGCATGAAGGCTCTGGCTGACAGATGTGTGCAAGCCTACAATGAGGCTGAGAAGCACAAGGCCCTTGGGCGTCCTGGCATCGACCCCAGGATGGCTGCAAAGAAGAAGAAGAAGCCCGCTATGGCTGAACCCGACGCACCAAGGCAGGAAGCAGTTCCCATTGTCTTCCCAACTAGACTGACTGGCTCGAAGCCAAAAAGCCGGTCAACTGCTTCAGAGCTCAAGAAGACGCGGACTGCTGAGGCTGAAGCCGGGAAGAGGAAACATCCTGAAGCCTCTCCTACTGCCCCCTCCAAGAAGAAGAGGAAGACCAAGAAAGATCGGGCTGCTCCCACAGAGCCTTTGATCGTTGAACCTATTTCTATGGTTTATCCTGACGCTGAACGTCAACTGACAATCCATGAGCCTACTTCCACAGAGGCTCATGAAGCTGAAGACTTTCCAGCAGCTGATCCCATCGCTGCTGAAGACACTGGTCAACATGACCATGTAGAAGATGGTGCAGTCCTTCCTCAGCTCGAGAACAGCGAACTCATCAGCATTGGTCATGCACTAACGCCAATTGCACAGAATGCTTCATGGGCGGATCGCCCACAAGAGGAAGAAGACCTTGAGGCCCAGCCAACTCCAACTCCACAGGCGTCGCCTGCGTTGCGCAGGCTTCACAAAGGTCCAAGGCCTCAAGTCTCTGCTGAAGACAATCCGGCTGCATCAGCCGCGGAAGAAGAAGTCCCACAAGTTGCCACTCCCTTGTCCCACCAAGAAGCAGTTCTGAAGGAGAATGTGATTGAAAATCTTGCGGCTGCCACCACCACCAATGAAGCTAATGTGGAGCCCTCCCCAACAAAAGCATCAGAAGACAGCGAAGCCACTGATCCCGACACTTCTGTTCCTGAGGCTGCTGCCGGTCCCTAGTTCGACTATCATGTTGAGCACAGGCCTCAGGTACAGAAGCCAATCCCAAGATTGCCAAGGTTCCCAGGTCCTGCATCAGCACCTCACTCCTTCAATATCAATGGCTTCAGAGCAGACAACACATTCTTCAATAGCTCCAGGAACCCCTACTCAAGGGAAAGGATATCATCTGATTGGTTCTGGAGCTATCCGCAGCGAAGCTATTACTCATGTATTCTTTACAACCAAGGTCGCATCTTCCCACACAAGCGCCTTGACATTGAAGCTATAGCTGGTCTGCCCTGTCTGGAAGAAGCTCTGGATTGCTTCAAGGAAGTTGGACTACTGTCATTTGTTACTGACCAAGAGCATTGGAATGAAGAGTTGCTGCTCCATATCTATGCCACACTTCACATTCGCGGATATAGCAGAGATCCGAAGACTTGGGTCCTGGAGTGGATGACAGGAAACGTTCATCACGAAGCCAATGCCTTTGACATCATTGAGCTCACTGGTTTTCCCACTCCTGGTGATCTCTACGAGCATGGCTGTCAGCTTCATAGTGAAGCTATTGAGAGCATCCTTCAGAAGCCTGGACCTGATATGAGTCAGATGCTCAGCATGATGAAGCCATTGCCCCAAGATGCTGCTTATCCCACGGAGTTCTTCGTTGAAGACCTTGAGTATCTGCCAAGAACCATTTATCACATCATCAGGCGAACTCTCTGGCCCATCAAAGGGCACTCTCCACATGCCAAGCTTGAGGGTGCAATGAAGACTTTGGTCTTCTATATTCTTCATGGAAAATGCTTCAATGCACAGGACTTCTTCATTCGCCAACTTGCTGCATCAGGCTCTGATCTGTTTGGCTTGAAGTTCTATGCCCCATGGGTAATGCGGCTGATCAAACTTCACTCCGCTATCTCATATCAGCCATCTTCTCGCAATCATCGGATTTTTCTGCCTGATGTGGATATGTCTATTGAAGCCATCTATCCTGAGCCTGCCAAAGAACCTCTAAGTCTTCAGAATGCAGAGCATCAGAGTTTCTCTCAAAACATTGAAGGAGTCGAAGCAGTCACTCGTGTGTATCCTTTGGCTGGCACTACACGTGCACCACATCCTGCTTCCACTGAAGCCACTGATAGTACAACTGCTCCACGACCTAAGAAGCGCACTCGTGTTCTCAACAACCGAGAGCTTCTTGTGGCTCTTCATCAGAAACAGGATAGGCATCATGACTGGCTGAAGCGTCAGATGAAAAGCCTCTTGGTGGATGTTAATCGCGTTCGCAATCTTGCCACCAAGAATGCCTTTGTTGCCCATGAAACCTCTCGCCGCACATGGAAAGGGCTAACGTTGATGTGTTCTGAAGATGATCTTCAAGAGGATGGCTTCACTGAGTGTTTCAAGTTTGACTCCACACCTCCTCGAAGGGCTGTGCTGCTACGAACTCCATCCCTTGAAGACTCTGAGTTCTCTTCCTCTGCTGCAACTGTGACTGCCAGAGTTATCGAGGATGAAGACGATGCTACTTCACCGCCACCTCCTTCAGCACGCTTCAACTCTGCTCCAAGCTCTTCAGCACCGCCAAACACCACCAACGACCCTGCCACTTCACCTACTCCTCATGGGAACGAGTAGATGCTCTATGTCTTCAAACCTTTTTGGTCCATACTGACAAAAGGGGGAGAAGCATATGAGGTTGATAGTCTTCAAGCGGGTCCATATGGGCGGGTGCTTTATATTTTGCTTCGTGATTACAACTCTCGTTTTGCTACATTTGGTTTTTTGAGTTGTAACACTTAAACTCGATGGTCGTCTGCTACTTATCTGCCACCTTGTTTTGCGATGATAAATTTCGCATGTGCGACGATAAATTCCGCACTTAGATCATTCTGCAGACGTCCATTTTCCATTATGCATGTCATTATCTTCATATACCTTCACATGCATAGTGGATTGTCATCATAAGTTGAAGTGGATCTCCACAAGTAGAACCTGCCATGTGCATTTGCATTCCAAAAGCAAATTACTTATATGCACATCTTCAGGGGGAGCCCTTGCAACTTATGAAGACTATTCCTTATCCTTTACAAGTTCACAGATTATATTCCCCGTTGAAAACCTCAACTAGTTTGTCATCAATCACCAAAAAGGGGGAGATTGTAAGTGCATCTAGTGCCACCCCTAGTTGGTTTTGGAGTATTGACGACAAACCTAGTTGAGGGACTAAATGTGTTTGTGAGAATTGCAGGATAACACAGGTAGAAGTCCCTCATTGATTCGGTTTTCCTACCAGAGATGACCCCTAAAAATGTATGAAGACATTGAAGTCAAAGGTGGTATATGAAGATATTCACATTGAAGACTATGACAAGAGAAGACACCACATGAAGCCTATGGAGCTCGAAGACTTAGATCTTTCGTAGTTCTTTTTCTTTTGTGTTGAGTCATAGGAACCACCGTACTGTTAAGTGGGGTCCAAGAGAACCAGTCAGAATGACTGCAGTGATGCCTAACCAAAACCTATGTCTTCGAGTGAAGACTATGAGAGTGAATCTTGTCCAGAGTCGGACAAGTCAGCTTTGCTTGCAGCCCAAGTAAAGTTGTCGTGTGAGTTTGAAATCTGATTGTTGGAACACGTGTCAGTTCCTTAGTGACCCAGGGTCATTTCGGACAAATCAGGTCGGGTTGCCAAGTGGCTATAAATAGCCCACCCCCTACAACCATAAATGGTTGGCTGCTCAGATTGAGAGTACGACTTTTGTCGTTTGAGAGCAACCCACCTCGAAGCCTTTGAGAGAGAATTCCTTGCGAGGATAAAGCCCTAACCACCCAGAGCCAAAGAGAATTAGGCATCACTTAAGTCTTCTTGTCTGTGTGATCTGAAGACTTATTACACTTGAGGATTGTGCATCCTCCAGCCGGTTAGGTGTCGCGTTCTGAGCATCCAAGAGACATTGTGGATTGCCGGTGAACGAAGTCTGTGAAGGTTTGGGAGTCTACCTTGAAGACTTACCAGAGTGATTGGGCGAGGTCTGTGTGACCTTAGCTCAAGGGGAATACGGTGAGGACTGGGTGTCCTGAGCCGCGTGTTCAGGACTGGGTGTCCGGGACTGTGTGTCCTAAGGTTTAAATACCTAGCCGCCCTAACCAGACGTACAGTTGTCACAGCAACTGGAACTGGTCCAACAAATCATTGTCTTCAGCGAGTCACTGGTTCCATCTTCCCTTCCCTTTACTTACTGTTACTCCTTGTGAAGTCATTGTATGTTCGCACTATCTTTTGTCTTCACTGAGTGACTGCATGTTCTGTGTGGCTTCACAATATCTTCCTACCTGATCCTTACTACATTGCTGCTATTAGTCAATGTGCTTTCACTATTGAATACTTGACTATGGCTTGCCTGGTGTAGTCTACCTTCCGCTGCAGTGTAATAGGTTTATTTCTATCGTTTGTCTTCATAACTTCCACGTTTTGAAGGCTTTCTTAAAATCGCCTATTCACCCCCCCTCTAGTCGATATAATGCACTTTCAGTTCGGCAGGGGGGCGACGCATTGCCCAAAGAGCAGACCAGCGTGGCGGCAGCGCGGTAGAGATCACATGGGCAATTTACCTAGGTTTGGGCCGCCGTGAGGCGTAAAACCCTACTCCTGCTTTGGTGGATTGATGGTGGAAAAGGTGGTGGTGGTGCATAGTACACTTGCCCGACAGGGGTTGCCTCAGGCAGTAGCGACTACGCACGTATGGGGGTGTGAGTTATCCAATCTTCTAACCCTTTCAACGGTTGCCATGGGCCTCCTTTATAGATCAAGGGGTAACCATAGTGGCAAAGTAGTCATTACACAATGATAAGATAACAAACAGTGCTATCATACCTAACTCTGCGGGCTGATAGGGCGCATTTAATGCACCGCTTAACGTCACATCATTGGTTGCCCAACAAGGCTTGCCAGGCTATCTCGCCAGCTCCGCGTCTGCTCTCCTGACACGTCGCAGGACAAGTGTCATTTGTGGGCTTCTCATGTAGGAAATGGCTGCCATGTGGAGAATGGCTGCCACTTACTCACTTTGCGGCTTTACACCGCACTGATTGATGACGGGGGTCGTGTTGGAGTGGTTGGTGAGGTGATTTTGCCTCCATGAGCCCTGGCAGGCCCTGCTGAGGCACCTCGGTTGTCTCCGATTCACCTGTCTCCCGCTTCGCTCCCCGACCTTCTTCCTCTGCAAGCCAGGCGACAGTTTCTCCCCTCGTTCCTCCTGCCACCGCCGTCCTCCCCATCGAATCCTTCTGCCCTCAGTGTTGCCGCAGGAATGGGGAAGAAACTCGCGGAGAATAAGAAGCCGATGGCCGTGACGAAGGAGGCCACCGCCGAGGGAAGCAAGAGGTCGGCGGAGCTGAACAAGAAACAGAGCGAAGACGTCGTCTTCGTCCCATCTACCTTGAGCGGCCCCGTTCTTCAGGCAAAGTATGGGTATTTGTGGGGGAGGCCCGTTGAGAAAGGGCATGGAGCGCCCGTAGTTTATGCGGCGGGGAAGGAGGATCCGCCGGATTCTTATCGGTTCTTAGCTGCTTACTTCATCTGTGGCCTCTGTCCCCCCTTCTCCAAGTTCTTCGAGGCACTCATGCACATGTATGGGTTCCACCTCCTTGATTTCACGCCAAATGCAACAACGAATATGGCCATCTTCATGCATTTGTGTGAGAATTTTGTCGGAGTGAAGCCCAATGTGGATCTGTTCCGGCATTACTTCATCCCGCGGGTGGAGAGCAAATTCAACCGCTCTGGAATCATCAGCTGGATGCCACGCATGGCAAGGAGGATCTAGGATTACCTCCCTGGGAACCAGCGCGAAAGGTGGGACGAATGGAGAGGGGACTGGTGTTGGATCCAGGACAAGGAAGCCCTCGAGTTCTGCGAAGCACAGAAGCACTGCATTGAGCGCAGCAAGGATTGGAACGCCAAGGGCATTACCGAGGATAGGTTGCGCCCGACAATGAACAAGATTACCCGTTTGGTGACTGTCGGGTTAACCATTGAGCATGTGGGGGCAGATTTTTCTTCTTCTCTACTGCAGGAAAGGGATAGACCTACGTGGTTGTATGGTGATGCTACAAATAGGATGAGGTTGCTCCCGGGGTTGGCCAATAACTTGTCAGTTTATGGCCATGGCTGGTTGTGCGATCAACTGTTCGGTCGCTTCGAGTTTTTCAAGCTCTCGGCAACCGTCATCCCTCTGAATGTCAATTTTGCCTGGGACCGGATATTAAAATGGATGCCAGACTACAATGCTGAAGGGGTTTCGGGCTCTTGGAAGCTCCCCACTCTGGACGAAGATCTCCAGTGGTCGAGTACCCTGGTGGAGAGGGCCACCGGGACTGAAGATGGGATGTATAAATGCACCTTCGCTGCGGAGGTGGCGTATATTCTGAAGAGGGTCGAGGAGGACAAGGCAGCCCACCATGCAGAGATGGATAAGGCCGCAAAGGGTGGGAAGGGCAAAGGGAAGGCTGGGGACGGAAGCTCTTCCCAGGGCGGTAGCGAGGCGCAAGCTACGGAAAATGCTATCGAGGAAGAGCTTGTCGGGGATGACTTTGCCAGGCTAGACGCCTTAGCCACAGAAGCAACGGAGCTCTAGGAGGGAGAGGAGGAGGAGGAGAGGGAGGAGGACGTGGCAGCGGCCCCTGAAGATGAGTGGCTTGCGGCTGGACCGCAAGCCCCCGCCCCGGACCCAGATCAGCGTACCCGCAGGCGCGCCGCAGCCCGAGGGGTGGCAACCTCCAACCCAACGCCAGCCACCAAGAGGGTGAATAAGACCTCCACCAAGTCTACCAAGGCCGAGGTGGCGTGTCGTCAATCCCCTCACCTTTCTCAAGCCAAGGCTCGTTCCGCCAAATGGCCGGAGGCCGTGGAGGCGAAGTCTAGCCCCCGCTCTAGCTCGAGCTCCTCGCAGAGCTCGTCTTCCCCGGAGCTCCTGATGTCACGGCATGCACCCAAGCTGCCGGGGAGCTCCACCCTTCCATCTCTGAAGAGAGGACGGGAGTCTCCTCCTCCCACGGAGTTCAACTTGAACTCCATGCTCATCACGAGAGAGTAAGGAAGATTTCCATTCATGGTAGATATCTCTTAGGCTGGCTTGAATGCTTTTACTAACTAACCTCATGTTCTTGTTGTCGCCGGCAGGGAAGTGGAGGAGGACACGGAGACCCTCATCCACCGTTCCCGGAAGAGACTCTGGTGGCTCAGGTCACTGGAGGGTGTGGAGGGCTCGGCTTTGGCGGGGAAGGACGCAGAAGCCCCAGTACCGAGCCCCTAGCCCAGCCCTCAACCTGGGAGCGAAAACTTGGCCCCGCCCACTGGAGGTGATGGAGATAGCCTCCCCATCCCCCCAAGCGGAGGAGGAGGAGGAGGTGAGACGATGCAGGGAAAGCCCCTCCCTGAACGGCATGCTTCCTCTGCCGCTCGAGCCAAAGAAATCGTCGTAGAACCTTCCGCGGCTGAGACCATGCAGAAGGCTGCTGAGTCTACCCCGACAGAGGACGAAGCTCATGACCCGGCAACAATTGTTGCCGGGGAAACAGAGACCCCTGCCCGGCAGACCTCCCCAGGTATCTTTCTTAATTCTTGTTTTCTTTCATGTCCTGGTTACTTCCACCGGTTTCTTCATTTGCTCGCGACTTCCATTTCTTCGTTATTCACTGGCGCTTTCATACGCAGCCTCTCAAACCAAGGAACCAGATCTGCTGGAGGTGGTGGCTGACATAGGGAGGGCTACCACGAATGAAGCTGCGGAGCTCGCAGCTACCGAGGGGCATGATCTTGCTGTCGGGGATGTACAGGGCTCCTTAGCGGTGACGGAGCATTCTTCGGAGGACGCCCCGGTAGGGGAAGTGGCCATTGAGGTGAAAATCCCACTTCAGACCATGGTCCCACTCCCGGCCATTGGGACAGTTGCCGAGATTCCGCCACCACCTCGAGCGCACCAGCAATGGTGCTGTCACCACCCGGGGCTGAAGCCCCCGGCCTGTCCCTGCCCATGGATGCAAAGCTCGACGAAGAGCTTCAATGCCTCCTGGCTCCACTTTACCAGGGAGCCAGAGAGGCTGATGACTCAGCCGTCGTCGCCATGGACTTGTCCTTCATGGAATCCATGGCGATGGGCATGAAGGAGATGCAGGCACAGCACAACCAGAAGCGGCAGGCGCTCAAGGAGTGGCGTGAGTCTGCCAACAAGGTGGACCAGAAGTAGAAAAACAAGTGTCTGGAGTTGCGCGAGTGGAATGACAAGCAATTCAAGGTGCTCATGAGGTAGCAAGAGGACCTCCTGATGACGAGGGAGGATGTCATGGCTCGGGAGACACACTTGGCGGATCGCAAGGCATCTCTGGACGCCAGAGAGTGAGAGATATCCCTATGGGTGGAGAAACTCGAAGCCATCCTCCGCTCCAAGGACGAAAGTTTAGAGGCCCTGGTACAACAATGCACCAAAGAGTTGGAGGACAAGCATGGTGCTGCTTTGGACGCCCTTGCCACTAAAAATGCTGCCCAGCTGAAGAAGCTTATTGAAGATCTAGTTGCCGCCTATGCCGCCAAGACTGACCTTAACCGACAGGTGGCTAAGCTGAATGAGGATCTCGCCAAAGGCGCCAAAGAGGTGGAGGCGCTCAAAGAAGAAGCATGGCACGCAGAGATCCACTTGGCTGATGTGAAGTCGCAGCTTTCCTGTAAGACCCACAGCCTTGAGACCGCCAATGACAGCATCGCGGATATAAAGGCGAGGATCGGCTCGCTGGAGCGGTCGATGGAGTCCCTCGAGTCTAGACATCAGTTGTTGTCCAAGGATTTGGAAACCGCCAAGCGTCTCCTGCAAGATGCAGAGGACAAGTTAAAGAACCAGGTTGACATGAGCGACCTCTGGATCAAGAGCCTGATTGATATTGCCGAACGCCTTGGCACCCAAGCTGTGGTGATAACATTGCTACCTCTTGAGCTTGCGTTGGTTTTTTCCTTGAAGAGGAAAGGGTGATGCAGCAAAGGAGCATAAGTATTTCCCTCAGTTTTGAGAACTAAGGTATCAATCCAGTAGGAGACTACGCAACAAGCCACCAAATACCTGCACAAACAAACACCAACTTGCAACCAATGCGACAAAGGGGTTGTCAATCCCTTCATGGTTATTCGCAAAGTGAGATCTGATAGAGATTGATAAACGGTAAAGTAATATTTTTGGTTTATGGAACGGAAAGTAAAAGATTGCAAAGTAAAGTAAATAGTAAACTAGAATTGTAGATCAGAAACTTATATGATGGAAAATAGACCCGGGTCCATAGGTTTCACTAGTGGCTTCTCTCAAGATAGAAATTATTATGGTGGGTGAACAAATTACTGCCGAGCAATTGATAGAAAAGCGCAAAGTTATGACGATATCTAAGGCAATGATCATGAATATAGGCATCACGTCCGTGTCAAGTAGATCGAAACGATTCTGCATCTACTACTATTACTCCACACATCGACCGTTTCCTTCCTGCAACTAGAGTATTAAGTTCATAAGAACAGAGTAACGCATTAAGCAATATGACATGATGTAGCAGGATTAACTCAAGCAATATGATGAAAACCCCATCTTATTATCCTCGATGGCAACAATACAATACGTGCCTTGCTGCCCCTACTGCCACTGGGAAATGACACCGCAAGATTGAACCCAAAGCTAAGCACTTCTCCCATTGCAAGAAAAACCAATCTAGTTGGCCAAACCAAATCGATAGTTCGAAGAGACTTGCAAAGATATCAAATCATGCATATAAGAATTCAGAGGAGATTCAAATAATATTCATGGATAAGCTGATCATAAATCCACAATTCATCGAATCTCGGCAAACACACCGCAAAAGAGTATTACATCGAATAGATCTCCAAGAACATCGAGGAGAACTTTGTATTGAGAATCAAAGAGAGAGAAGACATCTAGCTACTAGCTATGGACCCGTAGGTCTGAAGTATAATACTCACGCTTCATCAGAGAGGCAATGGTGTTGATGTAGAAGCCCGTGATTGATTCCCCCTCTGGCAGAATGCTGGAAAAGGCCCCAAGATGGGATCCCATAGGTACAGAAGGTTGCGACTGTGGAAAAGTGGTTTCGTGGCTCCCCGGATGTTTTTGGGGTATAAGAGTATATATAGGCAAAAGAATTAGGTCAGGGGAGCTACGAGGGGCCCACAAGGTCGGGGGCGCACCCTCCACCCTTGTGGCCGCCTTGAGGCTACTTTGACTTGTACTCCAAGTCTCCTGGGTGTCTTCTAGTCTAAGAAAAATCATGGCAAAAGTTTTATTCTGTTTGGACTCCGTTTGGTATTCCTTTTGTGTGAAACTCTAAAACAAGGAAAAAACAGAAACTGGCACTAGGCTCTATGTTAATAGGTTAGTCCCAAAAATCATATAAAATAGCATATTAATGTATATGTCACATCCAAAATAGATAATATAATGGCATGGAACCATCAAAATTTATAGATACGTTGGAGACGTATCAGGCATAGACGGTCCGCTCTTCTCAGTCAGCAAGCAAGAGGTCCCGAGCGTCAAGTTGGGGCTCTTCTTCAACGAGCTGATCGACAAGCTGAAGGTGCATGAAGAGGGGAGGGATGAGCGCTTCGCGACCGAGTCCCAGAAGCTTGCCTGCAAAGCCCTCTTCATGGTCCTGAGCAATATCACCTGCCGCCATCCAGAGCTCGACCTTGACGATGGATTTAAGAAGCCGCCGGCGGGTGCCAATATCACAGTTGCCGAGAAGAAAGCTGCTCCCCGCACTGAGAGGGTTCTTTGCATTTAAGTTGTTCCTCCTGGACACCGGACCAAGTATTGGGCCACTATCGTTTCCACTGGGCCCTGTAATGGAACATGATATCTATTTTGCGTTTAGTCATTCTGTCTCTAGTGTTTGTATGAAACTGATATTTCTAGCTGGATTTTAAATGTGTGTTTATCCCTTTGAACCCTATATGCTTGCGTTCGTATGATCAATTCCTATGTATGCTCTAGATGCCTGCCAATATCATATTGTCGCGATTGTTGTAAGGGTCTAACCCTTAACAGTCATCTTGGCGTGGATGCGTCTCGGCAGGTTTTTCCTAGGTAGCTCTCAATGCGGCCTCTCGACTTGTGAGCATGGCTCTGGATAGGACGATGGTGCGATCAAGAATCTAGCCAAGGTTCCATCGCATGAGGGCTTTCATGATACGAACACTCACTAGGGTTAAGGGATAAACAACTGCAAGGAGGCATCAATAAGAGGTGATAACGCAAACTTAGCTTTTGTTTCGAGCCCCCTTTTTCCTCTGCCGGGCCGCGCTCCTGGGCGCGCCCGCGGCACTTGGAGGAGCAGAAGCCAATCATGTGGTTTCTTCGTTCTCGGTAAGGATCGAGATGCGTTTCTTGCGGCCGGTGAGCATCGGGGCATAATGTCAGGCTTCCCTGGTCCTCTTCCCTTTTGCTCCTCTCCCCTCGAGTCAGTGCAGCGGCTGCCGTTGCGTGGGTCATGCCAATGTAGGCAGCGTCGCCGAAGTATGCTTGCCGAGGCATCAATCGACGGACTCATACCAGCGCTTCGCTCAGGATTACCCAACACAGGGGAAATACTGGACCGAACGTCGCACGGTAATCGTCGACATCAACGACGCGGAGGGTAGAGCAGTTCGACTACTAACAAGGGGGGACGGGAAGGAAGGAGCTCGCGCCCGCATGTCTTGTGCCCTTTCTTCGAACCGCGCCCGAATGGCGGGCACGCCATACGGGCCGCCGGGATGAACCCATTGCCATCAGCGACGGTTCTCACCGTAGTCGTGGCTATGGCGAGGCGTGGAGATCAACAACAACGGCACAGGGATGGCCCCACTTTACTTATGTGTCTTCATGGGCGCCATGATCGGTGACGTCGTCGAAGATGAAGACGATGCGCTACGCACGCCTTCAGGTTCGCGCAAGCGAGCCTCCTACCTGGCATGCCAAAGATGTCGCGGGAAACCTCGGCCACCTATGGGACCATGAGGTCCGTTGCTGGTTCGGCAGGGGGTGACGCGTTGCACAAAGAGCAGACCAGTGTGGGGGCAGCGCGGCAGAGATCACACAGGCAATTTACCCAGGTTCGGGCCGCCATGAGGCGTAAAACCCTAATCATGCTTTGGTGGATTGATGGTGGAAAAGGTGGTGGTGGTGCGCAGTACACTTGCCTGGCAGGGGTTGCCTCAGGCAGCAGCGACTACACACGTATGGGGGTGTGAGTTATCCAATCTTCTAACCCTTTCTACGGTTGCCATGGGCCTCCTTCTATAGATCAAGGGGTAACCACAGTGGCAAAGTAGTCATTATGCACTAATAAGATAACAAACAGTGCTATCATACCTAACTATATGGGCTGACGGGATGCATTTAATGCACCGCTTAATGTCACATCATTGGTTGCCCGACAAGGTGTGCGGGGCTATCTCGCCAGCTCCGCGCCTGTTCTCCTGACACGTTGCAGGATGGGTGTCATCTGTGGGCTTCTCCTGTAGGAAATGGCTGCCATGTGGCGAATGGCTGCCACTTAACCACTTTGCGGCTTGAGACCGCACTGATTGACGACGGAGGTCATGTTGGAGTGGTTGGTGAGGCGATTTTGCCTCTGTGAGCCCCGACAGGCCCTGCCGGGGCACCTCGGTTGTCTGCTTCTGGGGGTGGCTTCGCCCCTTGCCGGGCTCGCCTACCGGGCAAGGGAGGCTTCTTCTCCTGACGATATCCTGCTTCCTTGGCTCGTTCTTGGTCCTTCTGATCTGCATGTTGGTCCATCGAATCTCTTGGTTTCTTGTACATCTTGGCTTGGTCTTGACTTATCCGTGCACGAGTCAGGGGAAAGCACATGCCCCTGTTTGTTTCCCCGAAAAGATTATAAAAATATATTTCTACCATCCATATTACACTTTTGTCACCATCTCTTCACCGAACTAGTGCACCTATACAATTTGCCATTATACTGGATGTGTTGGGGACACAAGAGACTTTTTATTATTTGGTTGCAGGGTTGTTTGAGAGAGACCATCTTCATCCTACGCCTCCCACGGATTGATAAACCTTAGGTCATCCACTTGAGGGAAAATTGCTATTGTCCTACAAAACACTGCGCTTTGAGTCCCAACACATGTCTACAAGAATAAAGTTGCATAGTAGACATCATGGGACAATCGCTAACGATTTTTAGTTCGAGGACCTGCCATCGGTTCACCAACCAGCTCTCGCATATTATGACAGCCAGTTTTCGGCTTTCTCCACTGAGGCACTTGACCAAACTAGGCGGAAGTACAATCGCAGTTGTTCTCCCTTTACCTTCTTAACCGAACGTGCGGAACGTAAGGAGGTAAGCACAGGAGCGGGGCAACCCAACTATTGACCCAAGACATAATTTGGAACTGGTGCATATAATGCAATATCCGAGACGCTGAACACAAGGAAAAGAAAGGTGTCGGTCTTTGATGTATAGGGCGAGCATCTAGATCAAGCCCCAGCCTAATAGCCAGTCTATATATGAAATCAGATGTGTATCATACTTGATTGAGACAGATTTGAAGAGCAGAAAAAGGGGAAAGTACAGCATGGACAACTGTAGAGGAACCGTAAAAGATTTGCTTTACTTCCAATAAGCTCATGACTTCTAGCCATACAATTCGAACTGCCGAACAAATCCTTGGATAGGAACGCGTTGTAAAAAGAAAAAGATAAATTTATAGATGAAAGGTTTACGCGGGGCCTTGATGTGTGGATTAACACCTTAATTGTGCCCTACTACACGTCCGCGCCTTTGCTTATGTTGGAAGGAACAAATCCATAGGGAGGGTGAATGTCTGATGATGGGTCCTTGACAAGGAGCTTCGAGAGGTCGCCACATTGGTGGGGCTTGATGCCGGATAGGTCCTGGATGGTACATGTTCGTCGTCCTAAGACGCATTGTTCCATGGTATGATTGAACTGAACTCTTGGTACTTAAGCCCCACAACTGCCCATGGTATTTTAAGTGCGAAGTTGTGATGTCGAGGCATATAATGTGCCACCGAGGTGGGCATGCTGTGGGGGTCTGATAACCCACAAGTATAGGGGATCGCAACAGTTTTCGAGGGTAGAGTATTCAACCCAAATTTATTGATTCGACACAAGGGGAGCCAAAGAATATTCTCAAGTATTAACAGTTGAGTTGTCAATTCAACCACACCTAAAAGACTTAATATCTACAACAAAGTTTTAGTAGCAAAGTAGTATGGAAGTAACGGTAACGGTGGCAAAAGTAACAGTAGCAGTTTTGTAGCAATTGTAACAGTAGCAACAGAAAAGTAACTTAGCAAAGATCAATATGAAACGAACTCGTAGGCAATGGATCAATGATGTATAATTATGTCGGATGGCATTCATCATGCAACAATTATAACATAGGGTGACACAGAACTAGCTCCAATTCATCAATATAATGTGGGCATGTATTCCGAATATAGTCATACGTGCTTATGGAAAAGAACTTGCATTACATTTTTATCCTACCCTCCCGT
This sequence comes from Triticum dicoccoides, assembly GCF_002162155.2. Taxonomy (NCBI): domain Eukaryota; kingdom Viridiplantae; phylum Streptophyta; class Magnoliopsida; order Poales; family Poaceae; genus Triticum; species Triticum dicoccoides. The sequence goes on from NC_041388.1 coordinate 478,863,556, forward strand.
GGCAGCGGGGTCCTATTGGAAACTAAGGGATATTAAGGCCTCCTTTTAATAGAGTACCGGACCAAAGCATTAGCACTTAGTGAATACATGAACTCCTCAAGCTACGGTCATCACCGGGAAGTGTCCTGACTATTGTCACTTCAGGGTTGCCGGATCATAACACGTAGTAGGTGACTATAACTTGCAAGATAGGATCAAGAACACAAATATATTCATGAAAACATAATAGGTTTAGATCTGAAATCATGGCACTCGGGCCCTAATGACAAGCATTAGTCACAGCAAAGTCATAGCAACGTCAATCTTAGAACATAGTGGATATTAGGGATCAAACCCTAACAAAGCTAACTCGATTACATGGTAAATATCATCCAACCCATCACCGTCCAGCAAGCCTACGATGGGATTACTCACGCACGGCGGTGAGCATCATGAAATTTGTGATGGAGGAGGTTGGTGATGATGATGGTGATGATTTCCCCTCTCCGGAGCCCCAAACGAACTCCAGATCTGGCCTCCCAATGGAAAACAGGGGGTGACGGCGGCTCCGTATCGTAAAACACGATGAATCCTTCTCTATGATTTTTTCTCCCCGAACATGAATATATGGAGTTGGAGTTGAGGTCGATGGAGCCTCGTGGGACCCACAAGGACAGAGGGCGCGCCCCCCACCCTTGTGGACAGGGTGTGGGTCCCCTTCGGTTGATTCTTTCGCCAATATTTTTTATTTATTCCAAAAATAATCTCCATGAAGTTTCAGGTCATTCCGGGAACTTCCATTTCTGCACAAAAATAACACCATGGCAATTTTGCTGAAAACAGCGTTAGTCCGGGTTAGTTCCATTCAAATCATGCAAATTAGAGTCCAAAACAAGGGCAAAAGAGTTTGGAAAAGTAGATAGGATGGAGACGTATCAACTTCCCCAAGCCTAACCCATTGCTCGTCCTCAAGCAATTTAGTTGACAAACTAAAAGTGATAAAGGAAAACTTTTACAAACTCTGTTTGATCTTGTTCTTGCAAATATGTAAAGCGAGCATTCAAGTTTTCAGCAAAGGTTATGAAGTAACCATATTCACAATAACATTTAGGTCTCACATTTACTCATATCAATGGCATAATCAACTAGCGAGCAATAATGATAAAGCTCGGACGACAACACTTTTTCAAAACAATCATGATATGATATAGCAAGATGGTATCTCGCTAGCCCTTTCTGAGACCGCAAAACATAAATGTAGAGCACCCCTGAAGATCAAGGACTGACTAGACATTGTAATTCATGGTAAAAGAGATCCAGTCACACTCATACTCAATATAAATTAATAACAATGAATACAAATGACAGTGGTGCTCTCTAACTGGTGCTTTTTATAAGAGGATGCTGACTCAACAATAAAAATAAATAGATAGGCCCTTCGCAGAGGGAAGCAGGGATTTGCAGAGGTGCCAGAGCTCGAGTTTTTGAAACAAAGATAAATAATATTTTGAGCGACATACTTTCATTGTCAACATAAAAACCAAGAGATCTCGGTATCTTCCATACTAGATACATTGTAGGCGGTTCCCAAACAGAATGGTAAAATTATACTCCCCCACCACCAACAAGCACACTCCACGACTGGTCCAAAACAGCGGGTACCGTCCAACTAACAACAATCCTGGGGGAGTTTTGTTTGCAATTAAATTTTGATTTGATTTGAGCATGGGACTGGGCATCCCGGTTACCAGCCATTTTCTCGTGAATGATGAGCGGAGTCCACTCATCGTGAGAATAACCCACCTAGCATGGAAGATATTGACAACCCTAGTTGCTACATGAGTGATTCGAGCATACAAAACAGATTATCGTTTGAAGGTTTAGAGTTTGGCACATGCAAATTTACTTGGAAAGGCGGGTAAATACCGCATATAGGTAGGTATGGTGGACTCATGTGGAACAACTTTGGGTTTATGGAAGTGGGTGCACAAGCAGTATTCCCTCTTAGTACAAGTGAAGGCTAGCAAGAGATTGAGGAGCGACCAACTAGAGAGCGACAACAGTCATAAACATGCATTGATATTAATCAACATTGAATGCAAGCATGAGTTGGATATAAATCACCATGAACATAAATATCATGGAGGCTATGTTGATTTTGTTTCAACTACATGCGTGAACATGTGCCAAGTCAAGCCATTTGAATCATTCAAAGTAGGATATCATCCTATCATACTACATCACAACCATTTTAAAAGCATGTTGGCACACAAGGTAAACCATTATAAACTCCAAGCTAATTAAGCATGGCATGAGTAACTATAATCTCTAATTGTCATTGTAAACATGTTTCATTCATAATAGGCTGAATCAGGAACGACGAACTAATCATATTTACAAAAACAAGATAGGTTGAGTTCATACCAGCTTTTCCTCATCTCAATCATTTCATCATATATCGTCATTATTGCCTTTCACTTGGACGACCAAACGGTGTGGATAATAATAATAGTGCACGTCCATTGGACTAAGCTGGAATCTGCAAACATTTATTCAAAGGAGAAGACAAGGTAATATGGGCTCTTTGTTAGATCAACAATAATGCATATGAGAGCCAATCAACATTTTCATCGTGGTCTTCTCCTCTCAACCCCCAAAGAAAAGAAAATAATTTCAAAGAAACACACTGAAATGTTTTTGGAGTTTTTGTTTTTTCTGGAGAAAGTAAAATAAGAACGAGAAAAACTATTTACACAGGAAAGCTCCCAACAAGCAAAAGAAGAACGAGAAATCTTTTTGAGTTTTATTTTAATACTACTAATAAGCATGCATAGAAAGGAAATAAACTACAACTTCTTTTGGTTTTTCTTAAGGATTTTCAAGCACACAAGAAGAAAGTGAGAAAAAGAAATAAACTAACATGGATAATACAATGAAAAAGTATGAACACCGACAACTGGAATGAATGTGTGAACATGAATGTAATGTCGGTGAGAGATACTTACTACCCCAAGCTTAGGCTTTTGGCCTAAGTTGGTCTAATCCCATCGATCAAAGTAGCCCTCTCCGGTGTACTGAGGAGGATCCTGGGGGTTCCACTGGTTAACGAGCTCCTGTGGCTCCCACCGATAAACGGACTCCTGATATGGATCAAGTGATGGCTCTGGCTCAGGATCTGGGGATCACATCCCCTCCGAGTATGCATGAATGTCTGCGGGCAAAATGAAGTACCTGCCTGAATGAATATCGAACAAAGTAGGTGTAGGCAAGGTAATAATCTAAAAAGTATCCTCGCTAAGTATCAAGTTATAAATGAGTCTCTTTTCCTCATCATAGCGAATAAATTTATGTGCTACCATGCTTTCATAATCTAAGTATATAGTGGGTAGAAGTTTCTCCTCTTTTTCGTCATGCCTATGGGTATCTCAAAGCGTCTAGCAAGGCGGGAGGCGAAGATACCTCCGAAAATAGGACCCTTTGTACAGTTTAAGCTCAACTATTTAGCAACCATGGCGCCTAAACTGAAAGTTCTATCATGAAGTAAAGCATGGCGCAAAATGGCAAGGTTAGGAGCACTAAGGCCTCCACTCTCCCCGCAGCCAATTAAACATCTCCCAGCAAATAATGAGTAGTAGCGCAAAATAGGAAAATGTAAACTAGCTGATACATCTCCAACGTATCTATAATTTTTTATTGGTCCATGTTGTTATATTATTATTCTTGGATGTTTTTCAGTCATTTTATAGTCATTTTATATCATTTTTTGGTACTAACCTATTGACATAGTGCCAAGTGCCAATTGCTGTTTTTTGCATGTTTTTTACATCGCAGGAAATCAATACCAAACGAAGTCCAAACGCAGTGAAACTTTTTGTGGATTTTTTTGGACCAGAAGACATTTAGTGGGCCGAAGTAGCACCTGGGGGGTGCTCCGAGGGGAGCACAACGCACCAAGGCGCGCCTGGAGGCCCAAGCGCGCCCTGGTGGGTTGTGCCCACCTCGCCTCCCGAACCACCTATTTACTCTATAAGTACCCCAATATTCCAGAAACCCTAGGGGAGTCGACGAAAATCAATTCCAGCCGCCGCAAGTTCCAGAACCACCAGATCCAATCTAGACACCATCGCGGAGGGGTTCATCATGTCCATTGGTGCCTCTCCAATGGTGTGTGAGTAGTTCTTTGTAGTCCTATGGGTCCGTAGTTAGTAGCTAGATGGCTTCCTCTCTCTCATTTGATTCTCAATACAATGGTATCTTGGAGATCCATATGATAACTCTTTTTGCGGTGTGTTTGTTGGGATCCGATGAACTTTGAGTTTATGATCAGATCTATCTTTTTATCCATGAAAGTTATTTGAGTATTCTTTGATCTCTTATATGCATGATTGCTTATAGCCTTGTATTTCTTCTCTGATATTTGGGTTTTGTTTGGCCAACTTGATCTATTTATCTTGCAATGGAAAGAGGTGATTTGTGATTGGTTCGATCTTATGGTGCTTGATCCCAGTGACGGAAGGGGAACCAACACGTATATATTGTTGCTATTAAGGATAACAAGATGGGGTCTATTTCTACATAAATAGATATTGTCTACATCATGTCACCGTTCCTATTGCATTACTCCGTTTCTCCATGAACTTAATACACTAAACGCATGCTGGATAGCGGTCGATGTGTGGAGTAATAGTAGTAGATGCAGCAGGAGTCGGTATACTAATCTTGGACGTGATGCCTATATAATGATCATTTCTTCGATATCATCATGATTATTTGAAGTTCTATCAACTGCCCAACAGTAATTCGTTTACCCACTGTTTGCTATTTTTCTCGAGAGAAGCCACTAGTGAAACCTACGGCCCCCGGGTCTCTTCTTTATTATATCTCCCTTTGCGATCTATTTTTATTTGCTTTTATTTTCAGATCTATTAAACAAAAAATACAAAAACACCTTGCTGCACTTTATTTTATTTGGCATTCGATCTATCAACTTTTCACACCTTTCTCACGTTCGTTTACCAATTTCTGGCGACGTTACCCGAAAGGAATTGACAACCCCTTTAATACGCCAGGTTGCGAGTATTTGTTATTTGTGTGTAGGTGTTGTTTACGTAGTGTTGCTTGGTTCTCCTACTAGTTCGATAACCTTGGTTTCATCACTGAGAGAAATACCTACCGTCGTTGTGCTACATCATCTCTTCCTCTTTGGGGAAATACCGACGTAGTTCTAGCAGACATCGAAAGGAATTTCTGGCGTCGTTGCCGGGGAGACATCATCCACATCTACCAGGTTCCTAATCACAAATCTCATCTCCTTGCAATTTACATTACTTTCCATTTTCCTCTCCTCCACTTCATAAATTTTTTGCCATTTTATTCGCCCTTTTTTCATTCGCCAGATATGTTGTTGAGTACAATCTTGTTGCGTAGTCACAATGACTCAAGAGAACACCAAGTTGTGTGATTTCTATAGTATCAACAACAATGATTTTATTGGCACTCTGATTGCTCCTCTCACCACTAGTGCATAGTCTCGTGATATTAATACTGCTTTGCTGGATCTCGTTATGAAAGATCAATTTTCCGGTACTCCTAATGAGGATGCCGCATCCCATCTTAACACATTCGTGGAATTATGCGATATGCAAAAGAAAAAAGATGTGGACAATGATTTTGTGAAGATGAAATTATTTCTGTTTTCTTTGGGAGATGGTGCAAAAATTTGGTTTTCTTCTTTGCCTTGCAATAGTATCAATTCTTGGGATAAGTGCAAGGATGCTTTTATTACTAAGTATTTTCCGCCCGCAAAAATTATTTCCCTTAGAACCCAGATCATGAATTTCAAGCAACTTGAACATGAGCATGTTGCACAATCTTGGGAAAGGATGAAAATGATGCTAAGTATTTGCCCAACTCATGGGTTAAATCTTTGGATGATCATACAAAAAAATTATGCGGGGTTGAATTTTGTTCTCGTAATCTTTTAGATTCCGCCGCGGGTGGTACTTTTATGGAAATTACTTTGGGTGAAGCCACCAAATTGCTTGATAATATCATGGCAAATTATTCACAATGGCATACCGAAAGAGCTCCTACTAGCAAAAAAGTTAATTCGGTTGAAGAAATTTCTTCTTTGAGTGAAAAAGTTGATGCTCTTATGAAATTGGTTGCTAATAAAAGTGCTCCTATTGATTTTAATGATGTTCCTTTGCCTACTTTGATTGAGCAAAATAGTGATGGCATAGATGTGAATTTTATCTCGTGAAACAATTTCAATAACAATGCTTATAGAGGAAATTTTAATCCTAGGCCTTTTCCTAGCAATTCCTCTAATAAAATGGTAGTTCATATGGTAATCCTTCTCATAATAATAATAGGAACACCTATGATCTTGAGAGTAGTATTAAAGAATTTATCAACACTCAAAAAGTTTTCAATGCTACAATGGAAGAAAAGTCGAATAAGATTGATGATTTGCATAGAAGTGTTGATATAATTTCTCATGATATAGAAAATCTCAAGATGCAATTTTTTCTGCCTAAGGTCAAGGAATCAATTAAAGCTCTTTATGTTTCTATGGATGAAAGTAAGAAAAGAACCGCTATGCTTAGAGCTAGCAGAGAATTTTTAGAAAAAGTGTTTTCTAGTGATTGTTTTCATAAAAGTGATGAAGATCTTAAAATGATTGGTGTTTCTTCTATTGATTCCTTGTTTAGTAAAATTAAGATTGATGAAAAAGGGGTTGGAGAAGAGTACACTTTAGCTAGAAGGCGTCCCGATAATTCGGAGGGTGAAAATCTTGTTAAGAAAATTGATAAAAGTGGGTTTGAAGAGGTCAAAACTTTAACTAGTGGTGTGCCCACTATTTTGGATTACAAAGACTTTAATTATGATAGTTTATCTTTGATTGATTGTATTTCTTTGTTGCAATCCATGATAAATTCACCCCATGCTTACGAACAAAATAAAGCTTTTACTAAACATCTTGTTGATGCTTTGATGAAAGCTTTGGAAGAAAAATTGGAATTAGAAGTTTCAATTCCTAGAAAATTACATGATGAGTGGGAATCTACTATCAAAGTTTAGATTAAAAATTATGAGTGTTTTGCTTTATGTGACTTGGTTGCTAGTGTATCTACAATTCCGAAATCTTTATGTGATGCGCTTGGTCTTACCGATATTGAATAATGTTCTTTGAATTTTCACTTGGCGGATTCTACTATTAAATATCCTATGTGAAGAATGAATGATGTTCTTATTCTTGCAAATGGGAATTATGTGCCCACAGATTTTATTGTTCTTGATATTGATTGCAATCTGTCTTTCCCAATTATTCTTGGTAGACCATTTTTACGCACTATTGGTGTCGTGATTGATATGAAAGAAGGCAATATTAAATTTCAATTTCCACCAAGGAAGGGTATGGAACACTTCCCTAGAACAAGAATTAGGGCACCATATGAATCAATCATGAGGGCATCTCATGGATCTAGAAACAAAGATGACAATACTTAGATCCTTTGCTTTATGTCTAGCTAAGGTCGTAAAACGATAGCGCTTGTTGGGAGGCAACCCAATGAATAAAATTTATTTTTGCCTTTTGATTTATGTTATTGAGTGTTTGCAAAGTTATGCTACAGTTATGATTGTGTTTTTTATGTTTTAGTTAGTGTTTGTGCCAAGCAAAGCCTTTAGGATCTTATTGGGTGATAGTTGATTTGATCTTGCTGAAAAACAGAAACTTTTGCGCTCATGAAAATAATTCTCATTTTTAACAATAGGGTGATAAAATACTAATTCTTGTTGCAAAAGATTAATATAAAAATTGTGCACGTGGTCCTAATTTCTCAGATTTTTTGGAGTTACAGAAGTATTCGAAATATTCAGATTGCTACAGACTGTTCTGTTTTTGACAGATTTTGTTTTCTTTGCATTGTGTGCTTGTTTTGATGATTCTATGGTTTTATTTGAAGAGTTTTTGCCATACAAAAGTTGGAATACAGTAGATATAATGCAAGAATAAAATATGAATGGGTTTTCAACGGTACTTATAGTAGTCATTTGTTTACTTATACTAACGGATATCACGAAGGTTTGTTGAGTTTTGTGTGATTGAGGTTTTCAAGTTTTGGGTGATGTTACGATGGATGAAGGAATAAGTGATGTGGAGCATCCTACGGTCATCCCCATGGACCTACCATCGTCTCACGAAGTGTCAAGAGGACCTATGACACGAGATAGAGCTAGAGCTCTCAAGACCGAGGTGACTTCCTTCCTTAGTGATATCACATATGATCCACTCAAGACATGTCTACAACCTAAGTCCGAGATGTTGTGCATGATTAGGTACCAAGAGGACCCTCCTGAAGATGCACGTGAAGACGTACAAGTCCCCAAGTTCACGGATGAAGAGAACCAATGGAAGGAGTCAAGGACAACTCCCACGCCCCGGACATCCGGCCATGATCCCGAACATCCTACTCGTGAAGATGTCAACAGCAGCAGCAGCCCTGCAGCCGAAATGCTACAGGCCCCGAACGTCCGACGTCAGCCCAGGACATTCGGCGCCTCGCCAACACCAGGATATCCGGCCTCGCCCCAGGAAATCCGGCACCCTCCAGCCAGAGAGCGCCAAGGCCAGCTCCTCTAGCCCAGACATCCAGCTCCCCGTGAACCCCCGGACATCCGGCCCTCCCTGCCTGCGTGCAGTGCTTCTGAGACGAGGCCCATGGACCCCTTCACCCCTTAGACTATATATACTTTCCATCCACCTAGGTTTTAGGGTTAGCAAAGGATTAGCTCATTTTGTGTGAGAGGTTTGCTCATCCACTTGGTTACCTTCTCCTCGGAGATCGTGCCTCCTCGGAGAAGATCCCCCAAGCGGATTCAAGACTCCTTCACGGGAAGAACTCAAGACCTCCTCATGGAGAAGATTGTGCTACTTGTATCGTCCCTAGTTGACTATGGATCTTGTATCTCTTTTGTGTTCGAGGTTCTAGCATATGTGTGATTGTTCTTGTTGGTTTGAGTGATTCTCTCGCGTTTTCCCTCGTGCTTCCCCTCATGTTTCCCCTCGTGTTCTTCATGTTCCTCACGGGATCCGCTCCTTTCGTGAAAGATCAGCCGTTTAGGGTTCCACCCTACATCATCTTGGTATATAGAGCCACGTTGATCACGATTTCGGAGCCTCCCCATTGTGTTTTATAGCCTTGTTTTGTTGATTTTGTCCCTAATTCGAAAATTCCCCACAAAAATAGCCCCCAATTTTTTTGTTATTTGTTGGTGTGATGAAGTTTTGTTGGATTTGATCCGCGGATTTCATGTGTTGTAGGTTGATCTAGCTTTCCCCCCATATTTTCCCCAATTTCCATCCAAAAAATCCCCTGAATTTTGCCCCGATTTGCCACTCTCCATGCGGTGTTCGTCCACGGATCCAGAACCCGGACATCCGGTGTAACACCCTCGATGCGGCTATATCTCCTACGTGTCGAAGCACGACTTAGAGGCATAACCGCATTGAAAGCAATGTCGCAAGTGAGGTAATCTTCACACAACCCATGTAATACATAAGGGAAAGAGGTACATAGTTGGCTTACAATCGCCACTTCACACAAATACATGAATAAAGCATTACATCATCCAGATACAATCAAGGTCCGACTACGGAACCAAAATAAAAGAAGAACCCCAAATGCGACAAAGGTCCCCGATCGACCCCAACTGGGCTCCACTACTGATCGACTAGAACGGAAACAATACAAAGGACAAGATCTTCATCGAGCTCCTCCTGAGCTTGGTTGCGTCATCTGCACGGACTCAACGGCACCTGCAAGCTGGTTTTGGAAGTATCTGTGAGCCACGGGGACTCAGCAATCTCGCACCCGCGAGATCAAGACTATTTAAGCTTATGGGTAAGGTAAAGGTATGAGGTGGAGCTGCAGCAAGCGACTAGCATATATGGTGGCTAACATACGCAAATGAGAGCGAGAAGAGAAGGCAAAGCACGGTCGATAAAGGTATGATCAAGAAGTGATCCTGGACTACCTACGTCAAGCATAACTCCAACACCGTGTTCACTTCCCGGACTCCGCCGGAAAGAGACCATCACGGTTGCACACACGGTTGATGTATTTTAATTAAGGTCAACTTCGGGTTTTCTACAACCGGACGTTAACAAATTCCCATCTGCCCATAACCGCGGGCACGGCTTTCGAAAGTTCAAATCCCTGCAGGGTGTCCCAACTTAGCCCATCACAAGCTCTCACGGTCAACGAAGGAATAGACCTCCACCCGAGACATTCCGATCAGACTCGGTATCCCGGTACAACAAGACATTTCGACAGGGTAAAACTAAACCAGCAACACCGCCCGAATGTGCCGACAAATCCCGATAGGAGCTGCACATATCTCTTTCTCAGGGCACACTCAGATTGTCCAAGGTACGGGTAGGCCAACCCAGAGTTGCCCCTGGTGGCCACCGGCAGCTGACAGGTTGGACCAACACTCAGAGGAGCACTGGCCCGGGGGGGTAAAATAATGATGACCCTCAGGAGCGCGACTCCCAAGGGAAAAGAAAAGGCTAGGTGGCAAATGGTAAAACCAATGTTGGGCATTGCTGGATAAGCTTTACTTAAGGCGAACTGTCAAGGGGTTCCCATTATAGCCCAACCGCGTAAGGGACGCAAAATCCGGGAACATAACACCGATATGACGGAAACTAGGGCGGCAAGAGTGGAACAAAACACCAGGCATAAGGCCGAGCCTTCCACCCTTTACCAAGTATATAGATGCATTAATTAAGTAAGATATATTGTGATATCCCAACAAGTAAACATGTTCCAACAAGGAACAACATCTCCATGTTCCAACAAGGAACAAACTTCGATCTTCACCTGCAACTAACAACGCTATAAGAGGGGCTGAGCAAAGCGGTAACATAGCCAAACAACGGTTTGCTAGGACATGGTGGATTAGAGGTTTAGCATGGCAATTTGGGAGGCTGACAAGCAAATGGTAGGCATCGTAGCATTGGCATGGCAAAAGAGCGAGCAAACTAGCATAGCAAAGATAGTAGTGATTTCGAGGGTATGATCATCTTGCCTGAAATCCCGCGTGGAAGAAGAACGAGTCCATGAAGAAGACAAACGGACGTAGACGAATGGATCCTCACAACCTCGACGTTATCGGAACCAACCCGAAGAAGCAAACACCGGAAAAGAAGCACACAACATAGTAAACAACCCACACATCAACATGGCATGATGCACAAACGAGTATGATCCATGTCCGGTTTAATGAAGCATGGCATGGCAAAGTGCACAAGCAATCCTAGAAATTAAGTGGAGCTCAACATGCAACGAGTTGCATATTGACGAAACACCACAACAAGTTATTTAGTTTGATCTCGTTTATGTACTCAACAATATTAAATGTTGGTTAACATGGCAAGAGGGTGAAGCAAAGTAAAACTACCTATCTAGTCAAGTTTAAATGAGGCCGGAAGCAACGAACAACAATTCCGGAAACTCCCCATATGCATATTTTAGATTAGGTCCTATTCTGCCCTAAACACAATTTTAGAGTTGTTTAATATGCAAATAAAGGTCACCATGATAAACTAGGCAAAATTCTACCCCATTTACATATAAGGTTTATTTAATTCGGAGCTACGGTTATTTAGTTATGAAATAAAGCATTTTAGCATGGCATAGGAGCAAATTAATGCAAACAACATTTTTAACATTTTAAATATAGATGAAAGTTGGATATTATTAATCTACACAAAATTCTGAGCAAGTTTCATATATGAAACATTTTAATCCGATGCACGGTTCTTGAGTTATTAAATGCATGAACATGAGGGTCTAATCTGTAAAACTGGCAATCCCTGGAATAATTGGACAAATCGTTCTGCAGGAAAAAAACATGAATCGGGCCGAATCTGAACAGTGCACTAGGCAGCCCAACAAGAGTAAAAAAAAACAAGAGGAGGGGGCGCTGGGGGTCGGCTCACCCCTGGGCTGCGGCCCGTGAAGGAGGAGGAGGCAGGCTGGTGGGAGATGGGCCACCGGAGCTGGCTGGCGGCCCAGCAGGGAGGAGAGGCTGGCGCTGGGCCTGCTGGAGCCTGGCGCGGCTGGGCTGGGCTGGGCCTTGGCGGATCGGGCCTACGCACGAGGATGAGGCGCCGGTGTCGTTCTCCTCGTGCCTGAGGCGCACGGGCAAGATGCAGGGGACGGCGGCACCCGAAGTCAACGGCGGGGCAGCAGCAACTCCGGCCGGTGAGGGCAGCGGGAAGGACCGGAGAGGGCGGATCTGGTCCCGGGAAACCCATTCCCGGTGGCGGCAGCGGCAGTGGGATCCCAGGGCGGCGGCGCGAGCAACTCCGACGGCGGCAACGACGGGTACCTGCGAGAGGAAAGGTCGGCGGGGTGAGAGGGAGATGGAACCAAGGGAGAAGGGAGAGATGGAAGGGCAGGGCGACGGGGTAGGCCTCGAGGTCAACGGCGGTGGCTCGCCGGAGGGTGCGGAGGGCGGCGGGATCGGGCGAGCAGGAGGGGAACTCCCGATCCAGATCGAGCAGAGCGCTCGGGAGCGGCGGCGAACGGGGCTGCGGGCTCATCGGGTCCGGATCGGCCCGGGGCGGGCCGGATGCGGGCTTCTACGGGCCTCGGCGGCGGGGAGGAGAGGGGTGAGGTGGCGATGCCACATGGCGGCGGGGCAGTGGCTGGAGACGGCCAAGGGGCGACGTGGCGCGCGTGGATTGGTCCGGGGCGCGCCAGCGGCGGCGCCAAGTGGCGGGCTGCGGCTGGCGGCGGCGGAACCGAGGTGGGAGGTGGCTGGCTGCGCGGAAATTGAGGGAGGAGGTTGGTGGAGGCCAAAAATGGCATGGGAGGCGTCTATATATAGAAAGGAGCTAGGGTTTGAGGGTTTGGGGCCGCTTTTGGACCGTACGATCGCGATCGTGCGGCTCTGGTCAGAGGGGGAGGTTAGAGGGCTGCGGGAGGGATTAGTGGGCTGTGTAGAGACCATGGGCTGCAGGAGAGAAGAGGGAGAGAGGCCCGGCAACGGTTTTCGAAGACCGAAAACACCCGACGAATATACCGACTATATCGCGGTTATATATTTAACGGTTGGGCAGTCAAACGAACTCCGAATGCGACGAAATTTGGCAGGCGGCCTGTCTACACTATAATAAGACCGCACACCAAGTTTCATCCCATTCCGAGAACATTTTTCGGCCACTTATAAAATAATATTTCGGGGGTGCCGCGGGCGCGTGCGAGTGTGGTCTGGACACCGAACGGACAACGGAGAGAACCAGGAGGAACCCGAACGGATGCAAGTTTTGAAAAACATGCGGATGAAATGCAGATGATGACATGTCAAAATGCAACACGCAAGCAAATGACAACGCAACAACAGCGAATAACTGCACGACACCTGGCACATCGGTCTCGGGGCGTTACAACACTCCACCACTACGAGAGGATCTCGTCCCGAGATCTAGAATGGCACCGGAGGGAAAACGGAAGAGAAAGAGAAAAGGTAAACTAAGTTGCTTCTCTGACAAACGAGTGAAACCACGAACCTTGAGGGGTTGAACAAATTCGAGAAAAGAATAGAACGAAGGAGAACAAAGTCGAAAACACTCCGGTTAAAAGGATAGGCATGAAAAGGACATGATCTTAGGCAAACGAGATGATTGGTTGAGAAGAGCAACATCACAATGACTCCGGAACGAAGGGAAACAAGATGTTGAGAGATCACAGATACAACAAATGCTAGAATGGAGTTGTTGAAAACCAACAACGAAAAGAATAATCTTGATATGGGCTTATGGAAACATCTCAACATTATGAGGTGACAACCGGCCACTAACGGAACAATTACTTGCTTGAGATTAACGAAGAGATGAAAACTTGTTCCATCAAGATGGAAAAGAGATAACTTGGGTCATTAATAAGCACCAAAAAGCAACATTCCTTAGGGAAGGCTTTAGGTGAAATCTATACCAAGATAACTCCAATGAAGAGATTGACGGTTGAAAAGATCTCTTGAACAAAGAGAAAAAGATGGATTTAAATATGTCACTCTTGAAAACTTGTGAATCACGAAGCAACGAAGGGGAATTATCAAGAAGGACATAATACCACCTCCAAAGATACGGTAGAAAGAAATTGCACTCCGGATAGCAAGATGAAGAATGCTTGAGTTTCTTAGAAAAGAATCTCGATGAACACTTCAAGAAGAAATATAAATCCTTGATGAACCATCATGTAGAGCCTCCATGAAGAACTCCGGTAATAAAAGGATGATAAAAAGAAAGAGAAGTTGAAAACACAAGGTGAAGCCTTGCGATGATTTAGATGGAGCTTCGCGACGAGATAATGCGGAAAACTTAGAACTCCGGAAGAAAGATGAACAACAAGCAGCCAAGAATTTATTCCTCCTGGACAAACTCTGAAGGAAAGGATTAATCACTTGGATGAAACCAGAATAAGAATTATGTTATGCGTATCCTTCACCAATTTAAATTGATGACAAGCAACGGATTTGGCATACCACTTATTCTCGTAGAAAGGATTAAAAGAGATATAGCGTAAACTTGAGAAGGTCTTCAACGAACCACCGGTAGGATTGGAACAACAAATGAATTGATATGATGAACAAGGAAGAGAGATCTTGAAAGAACCACCGTAAGAATTGAAAATGATCGAAGTAGGGGTGCATCACCGGTAAGAATTAGCAAATGAATGAAGGTGCTTGAGACAAACTAGATACATGAGAACAAAGAGATCAAGAACTGATTAGAGGATATTCGATAGATGCACCGGCAAGATAGGAGAATGATAACTGACGGCCGAGAATGCATAAACCTGAATTGATGGACTCCGGATGACAAACTAAGAAGACTCTTGAATATCTCCTGATGGGTGAAAAAGATTCTCACAATCAAAAACAATTATGAGAGGATGGCAACAAGCTAGCACCATGAATCTTGAAGAGAATAGAGCAAGATTAAAGAGAAACTCTTCTTCGGTCTTCAAATGATGAGAATGACAACGAGAAACATCACCAAGAATTATTGAGGCACACCGGAAGAATCAAAAGCGAAGAGGTTGAGCCAACTATAAAAAGAATTTGAAAGATCTTGGAGAAAAGCATTTGACTGATGATAACTCATCCTTACGTCAAACTTGGAAAAGAATTTGAGAGTAACGCCGGGAAAATAAGAAGAGTCAGGTAAGATCCTGGAAAAAGACCTGTGGGTTAGGGCCCACTCAAAAGAACACCGTTGAAAAGATTTAAAAGAGATGTTGCACCGGTTGAATTAAATGACTTGAATGAGATACCAATCTCGAAAGAGCTTGAACGAATGCAGAGTGGAAACACGAATCTTCGAGATATCTTGAGCACTCCGGAATAACAAATAGCGAGACGTGAATGAATATGAGGAGCATCGTCAAGAGAAGGTATTTGAAACGAGAAAAGGGGATATAATCGACAAATCTTGATTTGAATCCACCGGAGAAGAGAAAGGAATGAGGAATGACGAACTTGAAGCTCCATTAGAATCTTCATGAGAATCACCGGATAAGAACATTGACGGAAAAGAATGGAGAAACTTCCCATCAATAAAATGGATACTCGATTAAGAAATCTGAGTCCTTGAAGAAAAAGGGGTGGGAGGGCGGGAAAACAAAACAACTTGGGACGGATGAAACAAACACCGTTGAGAGAACTGAGAGGTGATCTTGCGAATGTTGAAATGATCGGATCCACTTGAAGAGAAAGACGCTGGTTGAAAAGGATTGACATGACAATATCGATTGTCGAGAAGGATTGGTATTCACATCGGAGTATGAGAACACCATTTCGGAAAGGTATGGAATCAACACTTGACATTGAAGCAACTCGAATACCACAACTCAAAACAAAAACAAAGGACTGGCTTGTAGAATAAGCCGGAACAAACATATGATAGAGATTCCGTCCGAAGTTTTCGTGGTGGGGCCCACACGGGCTCAAGTGTACAGCACCATCATGTACAAGGCAGTGCACATGACATACGAAGTGTCCCCGAGTCGGCATAGCCAAGGACTCTTTAAGACACAATGAGACCACTGTAAAAACGACCGTGGAAAGGCGGACCACTAGACGTCGAACCCCAATTTCATATCATACATCTGTCGAAAAGATATCCTAAGAGCTACTTGAATTCCCACCTATGAAACTCCCGAAATTTTCCGGTTATGCAATCAGGTGTTGGGGATACAGGGGAAGCATAATATCTCACCCAAACTAACAAATCCTACATCCAGCTGTATCCATCCTTCAACACATAACCAAGAAACCTTCGGAAATCATCTACCTCAACCTTCGAAAATCATCCTTTATACAAGTTATGGCGATACTCCCGAACTCCCGCCCCAGTACTGGGTGGCGTCGAGGTTATCTCACCAACAACTGCATAAAAGAGATTTTCGATGTCGGCGTACTAAACTCAGGTATTCCAGAACTGCAACGATAAAATTATGATGACAACACCTCAGAGCTCAACTCCCCGGGACACTTCCACAAAACCCCTGACAGGAGGCACCAAGACAATGTTCTCGTCATAAAACCATCGGAACGATTCCAAGATACCCGCGTGATCCTAAAATTTTTTTTAGTGAAATTTGAGAAGAGAAGAGTCCAAAACTCTACGTCAGGATGCCTTACCAGAGCGACGAGGAGACTGGGAAGTAAAAAGAATTCCTAAACTCTCCGATATATAATTCCTAAATGACTCAAAACATTTTTCTAGACACAACTCGGCTGCTAAAAACGATCAAGCAATGGGGCTCCTAAGGTCGGGGAAGGCTCTGATTACCAACTTGTAACACCCTCGATGCGGCTATATCTCCTACATGTCGAAGCACGACTTAGAGGCATAACCGCATTGAAAGCAATGTCGCAAGTGAGGTAATCTTCACACAACCCATGTAATACATAAGGGAAAGAGGTACATAGTTGGCTTACAATCGCCACTTCACACAAATACATGAATAAAGCATTACATCATCCAGATACAATCAAGGTCCGACTACGGAACCAAAATAAAAAAAGAACCCCAAATGCGACAAAGGTCCCCGATCTACCCCAACTGGGCTCCACTACTGATCGACTAGAACGGAAACAATACAAAGGGCAAGATCTTCATCGAGCTCCTCCTGAGCTTGGTTGCGTCATCTGCACGGACTCAACGACACCTGCAAGCTGGTTTTGGAAGTATCTGTGAGCCACGGGGACTCAGCAATCTCGCACCCGCGAGATCAAGACTATTTAAGCTTATGGGTAAGGTAAAGGTATGAGGTGGAGCTGCAGCAAGCGACTAGCATATATGGTGGCTAACATACGCAAATGAGAGCGAGAAGAGAAGGCAAAGCACGGTCGATAAAGGTATGATCAAGAAGTGATCCTGGACTACCTACGTCAAGCATAACTCCAACACCGTGTTCACTTCCCGGACTCCGCCGGAAAGAGACCATCACGGTTACACACACGGTTGATGTATTTTAATTAAGGTCAACTTCGGGTTTTCTACAACCGGACGTTAACAAATTCCCATCTGCCCATAACCGCGGGCACGGCTTTCGAAAGTTCAAATCCCTGCAGGGTGTCCCAACTTAGCCCATCACAAGCTCTCACGGTCAACGAAGGAATAGACCTCCACCCGAGACATTCCGATCAGACTCGGTATCCCGGTACAACAAGACATTTCGACAGGGTAAAACTAAACCAGCAACACCGTCCGAATGTGCCGACAAATCCCGATAGGAGCTGCACATATCTCTTTCTCAGGGCACACTCAGATTGTCCAAGGTACGGGTAGGCCAACCCAGAGTTGCCCCTGGTGGCCACCGGCAGCTGACAGGTTGGACCAACACTCAGAGGAGCACTGGCCCGGGGGGGGTAAAATAATGATGACCCTCAGGAGCGCGACTCCCAAGGGAAAAGAAAAGGCTAGGTGGCAAATGGTAAAACCAATGTTGGGCATTGCTGGATAAGCTTTACTTAAGGCAAACTGTCAAGGGGTTCCCATTATAGCCCAACCGCGTAAGGGACGCAAAATCTGGGAACATAACACCGATATGACGGAAACTAGGGCGGCAAGAGTGGAACAAAACACCAGGCATAAGGCCGAGCCTTCCACCCTTTACCAAGTATATAGATGCATTAATTAAGTAAGATATATTGTGATATCCCAACAAGTAAACATGTTCCAACAAGGAACAACATCTCCATGTTCCAACAAGGAACAAACTTCGATCTTCACCTGCAACTAACAACGCTATAAGAGGGGCTGAGCAAAGCGGTAACATAGCCAAACAACGGTTTGCTAGGACATGGTGGATTAGAGGTTTAGCATGGCAATTTGGGAGGCTGACAAGCAAATGGTAGGCATCGTAGCATTGGCATGGCAAAAGAGCGAGCAAACTAGCATAGCAAAGATAGTAGTGATTTCGAGGGTATGATCATCTTGCCTGAAATCCCGCATGGAAGAAGAACGAGTCCATGAAGAAGACAAACGGACGTAGACGAATGGATCCTCACAACCTCGACGTTATCGGAACCAACCCGAAGAAGCAAACACCGGAAAAGAAGCACACAACATAGTAAACAACCCACACATCAACATGGCATGATGCACAAACGAGTATGATCCATGTCCGGTTTAATGAAGCATGGCATGGCAAAGTGCACAAGCAATCCTAGAAATTAAGTGGAGCTCAACATGCAACGAGTTGCATATTGACGAAACACCACAACAAGTTATTTAGTTTGATCTCGTTTATGTACTCAACAATATTAAATGTTGGTTAACATGGCAAGAGGGTGTGAAGCCGGAAGCAACGAACAACAATTCCGGAAACTCCCCATATGCATATTTTAGATTAGGTCCTGTTCTGCCCTAAACACAATTTTAGAGTTGTTTAATATGCAAATAAAGGTCACCATGATAAACTAGGCAAAATTCTACCCCATTTACATATAAGGTTTATTTAATTCGGAGCTACGGTTATTTAGTTATGAAATAAAGCATTTTAGCATGGCATAGGAGCAAATTAATGCAAAAAACATTTTTAACATTTTAAATATAGATGAAAGTTGGATATTATTAATCTACACAAAATTCTGAGCAAGTTTCATATATGAAACATTTTAATCCGATGCACGGTTCTTGAGTTATTAAATGCATGAACATGAGGGTCTAATCTGTAAAACTGGCAATCCCTGGAATAATTGGACAAATCGTTCTGCAGGAAAAAAACATGAATCGGGCCGAATCTGAACAGTGCACTAGGCAGCCCAACAAGAGTAAAAAAAACAAGAGGAGGGGGCGCTGGGGGTCGGCTCACCCCTGGGCTGCGGCCCGTGAAGGAGGAGGAGGCAGGCTGGTGGGAGATGGGCCACCGGAGCTGGCTGGCGGCCCAGCAGGGAGGAGAGGCTGGCGCTGGGCCTGCTGGAGCCTGGCGCGGCTGGGCTGGGCTGGGCCTTGGCGGATCGGGCCTACGCACGAGGATGAGGCGCCGGTGTCGTTCTCCTCGTGCCTGAGGCGCACGGGCAAGATGCAGGGGACGGCGGCGCCCGAAGTCAACGGCGGGGCAGCAGCAACTCCGGCCGGTGAGGGCAGCGGGAAGGACCGGAGAGGGCGGATCTGGTCCCGGGAAACCCATTCCCGGTGGCGGCAGCGGCAGTGGGATCCCAGGGCGGCGGCGCGAGCAACTCCGACGGCGGCAACGACGGGTACCTGCGAGAGGAAAGGTCGGCGGGGTGAGAGGGAGATGGAACCAAGGGAGAAGGGAGAGATGGAAGGGCAGGGCGACGGGGTAGGCCTCGAGGTCAACGGCGGTGGCCCGCCGGAGGGCGCGGAGGGCGGCGGGATCGGGCGAGCAGGAGGGGAACTCCCGATCCAGATCGAGCAGAGCGCTCGGGAGCGGCGGCGAACGGGGCTGCGGGCTCATCGGGTCCGGATCGGCCCGGGGCGGGCCGGATGCGGGCTTCTGCGGGCCTCGGCGGCGGGGAGGAGCGGGGTGAGGTGGCGATGCCACATGGCGGCGGGGCAGTGGCTGGAGACGACCAAGGGGCGACGTGGCGCGCGTGGATTGGTCCGGGGCGCGCCGGCGGCGGCGCCAAGTGGCGGGCTGCGGCTGGCGGCGGTGGAACCGAGGTGGGAGGTGGCTGGCTGCGCGGAAATTGAGGGAGGAGGTTGGTGGAGGCCAAAAATGGCATGGGAGGCGTCTATATATAGAAAGGAGCTAGGGTTTGAGGGTTTGGGGCCGCTTTTGGACCGTACGATCGCGATCGTGCGGCTCTGGTCAGAGGGGGAGGTTAGAGGGCTACGGGAGGGATTAGTGGGCTGTGTAGAGACCATGGGCTGCAGGAGAGAAGAGGGAGAGAGGCCCGGCAACGGTTTTCGAAGACCGAAAACACCCGACGAATATACCGACTATATCGCGGTTATATATTTAACGGTTGGGCAGTCAAACGAACTCCGAATGCGACGAAATTTGGCAGGCGGCCTGTCTACACTATAATAAGACCGCACACCAATTTCATCCCATTCCGAGAACATTTTTCGGCCACTTATAAAATAATATTTCGGGGGTGCCGCGGGCGCGTGCGAGTGTGGTCTGGACACCGAACGGACAACGGAGAGAACCAGGAGGAACCCGAACGGATGCAAGTTTTGAAAAACATGCGGATGAAATGCAGATGATGACATGGCAAAATGCAACACGCAAGCAAATGACAACGCAACAATAGCGAATAACTGCACGACACCTGGCACATCGGTCTCGGGGCGTTACATCCGGCCACCCCGGACATCCGACCATCAAGCCCGGACATTGGGCCCCTGACAGCAACACTTCCATCCACCGCCCCGCTTTCCGTCCAAATTTTGTTTCGGTGCCCACATCCACTTCCGCATACCACCACCACTATGGCAGAGCCCATAATGGCTTGTGGCTGCACACAGAAGTTTCTAGCATTAATAACATTATGATCCCTTTGAGCCTGGGTGGCAAACCATAGGATGATCACATGGATACCCCGGGATCTACTTGGACAACACTGGATTCCCTAGGTGCCCACAACCAATCCACCCAGATGTGTATTAAAGTAGCCACCTTAAGTTAAACCTTAATTAACAATAACTCTCACAACTTTCATGATTTCTCTCAAAACCAAACCACGTCTACGAGCATAGCATAGTAGTATAAGCATAACATAGTAACTCCCAAGGTTTGAATAAAAGGCAATAGGTTCCTACCTCATCAACTACTTCCCAATACCCACATGTTATCAATCCTACTCATGCAATGTTTGAGGGTTGGAACTAATGCATAAAAATTGGGTAATAAAGGGGTATGATCAAAGTGTGAACTTGCCTTGTACTGTTGATGAAGATTATTCACACTCATAACTCCTGATAGTTCTACTCGTCACACTCCGGTCAATCTATTGTAAGCAAGCAATAGTAACCACACATAAGCAATCATGCAGAAGAATCAAAGAAAAGATCTTGGAAAACTTCGAAAACAAGCAATTAACTCTTGAAACATAAAACAATTTCTAACAGTACCAAAATTGGGTGAATTTGGCCTTATCAGAAAATTTAGGTCAAGAGCTTCGATTTGCAAAAAGAATCAACTCAAGCGGAGCTATGAAACTCAAGTTAGGATCGAAAGAAGACTCAAATTCAAATCTGTTTGAAAACCAAATTTTAAACTTTCAAAAATATGTTTAAGTTGATTAACTGGATAGAGGGGACCAAGACGAAGAAGTGGGTGTTGGTTTCGTTGGATTTGGATAAGCGAGCAAAAAGTTGTGGTCGTTTGAAAACTAGGGGCTAAACTGTAAAATAAACAAATTGCATCTAGGTCCCTGGCCGAAATTTAAACAGAAAAAGAAAAACCTAACGAACGAATGTTCGCTACAGAAGCATAAGCGACTAATTTGTCCACTGCAAAGACCTAACCAGCGAACGGTTACCAATTAGATCTAACAGAAAAAAACTAAACCGGGTTTAAAAGGAAAACCGAAGAAAACCTAAACCCTAAAAATAAACCGGACCGGGATGGTTTTATTACCGGTTCGGCCGGTTCGACGGCGGGGCGATTTCCGGCAGCTTTCCGGCGAGTGCGGCGGCTCCGGCGAGTGCCGACGACGACGGGGTGGCGCGGCCCGACTACAGCGCTGTGGCGGCGGCGGAGCAAGCGGGGAGGCGTGTTACGCAAGCGGTGACGTCAAGCAGCAGCGGTGTGGCGAGAAGTGCGCGGCGAGGGGGCGACTGCAGGTGGCGGCTGGCGACGGGGTGAGTCGAGGAGAGGTTCGGGGCCCGATATTTAAAGGCCCGGGGGGCAAGGTGACGTGGGGAAGGGGCGAAGCGCAGCGGCGCCAGACTCCGGGAGAGTCCCGGTCGGGCACGGGGAAGAAGGCGGCGGTGGCACTGGGCCGGCTGGTCTTCGGCCCAGTTCGGTGGCCCGGATACTTTTTTAAATAATTTTACAAACAAAAATATAATAAAATGATATAAAATAAAAATATACTATAGGCATATTATATATCAAAATTTTCATAAAAAGATTTTCTAAATCATGAAAATTTTTCTAGCGTCAAATAAAGTCCTCAAAAATTTAAATAAAGCAAATAGTAATACTATTGCCATAAAACCCAATAAAAATCATTTAAAAATACCAAAATGATTTCAAATTTATTTCTCTCCAATTTTCTAATGTAGGGAATCATTTTACCCTATTTTCCATGTATTTTATTTTTTGGAGAATAATAATTTGAAATAACTCCAAAATGAAAATAATTTCATAGGGACTTTAAATTTGATTTCTTTTAAATTTCCAAATCATATTTCATATGTTTTGAAGAAGTCATTTTATCTTCTCTCTTGAAAGTTATTGAGTTGCATAAAGTTTCTGAGTTTGAAATATTTCCACATGGAATTCAGATCTTTTCAAACCCCTTTTTATTTAATTAAATCAAAGAAGTCATATCATCTTCACTCTAGGGTTTTGTGATGAAATAAATTTGAATTCATGGAGATCATAAAAGCAAGATGAAAGTTTTGGGAAAGTCATTTTATGCCCTCTCATTCAACTTTCAAGAAGTTTCAAATTTCACTCAATTTCACACAAGCAACCACTCCACAATCAAACAATCAATCAAAACTATTTATTTAATATAACATTCCAAATTTTAGAATTTTGGGATGTTACAAACCTATCACCCTTAAAATGAATCTCGCTCTTGAGATTCGGAGAGGCTAGAAAGAAATAGGTTAGGTTCGGGGTCTTCTCAAAATCCATCAGTCGTCACAGGGGGCTCGGGTGCTACCACCCTTAGAAGCATGGTTACGGTTCCATCAAAACTCATATACTCCCTACTTATTGTTGGCAGTGTAGATCTTCAGGATAATTCCTACTCTGGCTCTTCTGGTAGTGGCATAACCTTTTCATAAATTCTTGTGTCCTTTCATCTTGGTACGGTTCTTCTGTGACTGGGTCTTCTTATCTAACGGTTCTGGCGCCAATACCAAACAACTATCGATATCTTATGGTGATCAACCATTTATGGTTTCTCCTGCAGGAAATGGGTCTGGGTTCAACTTCACCGTATGACCTACGGTTGGCAACAACTGCCTTGTACAAGGGAAAATTGTCATACCATTCTAAGGTTCAAACAAGGTTTTGATCATCGTCTCTCTACTATAGGTAAGTCACTCAGATTTACCATCCCATATACCAGAGGCAAATAATAAGAGTAAGTCGGTATGGTGATCAATCCATCCCGCACCCAAATCATTTCCTTGTATATGGTTTAGCGAATCTCGCATTCTAACACTCGGTCATCCTCACAAGCTTTGTAGAATTTTGCTTGTTGACGAACTGGGTTCGGAAAAATCCATGGATTCTGCAAGCCAAACAAACATCTATTGTTCCTTCTCAACACTCAGGTTTTGCGTAAACACTTATAAGATCGTCAGTGGACAAAGTCGTAATCTCTTCCAAGGTTTTTCCTTTAGCAAGAGTGTGCTTGCTTCTTGGCAGGTCTTGGAGCCTGTGGGTTATGGCCCATCTCATCACTTGTAAACCTTGAACTCATCATCGGGGCAACTGCTCGTTATTCCAACATCCAGCTTCCTAGCATTCTTAATTCCATCAAATTATACTATCTCTCTTCCTTCTATTGGTACCAAACTAAGATGTGATTACTCAGACTCATCATGGAGTTACAATTGCTCCATATTACCAACATTATACCTTATTTATGTCCAATAATACTTGATCCCTTCATATTCTTGGGATATCCCACATATCGAGATAAAACTCGTACTTATGTTGTCCAAAGTCCACTCCGTGGAATATCATAATCCTTTCCAGAGGTCAAGTGTCCTCACAGGGTACTACCATCCTTGAAATGCACAAATTCATCCATAGACCATATTTCTCATATCCTTGAAAATGGTCAAAATCTTTCTTCATAGAGTAACTACTCATAAAATCCAAATCAGTACCCACGATGCTAGCTTCATTGATCCTCAAATTATTACAATCTCCTGTATTTCCATTACATGCCTCAACACCTCAATAATATAAGAAATGTTCCCACTGCTACTACTATATTTCTTACAGACTCAACTATTTAACATGGATATCCTCATTGGCACAATCTCTGGCAAAGTGCCCTACTTCATTACAACGGAAACATATTACTTCTGACAAGTCTCGAGGTTTCCTTGTGATTTCAAAGCCTCCTTGGGTCCTCAGTTTCCTTTTTGGGCAACCACTGAAGTAGTGCCCTGACTCCTTGCACCTGAAACAAGTGATATGACTCTGGTCCTTCCTGGAATCCAATCTATTTCTCTTCCTGGAATTTTCTGTCCCAATCAGGGATTCTATTTCCTCTGGGTCATACTCTACTTCCTCTGTTGGGAATTCTACTAGGTCCCATTCAGACAATT
Source organism: Triticum dicoccoides (assembly GCF_002162155.2). Taxonomy (NCBI): domain Eukaryota; kingdom Viridiplantae; phylum Streptophyta; class Magnoliopsida; order Poales; family Poaceae; genus Triticum; species Triticum dicoccoides. The sequence goes on from NC_041388.1 coordinate 478,888,556, forward strand.
TTGGGAGATGTGTCCTTCTTCTCCACATGAATAGTATGACTTGGTGCAGGCTTTAATTCTATTTCTTTTGTGTGTGTCCTCGACATCTTCCTTCATCACCGGTTCTTATAAAATTTCCATGAGGGCTCCTTTCAGTGCTTCTTTCTTCTGCTGGATGGTTCTTTGTACCATGGGGTAAATGTGACACTAAGCAGGGTAGTGTGTAGTTTCTTAACGCAAGAAACAAGTAATCTGCCTAGTTGGGCATTCTTCAGCTGGGTGACTTTTTTCACAATGAGGGCATTCATCCTTGTGTTCTTTATGGTCATGTCCTATTTCTCCATAGAGCTTGCAGGCACAAGGTTTCTTCATATCATTTCCATAAGGCTTCAATTTCTGGGACACAAGAGGAGACCTTTGCAGAGTCAACTTAAATTCTTCCCAAGTGGTTACTCTTTGCCACCCATTGATGATTTGGTACATCCTCCACCAAGTAGCAGCACCTCTTTCAAAGCAGTGAAGAGCATGTTGGGCCATATCCTTTCCGGCTATAGTGTTATTCTTCATGTGATCTTCCATGTTCTAAATCCATCAGTCCGTCTCCAATTGACTTACCGGTCCCGGAAATGTGAGTTCATCTCCATTCATCCTCTATGGGTTCCAAGGGTTTTGGGGTGAGATAAGAGAGATAGAGAGGGATACACATAGTACAAACAATAGTTTTGAAGAGACAGATTTTATTTTGTGTCTGTCAGAAAAACATCAAACAAATGACAGCTCACAATCGTCGCATCTAACGTAAGTATATAACACGGGTTTGGTCTTCTTTTGATCGTGCTTGCTGGTCTTCTCAATTTCTTCCGCCAGATCATCTCTGTTGACGCGAAGTCTCTCATGACGTCCTTTAATATTCTGGAGTTGTGTTCCAAACTTCTGGGTTTCAACATCCTTGGCATGAACCATGGTCCTACTGTCCTTCAGTTCCAGACAAATCTCCGGTATCTCGAGGTTTTGCTCCTCCAGCTTGGCTACTTTTAGCTTTTGGGTCCTGAGTTCTTCAACAAATGCTTCCTTGTCAAATATGGCTTCCTGAAGGTCCATCTTAAAATTCTTGATGTAATACTCTAGATCCTGGCGATACACCAGCTAAGGTTAAAACTTCATCTTTTGTTGATAGGTGCTCCATTAGCCCTTTTGTCATCCAATCCTTCCGAAGAAATGCATGCTTAACTCAGCACGGTGACAATAGCATAAGCGGGCAATAACATCATGAATAGTCGTGTTTATGCCCATGTCTCTGTCATGAGCTATCTGTCCATAGTTGATATCTCCTGCCTTAGGGTTTTCTTGACAAAGCTTTGAGTTTCAACGCTCCATGTTCCGGTCTTTCTCCGACACACCTTGATCTCGGTATTGACAGCTTTCAATAGTCTGGCAAATTCCATAAGGGTAGCCTTCCTAGGTCATACAAATTTGGAAATTCTTCAGAGCCTTCAAATTCTCCTAGTCTTCGGAGTCTTCAAATGTTGTAGTTTCCATTATTATAATGCACGGTAAAATCCTCTTCATTCCGAAGTGGTCTTAGTTGTCCTATATCTTGTACTTCTTGGAGTGGTCTCATCAGTTGAATCTTCGCGTGGACAAAAGGGGAAATGGCTATAGTCTAACCAAAATGGAATATTTGATAAAGCTGAGAAAAGAAGAGAGGTAAAAGATCTTTTTGAAAATAAAGTTTTAGAGAAAATCTTTCCTATGGGCTTGCCAGCTTCTAGGGGTCACGTCGTACAGTCAACATATGCTCTGATACCATCTTGTAGCAACCCGACCCAAATGGATCATGTCTCTGTGCTTAAGTGTCATCCCTAGATCGGTATGCTGACACACACAGTACTCGAGGATTTATAATAGAGGTAAATCACATGTATAAAGTAACGTAAATACTATTACCTCAATCCATATAGCGGAAGTAACAACAAGGTTGTGGATTCCCATCAACAACAACGGCAAAGTTGAGTGTAGACATCGTAACCCTAACGTATCACTTACTCGTCGTAAGATTCCTGCAGCATGAGACGTTGCAGCCATGTAGGTCAGTACATTGAATGTACTGGCAAATTTTACACTGTAGAGCAATGCTAAATAATGGCTATCACTCATGCATATTTGGCTGGTGGAGGCTCTAAGTTTAAAGTTTGCATAAAGCTAATTTTTTCCTAAAACAAAGGAACAAATTTTATTTTAACTACAAAGTTTGTTGAAATTATTGAGAATGTAACCCCAACTCAATCCCAAAATAATATTAACAACCCAACAATTTCTTTAGGTAAAGTGATGAGATCAACATAGTAATTCAAGTACCAGATACTCAAGATGTCCATAACCGGGGACACGACTAATCATGATTAGTTTGTACACTCTGCAAAGGTTTGCGCACTTTTCCCCACAAGACTCGATCTCCTCCGTTGAATTTCTTGCACTACATGATGTTTGAGAAACGGATGACCGAGACACAGTCTTTCAGAAGCATTAACTCTTTACGATGGGTAGACCATACCACCTACACCCCCTACATCTGCTAGTCTACCACTGTAAGAGGTCACACAACATGCTCAACTATGCCAGAGCCCATAATGGCTTGTGGCTGCACACGAAAGTTTCCAGCATGAATAACATTATGATCCCTTTGAGCCTTGGTGGCAAACTATAGGAGGATCATACGGATACCCCGGAATCTCCTTGGATAACACTGAATTCCCCAGGTGCCCATAACCAATCCACCCAGATGTGTATTAAAGTAGCCACCTTAAGTTAAACCTTAATTAACAATAACTCTCACAACTTTCATGATTTCTCTCAAAATGAAACCACGTCTACGAGCATAGCATAGCAATATAGCATAACGTAGTAACTCCCAAGGTTTGAATAAAAGGCAATAGGTTCCTGCCTCATCAACTACTTCCAATACCCACATGTTATCAATCCTACTCATGCAATGTTTGAGGGTTGGAACTAATGCATAAAAACTGGGTAATAAAGTGGTATGATCAAAGTGTGAACTTGCCTTGTATTGTTGATGAAGAAGGTTCGCAGTCATAACTCCTGATAGTTCTACTCGTCACACTCCGGTCAATCTATTATGAGCAAGCAATAGTAACCACACATAAGCAATCATGCAAAAGAATCGAAGAAAAGATCTCGAAAAACTTCAAAAACAAGTAATTAACTCTTGCAACATAAAATAATTTCTAACAATACCAAAATTGGGTAAATTTGGCCTTTTCAGAAAGTTTAGGTCAAGAGCTTCCATTTGCAAAAAAAACAACGCAAAGGGAGCTACGAAACTCAAGTTACGATCAAAAGAAGATTCAAATTCAAATCTATTTGAAAAACAAATTTTAACTTTCAAAAATATGTTTAAGTTGATTAACTGGATAAAGGGGATCAACACGAAGAAGTGGGTGTTGGTTTCGTTGGATTTCGATAAGCGAGCAAAAAGTTGTGGTCATTTGAAAACTAGGGGCTAAACTGTAAAATAAACTAATTGCATCTAGGTCCCTAGCCAAAATTAAAACAGAAAAAGAAAAACCTAACGAACGAACGTTCGCTACAAAAGCATAAGCGATGAATTCGTCCCTGCAAAGACCTAACCAGCGAACGGTCACCAATTAGATCTAACAGAAAAAAACTAAATGGGTTTAAAAGGAAAACCAAAGAAAACCTAAACCCTAAAAATAAACCGGACCAGGACGGTTTTATTACTGGTTCGGCGGGTTCGACGGCGGGGCAGTTTCCGGCAGCTTTCCGGCGAGCGTGGCAGCTCCGGCGAGTGCGGGCAACGGCGGGGTGGCGCGGCGCGACTGCGGCGCTATGGCGGCGGCTCTGGTGGGCGTCGGCTGCGGCGGAGCAAGCGGGAAGGCGTGCTGCGCAGGCGGCAACAACAAGCAGCGGCGGCGGCGCGGCGAGAAGTGCGCGGCGGCTGGCGGCGGGGTGAGTCGAGGAGGGGTCCGGGGCTCGATATTTAAAGGCCCGGGGAGGCAAGGTGATGTGGGGAAGGGGCGAGGCGTGGCGGCGCTGGACTCCGGGAGAGTCCCGGTCGGGCACTGGGAAGAAGGCGGCGGTGGCACTGGGCCGGCTGGGCTTCGACCCAGTTCGGTGGCCCAGATACTTTAAAAAAAAAATTTACAGACAAAAATTTAATAAAACGATATAAAATAAAAATATACTATAGGCATGTTATATATCAAAAATTTCAGAATTTTTTTCTAAATCATGAACATTTTTCTAGCATCAAATAAAATCCTCAAAAATTTAAATAAAGCAAATAGTACTACTGTGGCAATAAAACCCAATAAAAATCATTTAAACAATATCAAAATGATTTCAAATTTATTTCTCTCCAACTTTCTAATGTAGGGAATCATTTTACCCTATTTTCCATATATTTTATTTTTTGGAGAAAAATAATTTGAATAAAAACCAAATAACTCCAAAATGAAAATAATTTTATAGGGACTTTAAATTTGATTTCTTTTAAACGCCCAACTCATATTTCATATGTTTTGAAGAAGTCATTTTATCTTCTCTCTTGAAAATCATTGAGTTGCATAAAGTTTCTGAATTTGAAATATTTCCAAATGGAATTCAAATCTTTTCAAAACCCTTTTTATTTAATTAAATGGAAGAAGTCATATCATCTTCACTCTAGGGTTTTTCTGATGAAATAAATTTGAATTCATGGAGATCATAAAAGCAAGATGAAAGTTTTGGGAAAGTCATTTTATTCCCTCTCATTTAGCTTTCAAAAAGTTTCAAAGTTCACTGAATTTCACACAAGCAACCACTCCACAATCAAACAATCAATAAAAACTATTTATTTAATATAACATTCCAAAATTCAGAATTTTGGGATGTTACACAACCACTTCACCATTTTGACACCATACCGTAAGCAAGAAGTTGTAACCTCATCTTGGTATCGCAATACATCATTCTTGCCATTACATTGATAGCCATCATAGCCCAATTTTGCGTATCTTACCAATCGAGACTGGCCTTTGAGTATTGTCGGCAACGTCACTTGTGCACATTAGTAATCATACTCCAAATTGCATACATATCATATCATTGGTCCATATCTTGGTATCATCTTTTGTGTCACAAAGTTGTCATCGCATACACAATTGTTATCTTGGTTCGTGAAATATTGCATCAAAAAAGAGCTCAAAAGAGAAAGAGCCAAACAAGCTTTTAAGAAAAAGGAAAAGATAAGTAAATAGATTTTAAGAAAGAACCATAGCATCATACTACATTAAGATTGTCATACTAGATCATCTTGGATCATATCATCAGAATACCATACATAGAGCATACTTGGGATAGAAGCCGTTGCATTTTTGCTTACTAGGTTGTGCACAAGTCTTCGTATCCACCTATTGTGCAATCGTGCTAGCGTCTCTCTAGTGTTGTACAATAAGATCATTTTCGTGGATTCCACATTTTGGCTCATCCTTGATTGCACGACCCCACTTATCTCTTTGGTGTGTGTTTCCGTGTACCATATTTTGCTATTGGTCTACTTGTTGCATTGCAAACTTGCGAATCTTTTCCAACATTATTGAAGCTCACTAACAATTGCATCAAATTTTATGCCACCATCCTAACCAAGCTCCACCATAAGCTTTTACTTGTGTAGGTGTGAGAAACTGACAAGAATTGGTACCAATTGTGTTATTTCCTTGTCCCACATTTGAGTGATCATTGATCCATCTTCAACTTCGGTCAAGGTACATTTGGTATTGTTCTTCTCCTTCTACCACTCACAAAATTGTTTGGAATGATGGATAGGCCAAGTACTTATACCAACCCACTCTTCATCGAGCAAGACGACGACATGTCCTCCTACGTCACAAAGAGCCACCTCTTTGGTGCACAACGTGCTTTGCATCAAGAGAAACAAGCAATGAGTGAAGGCATTGACAACCTCGCCTCCGACTTGCGACTCTCCGAGCAATGTACAAGAGACTATTTCGACAACAAGCTCGATGACCACAAGCAAGAGAATGATGCAAGAATGGACGAGATTTGTGCTTTTTGTTTCTCAACCGCTCTTCTTCCGATTCGTCCTCATCAAGACGGAGCCACTCAAGTCGACACTCTGACTACACCATCTCCGGCTCAAGTACACCGACATCGAACACTCTTCATTGTGCCGCGCGTCAAGATCATCACGCAACCCGTAATCCTCTACACGACAACGACTCTCAAGAGCAAGCTCATGCGCAAGAACATCGACATCGTCAAAACCAAGCTACTCTCGAGCAAGCACAAGAACGGCAACGACAACACCAACGAGAAGAGCGAGCGCGTCTTCACCAAGATGCACAAGATGCCGAGGCACAACGCCAAGAACAAAAACCACGCGAAGCTCGAGCACTTGAAGCGCAACGTGCACTCTACGACACGAATCACGTCGTTGCCCAACGCAACCGCTATAGGCGCAAACAAGAAGAAGCACTTCATGATGAAGTTCAAGAACGGATTTACCAATCACGTGTGCATCGTCAAGTTCCTCAAGCTCGTCCACAACCTCGCTAAGAACCTCAAGTTCAACAAGAGCAAGAAGACATTGGAAATCATCCATGACAACAGCAAGTTGCAAGAGACGATCCTCCTTGTCAAGGATGTCATTTTCCCCGACCCCAACACAATGAAGAGCAATGCCACGGCAAGCTAAAGTTCACCATGCCCAAGTTTTTCGAAAGCAATGATCCCGAAGAGTGCCTACCATGGGCATTGAAGGTTGACAAAATCTTCCTCTTGCACAACTATGAGGAAGAGAAGAAGATCGCGATGGCATCCCTTGAGTTCCAAGACTACGTCCTCATTTGGTGGGAACAAGTCCTTGAGTGTCGAGAGGCAAGAGGTGAACCACTCATCACTTCTTGGGTGCAAATGAAGGATGTCATGAGAGCACACTTCGTGCCAACCTACTACAACCACGACCTCTTCAAGCAACTATAACTCCTCAAGCAAGGAACCAAGAGTGTTGAAGAATACTACAAGGAAATGGAGATTGGAATGATACGAACCAATGTCACGGAAGATGATTGTAACATCCCAAATTTTCAATTTGGAATGTTATACACTAGATCATCATTGCATATCATATTTTATTTGCATTCTGGTTGATCCTAGAAATTCTACGCAACTCAAGGACCCTTGGAGAGAGTTGGGGATTTCGTTATTTTCATATTTGAGTTTTCTCAAATTTTGAAAATAGGATCATTTGATTTTATTTATTTTATCTTCAATTATTTCTATTACAAAAATATGAGAGTGGGAATAAAATGACTTTCCCAAAATAAAGAAATATTGAGGATTTAATAAAAAATCAAATAAGATTTTATTTTGGTTTTATTTGCTATTTTATTTGTATTAGGGAAAAATGCGCGTTTTTCAAAATTGCATTTAGGCCCCAAATAAATGTTCATCCTGTGCGGCTTGATTTTAGAAGCCGGGGAAAATTTATTTCGGGATTTTGGAGTCCGTTTAGTATTCCTTTTGGTTTTTTTCTGAGCATAATTATTTTAAAAAAAGTCTGAACCAACCTACGGGCCGTATCCGGCCAGGACTCCCTGGCCGAGGCCTTTTATAGCGCCGCCCGAGGCCCGGGACAGCCCAACCGCCCAAACCCTAAACCTAGCCACCGCCACGCCACCTGCGCTGCCCGCCGCGCTGCCACCGGACCACGCCGCCGCCGCCGCAGAGGTAGAACCCGCCGCCATTTTTTTAGAAAAACCGATCGATTTTTCCGTCAGTTTTGTTCTAGTTTCGGTTTGTTTAAATTGATCGGTTTTTCCGGTTTATTTAATTAGCGAGCATTCGCTCGTACGTTCGTTTTAACGAACGTTCGTCGTTTTTCTTTTTCTCGGATTAAATCCGCGATTTTTCTGATCGCGATTCCTGATCTGATTTTCGTTTTAGTCTAACTTTTCGCTCGCTTATCGGAATCAGGCGATTCAAGCGCCTGGAGTTTCGTCTCGAAACCCTCTTTCCGTTTAACCAACTCAAACAAGTTTTTGCCACTGTAAAAATTGCCCTAGATCCAGAATAGTAATCGAAGCCTGTTTCTTTTGCCGTTTGTCTTTCGTTGTTTCATTCGATTTGATTTTCTTTTGCCAACCGGAGTTTTTAAGTTGAATTTTCTGGTTAGATCTCTTATTTGAGTTTTAGCTGTGCATTAGTTGAGTACCTATTGTATGCTTGTTTGTTTGCGATAGAGTACCTGGAGTGCGCCGCTTGCTACTTTGAATCGCTAGGTTTCCCGGATCATCAGCAAGGCAAGTAACACTTTGATCATACCTCATACTACCCAGTTTTATTGCATTAGATCAATCCTCACACATTGCATTGTTTAGGATCTAATTAAATTGTGGGTTTGGGAAGTAGTTGAGGTAGTACCTATTACCTGTTTATTATCAAACCTTTGGGAGTTACTTCTACGTTTGCTTATTATCCCATGCTATGCTAGTAGACGTGGATTGGGTGAGTGTATCCATGACAGATGTCAGATTGTTAATTAATGGTTTATTTAAGGTGGCAACCTAAACACACATCTGAGTGGATTGAGGCACCTGGGTATTCCAGCGATTGCATGTTTTCTTTTGGACCGCCACCCAGGCCCAAAGGGATCATGAGATTATTCATGCTAGAAACTTCCTTGTGCAGCCACAAGCTACTATGAGCTCTAGCATAGTTGACTAAGTTATGCGAACTCTTAAAGTGGTAGACTAGCAGATGTAGGGGAAAGTAGGTGTAACGGTCTACCCGATCGTAAGGTGCTAGCGCTTCTGAAAGACTATGTCTCGGTCATCCGTTTCTCAAACACCATGTAGTGCGAGAAACCAAACGGAGGCGATCGAGTCTTGTGGGGAAAAGTGTGCAAACCTCTGCAGAGTGTATAGACTAATCATGGTTAGTTGTGTCCCCAGTTATGGACATCTTGAGTATCTAGTACCCGGATTATCATGTGAATCTCAACATGTTACTCTAAAAATTAATTTTGTTGGGTTTTGTTTAATGATGATGCTTAATAGGGATTGAGAATGCTGTCAACCATTCTCAATGTTTAACAACTACCATGATAGTTAAATAAAATCTATTCCTTTGTAGTAGGGAAAAATTGGCTTTATGCAAAACTGTAACCATAGAGCTTTCCACCAGCCAAATATGCATATAGTATAGCCTATTTCATTCCATTACTCTCTGTGTGTTACTTTGCCAGCATATTCCATGTGCTGACCCATTTCGGGCTGCAACGTTAATGTTGCAGATTTTTCAGACGACGATTAAGGTGCTTTTAGGTCGTGGTTCTATACTCAGTGATGTCGTTGGAGTTGATGGACTCACTTATCTTCCAAGCCTTCCGATGTTATTGTTATTTGATGGCCTTAAGCCATATTTATTGTATTAAGTTCTCTTTTGAGACACTCGATGTAATAAGTGTGTGATTGCTACTCTGTTATGAATGCTTCAAGTACTGTATGGTGTTAGGATTACTGATCCAGGGATGACACCTGAGCACAGAGATTGGACCGTTTGAGGTCTGGTCGCTACAATGATGAGCAACCTATGGCACGTTTCTTGAATGGACTCAATCATCCTATCAAGAAGATCGCCGACTTCCAACCATACTCGAACCTCATCGAGCTAGTGCATCAAGCTACCAAAGCGGAACGTCAAGTGCAAGATGACTTCAAGTATGCCAAATTCTCATCCAAGCCCTTTGGTTTCTCCAACACCCAAGCTTCAACGACTCCAACACCTTCTACCTTAACCAAGCCATCTATAAGCAACGCCGACAAGTCGAGTTACAAGAAAACTTCGACAACCTCAAGTCATCCTCCTACAACAATAAACTTCAAGCCGAGAGCTTCATCATCATCTACCCCAACTGATGAGACTATCAAGACAAGTTCCTTCAAATGCTTCACATGCGGAGGCCGAGGCCACAAGTCCTTTGAGTGTACAAACAAGCGCACCATGATCCTCAACGACGATGGTACATACGACTCCATGAGTGAAGGAGAAATGTATCAAGAGGATTAGGTCTTTTGTGATGAAGATTCAAGCCCTACTCTCGTTGTCTCCAAGGTATTGACTCTTCAACATCAACAAGAAAAAGACCAAAGATGTCATATCTCTCATACCAAGGCCGACATCAATGGAAGGTCCGTCAAGGTCATCATCGATGGAGGGAGTTGCCATAACTGAGCAAGTGAAGAACTTTGCTCCAAGATCCAATTGTCCAAGACAAAGCACCCACATCCCTACAAAATTCAATGGCTAAGCAACTCCGACACTATCCAAGTAGAGCATAGAGTGCAAGTCTCCTGCAAAATTGGAGCTTATGAAGACACTTTGGAGTGTGATGTCATTCCAATGACCGTTTGCCACCTTCTTCTCGGGCGACCATGGCGATTTGATAGATGTGTCATCGACAACGGCCAAACGAAGCACTATATCTTCAAGATGAAAGGGAAGGAGTACGTACTTCGCCCTATGTCTCCAAGCCAAGTGATCGCCGACAAGCAAGCCACCCATCATGGAGAGAATAGCGAGAGAGAGAACCACCAAAAGGAGAGTGAGCGCCACAAGCCCACAATGAGTGCCTCCACGATGAGCGACAAGAAGAACTTAGTTCTATTTGCCTCCAAAAGTGAGATAAGAGAAGTGTGTGAGAACCCGTCTAGTATCATGCACTATGTCCTTTTGTGCAAGGATGAGGCACCAAAATCTAACACCTCTCACAATCTTCCTTTAGTGTTATCTTCTCTTTTGCAGGAATTCCAAGATGTTTACCCCGACGAGCTACCTCCGGGTCTACCTCCTCTACGAGGTATCGAGCATCGAATCGACATCATCCCTAGAGCACCCCTTCCTAACAAGGCTCCCTATCGCGTCAACCCCGAGGAAACTAAGGAGATCCAACAGCAAGTACAACAACTAATCGACAATGGCCATGTATGAGAAAGTTTGAGCCCTTGTGCCACACCGGTAATCCTTGTTCCCAAGAAAGATGGTACATTTCGCATGTATTCCGATTGTTGTCCTATCAATTCTATTACCGTGCGTTATCGTTACCCTATTCCACGCCTAGATGATATGCTTGATGAGCTTAGCGGAGCCACAATTTTCTCTAAAATTGACCTTAAAAGTGGCTACTATCAAATACGCATCCAAGAAGGTGATTAGTGGAAAACCGCATTTAAGACCAAGTTTAGCTTATATGAATGGCTTGTTATGCCAATGGGTTTATCCGAAGCACCCGGTACCTTCATGCGCCTCATGCATTTTGATTTTCGACCCTATATTGGAGTATTTGTTGTGGTCTACTTTGATGATATTATTGTGTTTAGCAAATCTCTGAAAGATCATATCACACACCTTAGGACCGTGCTTCAAACTCTTAGAAAAGAGCACCTTTTTGCTAATATGGACAAATGCCTTTTCGGTGTTGACAAGCTTGTTTTCTTGGGTTTTGTTGTATATTATAAGGGTGTTCATGTTGATGAATCTAAGATCAATGCTATTAAAACTTGGCCACAACCAACCAACTTGCAACAAGTGTGTAGCTTCCTTGGTTTAGCCGGTTTCTACCGTAGATTTGTGAAGGACTTTAGCACAATTGCTTCACCTTTGCATGCTTTGAGCAAGAAAAATGCGCCTTTTGTTTGGGGACCATCCCAAGATACCGCATTCAATGAGCTTAAGAATTTGCTTACTCATGATCCCGTGCTTGCATTACCCAACTTTGACAAACCCTTTGAGATTCATTGCGATGCTAGTGGTAATGGCATAGGAGGTGTGTTAACATAATAGAAGCGCCCCATAGCTTACTTTAGTGAGAAACTTTCCAGAGCGCAACTCAATTACCCCATCTATGACAAAGAGCTATATGCTTTAGTGCGAGTTTTGCATGAATGGGAACATTATCTTCGCCCTCATGAATTTATCATCCGTACCGACCATGAAACACTTAAATACCTTAAGGGTCAAACTAAGTTGAACAAGTGTCATGCAAATGGAGTGAGTTCATTGAGTCTTTTCCTTATGTCATCAAGTACATTAAAGGTAAGGAAAATGTTGTGGCGGATGCACTTTCCTGCATATGCATGCTTATTACTAAACTTGAATTCGATGTCATTGGCTTTGAGCACATAAAAGACTTGTATGCGCATGATCCTACTTTTGATATTCCTTATGCCAAATGTTTGACGCATACATCTTGGGAACGCTATTACATCAAAGATGATTATCTTATGAGAGCTAACAAACTTTGCATCCCCGAGTCTTCTCTTCATTTGCTACTTTTGCAAGAATCTCATGGCGGAGGACTAACGGGACACTTTGGACGTGACAAGACATTTGCTACGCTCTCCAAGAATTATGGGCCCAAGATGTTCCGCGACGTCAACCGCTTCACCAACCGATGCTCTACATGTCGCAAAGCTAAGTCTAAAGCTCAATCCCATGGTCTCTATATGCCTCTTCCAATTATGTATCAACCATGGGAAGATATTAGCATGGATTTTGTGCTTGGTTTGCCTAGAACTAGAAATGGAAAGGATTCGGTATTTGTTGTTGTGGACTGATTCTCTAAGATGGCTCATTTCATTCCTTGCAACAAGATAGACGATGCTTCACATTAAGGATGGCAATGGGTCGGGTTTGGATCGGGTTGACCAATATCAAATCCATATCCATATCCATGGAGGCAGTCCCAGCCCATCCATAAAAAAATCCATGGGCGAAAAATTGTGACCATGTCCAAATCCGATGGATATCCATACCCATTGGATATCCATCGGGTCCTCTCAAGACCTATACATAAGACATAACTCATTGCACAATGTGCACTCCGCATTGGCATGCTTACTCCCCGCCGTGCAGTCATAGCCCTTGCGTTGTCCCACTGTTGCGGCCATGCATCAATGCGTGTGTGGAAAAGTGAAGACGGAGGGGTCAAGGAGATATGGAGCTGGGCTGTCGCAGGCGAGTAGTGGCTGCAACAGCGATCCACCTTACGTGGGGGTAGCGGCTGGCAGCGGCGGCCACCTCTAGGTCCATGAGAGGAGTAACTCAAGGAGATGGCACCGATTCTCAACGACTAGTCATTTAATTAGTGTAGATAATAGGATGAGAAGGTGCGTTGGAGTATGTTATGGTGGGGATTGTGTAATTTCTTTTGGATGTTTTAGATAAAGGATAAAATTATAGTGGGGCATGTGACTATGGGGTAGGGGTAGCAGAATATTGCTCGTTATGTCAGACTGTCGGGTCGGGTTTGGATATATCCATGGGTACAAGATTATGTCCATGCCCTATCCACGAGTAACCGGGTCGGGTTTGGGCACTGCCCATGGGCGCAAAAGCATATCCAAACCCTATCCATTCGGGTTGGATATCCATGGGTATCCATGTCCATGGATAAAATTGCCATCCTTACTTCACATGTTACCAATCTCTTTTGTAGGGAAATATTGCGCCTCCATGGAGTACCAAAGACAATAGTCTCGAACTACGACGTCAAGTTCCTAAGCTACTTTTGGAAAACCTTATGCGCCAAGCTCGGAATCAAGCTACTCTTCTCCACAGCATACCATCCACAAACCGACGGCCAAACGGAGGTGACCAATGACACACTCTCTGCTCTACTTCGCGTGCTAATCAAGAAGAACATCAAGGAGTGGGAGGAGTGTCTACCTATCGCCGAGTACACCTACAACCGAGCAAGACACTCAACTACCGACAAGTCCCCCTTCGAGGTCGTCTACGGTTTCAACCCATTGTCCCCATTGCACATTCTCCCTCTACCACTACAAGAGCGCACAAATATGGACGCGAGTGCATGAGTCAACTATCTCAAGAAGATGCATGAAGATACAAGGCACGTCATTGAGCGCCAAGTACAACGACTCGCGACCAAGCTCAACCTCAACAAGCACCCCACGGTGTTCAATATCAGAGATCTTGTGTGGCTACACCTTCGCAAGGACCACTTCCCCCACGAACGCAAGTCCAAACTTCGACCACGAGCGGATGGACCCTTCAAGGTTCTTGAATGCTACAACAAACACACCTACAAGATCGAAATTCCACGCGACAAGTACTCCATGAGCGACATCTTCAACGTCAAAGATCTCTCGCCCTACCATGGTGATGAAGATTTCGATCCAAGGTCGGATCTTTCCCAAGGGAGGGGAGATGATGCGGAGCATCCTACGGTCATCCCCATGGACCTACCATCGTCTCACGAAGTGTCAAGAGGACCTATGACACGAGCTAGAGCTAGAGCTCTCGAGACCGAGGTGACTTCCTTCCTTAGTGATATCACATATGATCCACTCAAGACATGGCTACTACCTAAGTCAGAGATGTTGTGCATGATTAGGTACCAAGAGGACCCTCCCGAAGATGCACGTGAAGACGGATAAGTCCCCAAGTTCATGGATGAAGAGAACCAACAGAAGGAGTCAAGGACAACTCCCAGGCCCCGGACATCCGGCCATGATCCCGGACATCCGGCCCCTGAAGATGTCAACAATAGCAGCAGCCCTACAACCGAAATGCCAATAGCAGCAGCCCTGCAACCGAAATGCTACAAGCCCCGGACATCCGGCGCCTCGGCAACACCCGGATATCTGGCCTCGCCCCTAGAAATCCAGAACCCTCCAGCCAGAGAGCGTCAAGGCCAGCTCCTCCGGCCCGGACATCCGGCTCCTCTTGAAGCCCCGGACATCCGTCTCGACGCCCAGACATCTGGCCCTCCCTGCCTGCGTGCAGTGCTTCTGGGCCGAGTCCCATGTACCCTTTCGCCCCTTAGACTATATATACTTTCCATCCACCTGCATTTTAGGGTTGGCAGAGGATTAACTCATTTTGTGTGAGAGCTTTGCTCATCCACTTGGTTACCTTCTCCTCATAGATCGCGCCTCCTCGGAGAAGATCCCCCAAGCGGATTCAAGACCCCTTCACAGGAAGAACTCAAGACCTCCTCACGGAGAAGATCGTGCTACTTGTATCGTCCCTAGTTGACTATGGATCTTGTATCTCTTTTGTGTTCGAGGATCTAGCATATGTGTGATCGTTCTTGTTGGTTTGAGTGATTCTCTCGCATTTTCCCTCGTATTTCCCCTCGTGTTCTTCGTGTTCCTCATGGGATCCGCTCCTTTCGTGAAAGATCGACCATTTAGGGTTCCACCCTACATCAATAAGGAGTAAGAAGAGCCTAAGCTTGGGGATACCCATGGCACCCAAAGCTATTATCCAAAGAGAAGCAAGCAACTAAGATTGGGGATGCCCCGAGTGGCATCCCCTCTTTCTTCTAACGACCACCGGTATTTTACTCGGAACTATATTTTTATTCGTCACATACTATGAGTTTTGCTTGGAGCGTCTTGTATGATATGAGTATTTGCTTGTTTTGCCTTTTGTTTTAAGTCTTGAATCCTTGCTGGACACACCTATTTAAGAGAGCCGAAATTATGCCATGACTTGTTAGAATTGCTCTCTATGCTCCACTTAAATCTTTATGAGCTAAGGAATTGCTCTAGTGCTTCAGTTATATCTTTTTGAGCATGGTGTGCTTTAGTATTTTTGAAGAAATTCTCTCATGCTTCACTTAGATTTATTTGGGAGTTAGTAAATTTTTTAAGAAATTCTGTCTTGCTTCACTTAAATTAATTTTAGAGAAAGAAATATTATGCTCATGATCTTCACTTATATTTGTTTGAGCTTATCAAAAGCAACACATGAAAATTAGTTCCAAAGTGATAGATATCCAAGAAGGATGTAATAAAAACATTCATGAAGATCACTGGACAAAATAAACTTGATTTCTTGTAATAGTTTTGAGATATGATGATGTGATATGTGAGTCATGTTGATGAGTAATTATGCTTTAGTAAGAATATTGGTGTTAAGGTTTGTGATTCCCTGTGCAAGCACGGAAGTCAATAGTCATACAATGAAATTACATCCTACTTGCGGTGCATTATTCGGTGTTAATTATGATTAATGCTCGCTTATGAGATTATTTGTTTCTTGGTTGGTCGCTTCTCAATCTTTTGTTAGCCTTCATTTTGCACAAAGTATGATCACTACTTGTGCATCCAAAATCCTTTAAACCAGTTTTGCCACATGAGTCCACCATACCTACCTATATGCAGTATTCCTTTGCCGCTATGAGCAAATTTATATGTACCATCTCTAATTTTCAAAATAAACTTCTCTTTTGTGTGCTCGTACCGCTCATGAAGTAGTAGGGGGTGGCTAATATATTTCCATGCTAGATATGTTATTCTCACGATGAGTGTTTATTCACTTGTCATTGCACGAGAGTAAGGCAAAGGTATTAGGGATGCCCAGTACCGAAATGAAAAATGAATTTACTTTATGTTGTCAAATAATTAATTCCTTGGAAAGTGTTGGTATATATGGAAGGCACCCGTGGATATGGCTAGCCATGGAAACTGAAAGTATGGTTTAGAAAGGAATAAACTTTAATTTATGTTTGGGAACCGCCTATGATATATCTAGCATGGAAAGTATTGGTAACTTCTCGATCGTTCTCATTGACAGAAAAAGCATGCCTGCCAAAATGTTTTTATCTCTATGTTTTTTCACTTTGAGCTCTGGCACCTCTACAAATCCCTACTTCCCTTTGTGAAGGGACTTTCTTTTACTTTATGCAATTTTTATTTTTAAATTTGAGTCTCCATTCCTCTTATAAAGCACCAACTAAGGGGCACTATGATCGTACTTGAGCATTGGGTGCAGCTGATATGCAAATGTGTTTCATGAATGGATCAATGATTGAGCATGATGGGCTAGGGATAACTTATTTTAGCATTGATATTTTGAAAGACATGGTTGCTTGTTGATATGCTTGAGTATTTAAGTCTCATGTCAAAACTAGACTATTGCTTTGAACCATATAAAAGTCCAAATGTCCATGCTATAAAGAAAACAATATGAGATGAACATGTTAGGCATCATTCCACATAAAACTGTCTTTATAATTTACCTACTCGAGGACGAGCAGGAATTAAGATTGCGGATGTTGATACGTCTCCAAATTATCTATAATTTTATATTGCTCCATGTTGTTATATTATCATTCTTGGATGTTTTACAATCATTTTATAGTCATTTTATAACATTTTTTGGTACTAACCTATTGACATAGTGCCAAGTGCCAGTTGCTATTTTTTGCATGTTTTTTACATCGCAGGAAATCAATACCAAACGGAGTCCAAACGTAGCGAAACTTTTTGTGGATTTTGTTTAGACAAGAAAACATCGAGTGGCCCGAAGAAGCACCTGGGGGTGCTCCGAGGGGAGCACAACCCACTGGGGCGCACCTGGAGGACCAGGTGCGCCCTGGTGGGTTGTGCCCACCTCGGTTGCCTCCCGAACCGCCTATTTACTCTATAAATACCCCAATATTCCAAAAAACCTAGGGGAGTCGACGAAAACCAATTCCAGCCGCCGCAAGTTCCAGAACCACCAGATCCAATCTAGACACCATCACGGAGGGGTTCATAATGTCCATTGGTGCCTCTCCGATGATGCGTGAGTAGTTCTTTGTAGACCTACGGGCCCGTAGTTAGTAGTTAGATGCCTTCCTCTATCTCGTTTGATTATCAATAGAATGGTTTCTTGGAGATCCGTATGATGTAACTCTTTTTACGATATGTTTGTTGGGATCCGATGAACTTTGAGTTTATGATCAGATCTATCTTTTTATCCATGAAAGTTATTTGAGTCTTCTTTGATCTCTTATATGCATGATTTCTTATAGCCTCGTATTTCTTCTCCGATATTTGGGTTTTGTTTGGCCAACTTGATATGTTTATCTTGCAATGGGAAGAGGTGCTTTGTGATGGGTTCGATCTTACGATGCTTGATCCCAGTGACAGAAGGGGAACCGATACGTATGTATCGTTGCTATTAAGGATAACAACATGGGCTCTATTTCTACATAAATAGACCTTGTCTACATCATGTCATTGTTCTTATTGCATTACTCCATTTCTCCGTGAACTTAATACACTAGATGCATGCTGGATAGCGGTCGATGTGTGGAGTACTGGTAGTAGATGCAGGCATGAGTCGGTCTACTAATCTTGGATGTGATGCCTATATAATGATCATTGCCTGGATATCGTCATGATTATTTGAAGTTCTATCAATTGCCCAACAGTAATTCGTTTACCCGCCGTTTCCTATTTTTCTCGAGAGAAGCCACTAGTGAAACCTACGGCCCCCGGGTCTCTTCTTTATTATATTTGCCTTTGCGAACTATTTTTATTTTCTTTTATGTTTATATCTATTAAACCAAAAATACAAAAATACCATGCTGCACTTTATTTTATTTGGCGTTCAATCTATCAACTTATCACAACTTTCTCACGTCCGTTTGCCAATTTCTGGCGTCGTTGCCCGAAAGCGATTGACAACCCCTTTAATACGTCGTATTGCGAGTATTTGTTATTTGTGTGCAGGTGCTGTTTATTTAGTGTTGCTTGGTTCTCCTACTGGCTGAATAACCTTGGTCTCATCACTGAGGGAAATACCCATCGTCGCTGTGTTGCATCATCCCTTCCTCTTTGGGGAAATACCGACATGGTTCTTGTAGACATCACTAGCCACTCTCGCCTCCGACACCTTTCTCCTTTCCCCTACGGTAACTTCAGCAATAAAATCTTCCACATCTCTGGGATGTGGTTCCTCGATGCTACCCTCATAAGGTAATTTACAAACCTCACAAAAGTCATAAAGCATCATCTCCTTATGCTCATCATATAATAAAACTCTACCATGGGTGGTGATCTCCTAGCATGAAAATGAAAATTTTGCACGAAAGTATTAGTGAGTAGGAGATACTGATCACACTGGTCGTGGAGGAAGTCGGTGACGCCTGCATTCTCAGCCAAATAATAGAAATCCTCATAAATTTCGTCCGCCTCCAAGAATGCATCACATGGTCATTCACACGGCCGAATATCCATGGTGCGAGGAAGATTGTACTTGGGTTTCTCCTTCTCCTCATTTTCTTTTTCCTTCGAACCCCGGCTCGAAGAGCCTCTCAACAATCTCCTCATCATTTTCTTCCTCTGTAAATTTCTGAATCTTTTAGTGACTCAAAATAAAAGTGAACCAAACTCAACAAGATTGATAGAAACTACTCCTACAAGTGTCTAGAGGCTATATCATGCATCAAAACTACTTTGGACCATATAAATTTGACATGCAAGCTCAAGAAAAAGGTCACCACAATAGCAAAATTTTGCAATAAATAAAGCACTAGAACAAAAACTGATTGGACCATTGAAGGAATCACATACCGAAGAACAATCCCCCAAAGTAGTTTTGTGAATGAAGCTTTGAGCAAGGAGATAAAAAATGGCAGCAAAATGAGCAAGAACACGGGTTTGAGCTATGGGATGATTTTTTTTCTGGAGGAATACGAAGTTGATGGGTGCTGGAATAAGTGGAGGGGACCCACATGGGACCCATAAGGTAGGGGGCGTGCCCAGCGGGGTAGGGCGCGCCCTCCACCCTTGTGGCCCACTCGTGAGGCCCCCTAGTGTGTTCTCAGTGCCAGAAATTCTCAAATATTCTATAAAAAATCATACTAAATTTTCAGGGCATTTGGAGAACTTCTATTTTCGGGACATTTCTTATTGCACGGATAATTCAGAAAACAGACAGAAATTACTATTTTTACTTTATTTAAACTAAATAACAAGAAGTAAAAGGTGGTATATAAAGTTGTGCTTTCTAAATTCATCCATCTCATGCCCATCAAAAGGAATCCATTCACAAGGTTGATCAAGTCTTATTAACAAACTTCTTCTGAATGACATGAAATCGGAGAATTTTTTAATAACACTAGGTTACCTCAATGGGGATATGCATGTCCCCAACAATAAGAATATCATATTTCCTTTTGACAGTAGGAAGAGGAAATTCAAAACCTCCAATAGTAAGAGTTGAAATTTTTCCAATAGAATTGATATTATGGACTTGAGGTTATTTCTTCCGAAAGTGTACCGTATGCTCATTACCATTAACATGAGAAGTGACACTGCTTTTGTTGCAATTAATAGCAGCCCCTGCAGTATTCAAAAAGGGTCTACCAAGGATGATCGACATACTGTCATCCTCGGAAATATCAAGAATAACGAAGTCCGTTAAAATAGTAACATTTGCTACCACAACAGGCACATCCTCACAAATACCGATGGGTATAGCAGTTGATTTATCAGCCATTTGCAAAGAAATTTCATTAGGTGTCAACTTATTCAATTCAAGTCTACAATATAAAGAGAAAGGCATAACACTAACACTAGCTCCAAGATCACATAAAGCAGTTTTAACATAGTTTCTTTTAATGGAGATGGTATAGTTGGTACTCCCGGATCTCCAAGTTTCTTTGGTATTCCACCCTTAAAGTATAATTAGCAAGCATGGTGGAAATTTCAGCTTCCGGTATCTTTCTTTTATTAGTAACAATATCTTTAATATACTTAACATAAGGAGGCATTTTAAGCATATCAGTCAAACGCATACGCAAAAAGATAGGTCTAATCATTTCAGAAAAGTGCTCAAAATCTTCATCATCCTTTTTCTTGGATGGTTTAGGGGGAAAGGACATGGGTTTCTGAACCCATGGTTCTCTTTCTTTACCATGTTTCCTACCAATGAAGTCTCTCTTATCATAATGTTGATTCTTTGATTGTGGGTTATCAAGATAAATAGCAGGTTCTATCTCAACATCATTATCATTACTAGGTTGGGCATGAACATGAGCATCATTATTAACATTATCACTAGGTTCATGTTCATCACCAAATTGTGTCTCAGCATCAGAAATAGAAACATCATTGGGATTCTCAGGTGTGTCTACAACGGGTTCACTAGAAGCATGCAAAGTCCTATCAGTTTTATTTTTATTTTTATTACTAGGACTAGGTGCATCAGTACTAGTTCTCTGAGAATCTTGCTCAATTCTCTTAGGATGGCCCTCAGGATACAAAGGTTCCCGGGTCAATTTACCACCTCTAGTCATAACCCTAACAACATTATCATTATTCTTACTATTCAACTCATTGAGCAAATCATCATGAGCTTTAAGTACTTGTTCTACTTGAGTTGTAACCATGGAAGCATGTTTACTAATAAGCTTAAGATCATTAACAGTTCTGCTCATATAATCACCCAAGTGGTCAAGCATGTAAGCATTATGTTTCAATTATCTACTAACATAAGCATTGAAGTTCTCTTTTTTAACAATAAAATTATCGAACTCATCCAAGCATTGACTAGCAGACTTATTATGAGGAATACCACCTTCATCAAATCTATGGAGAGAGTTTACCTCTACTACCTGTGTCGGGTTATCAAGACCATGTATTTCTTCAATAGGTGGTAAATTCTTAACATCTTCAGCTTTAATACCTTTTTCTTTCATAGATTTCTTTGCCTCTTGCATATCTCCAAGACTGAGAAATAGAATACCCATTTTCTTCGGAGTTGGCTTAGGAGTTGGTTCAGGAAGTGTCCAATCATTATCATTACTCAATATGTTATTCAATAGCAATTCAGCTTGCTCGATAGTTCGTTCCCTGAAAACACAACCAGCACAACTATCCAGGTGGTCTCTGGAAGCATCGGTTAGTCCATTATAAAAGATATCAAGTATTTCATTTTTCTTGAGAGGATGGTCAGGCAAAACATTAAGTAATTGGAGAAGCCTCCCCCAAGCTTGTGGGAGACTCTCTTCTTCAATTTGCACAAAGTTAAATATTTCTCGTAAGGCAGCTTGTTTCTTATGAGCAGGGAAATATTTTTCAAAGAAGTAGTAAATCATATCCTGGGGACTACACACACAACCAGGAGCAAGAGAATTAAACCATAACTTAGCATCACCCTTTAATGAGAAAGGAAACAATTTAAGAATATAGTAATAGCAATTTTTTCCTCATGAGCAAATAGGGTGGCTATATCATTCAATTTAGTAAGATGTGCCATAACAGTTTCAGATTCATAACCATAGAAAGGATCAGATTCAACCAAAGTAATTAACTCAGGATCGACGAAGAATTCATAATCCTTATCAGTAACAAAGATAGGTGAAGTAGAAAACATAGGGTCATATTGAATTCTAGCATTCAAAGACTTCTCTTTCAGCTTAGCTAACATTTTCTTAAGATCATCTCTATCATTACAAGCAAGAAAGTCTCTAGCAGTTTCCTTATCCATAATATAACCCTCAAGTACAACAAGCAATTCATATCTAGGGGTAGAATCATAATCTTCAGTTTCAATAATATCATCAGTTTCAATAATTTCATTCTCTCTAACCCTAGCAAGTTATTCATTAAGAAATTCACCTAGTGGCATAGTATTATCAAGCAGAGAAGTAGTTTCATCATAAGCATCATGCATAGCAGAAGTGGCATCATCAATAACATGTGACATATCAGAATCAATAGCAGGTGTAGGTGTCACAAGTTTACTCAAAATAGAAGGTGAATCAAGTGCGGAGCTAGATGTTAGTTCCTTACCTCCCCTCGTAGTCGAGGGACAAATATTGGCTCTTTGATCTTTCAGATTCCTCATAGTGATCAACAAATATAAATCCCAAGTGACTTAGAGAATAGAGCTATGCTCCCCAGCAACGGTGCCATAAAAAGGTCTTGATAACCCACAAGTATAGGGGATCACAACAGTTTTTGAGGGTAGAGTATTCAACCCAAATTTATTGATTCGACACAAGGGGAGCCAAAGAATATTCTCAAGTATCAGCAGTTGAGTTGTCAATTCAACCACACCTGAAAGACTTAATATTTGCAACAAAGTTTTTAGTAGCAAAGTAGTATGGAAGTAACGGTAACGGTGGAAAAAGTAACAGTAGCAGTTTTGTACAAATTGTAATAGTAGCATCAAAAAAGTAAATTAGCAAAGATTAATATGAAACGAACTCATAGGAAATTGATCAATGATGGATAATTATGTCGGATGGCATTCATCATGCAACAATTATAACATAGGGTGACACAGAACTAGCTCCAATTCATCAATATAATGTAGGCATGTATTCCGAATATAGTCATACGTGCTTATGGAAAAGAACTTGCATGACATCTTTTTTCCTACCCTCCCGTGGTAGAGGGGTCCTATTGGGAACTAAGGGATATTAAGGCCTCCTTTTAATAGTACCAGACCAAAGCATTAGCACTTGGTGAATACATGAACTCCTCAAACTATGGTCATCAACGGGAAGTGTCCCAACTATTGTCACTCCGGGGTTGCCGAATCATAACACGTAATAGGTGACTATAACTTGCAAGATAGGATCAAGAACACAAATATATTCATGAAAA
Source organism: Triticum dicoccoides (assembly GCF_002162155.2). Lineage (NCBI taxonomy): Eukaryota > Viridiplantae > Streptophyta > Magnoliopsida > Poales > Poaceae > Triticum > Triticum dicoccoides. The sequence goes on from NC_041388.1 coordinate 478,911,988, forward strand.
CATAATAGGTTTAGATCTGAAATCATGGCACTCGGGCCCTAGTGACAAGCATTAGGCATAGCAAAGTCATAGCAACATCAATCTTAGAACATAGTGGATACTAGGGATCAAACCCTAACAAAACTAACTTGATTACATGGTAAATCTCATCCAAGCCATCACCGTCCGGCGAGCCTATGGTGGGATTAATCACGCACGGCGGTGAGCGTCATGAAATTGGTGGTGGAGGAAGGTTGGTGATGATGATGGCGATGATTTCCCCTCTCCGGAGCCCAGAACGGACTCCAGATTTGGCCTCCCGATGAAGAACAGGGGGTGACGGCGACTCCGTATAATAAGACGCGATGAATCCTTCTCTCTAATTTTTTTCTCCCTGAACGTGAATATATGGAGTTTGAGTTGAGGTCGGTGGAGCCTCGTAGGACCCACAAGGACAGAGGGCGCACCCCCACCCTTGTGGACAGGGTGTGCGTCCCCTTCGGTTGATTCTTTCACCAATATTTTTTATTTATTCCAAAAATAATCTCCATGAAGTTTCAGGTCATTCTGAGAACTTTTATTTCTGCACAAAAATAACACCATGGCAACTCTGCTGAAATCGGCGTCAGTCCGGGTTAGTTCCATTCAAATCATGCAAATTAGAGTCTAAAACAAGGGCAAAAGAGTTTGGAAAAGTAGATACAATGGAGACGTATCAGGGTCGTATTCCTATGTGCGACGAACGCAGGGAGGCTCCTTGGCTGGAGATAGGGCCCGTGCTCGCTTACTTGCCTCTTGCGCCTTGACGGTGAGCTGGCACTTCGGCCCCATATTCGGCCGCCAAGGTCGTAGTGTGTTCCTCGGTCCGGAGAGAGCGCTCCACGTTGCCATTAACTGTGATGACGCCTCTTGGTCTGGGCATTTTTAATTTGAGGTAGGCATAATGTGGGACGGCGTTGAAATGAGCGAACGCCATTCGGCCTAGGAGGGCGTCATAGCCACTTCGAAAGGGGGGCGATGTCAAAGATCAAGTCTTCGCTCTAGAAGTTATCCGGAGAGCCGAATACCACTTCCAAAGTGATAGTGCCCGAACAACGGGCTTTAGTGCCGGGGATGACCCCCTTGAAGGTGGTGCTGCTGGGTTTGATCCTTGACGGGCCAATTCCCATTTTCCTTACTGTATCTTCATAGATCAGGTTGAGGCTGCTGCCACCATCCATGAGGACTATCGTAAGGTGGTATCCATCGATAATGGGGTCTAGGACCAAAGCAGCTGACCCTCCATGACGAATACTGGTTAGGTGGTCCTTGCGGTCGAAGGTGATCAGACATGCCGACCATGGATTAAATTTCGGGGCTATAGACTCCATCGCATAGATGTCCCGAAGTGCGTGCTTCCTCTCCTTCTTGGGTATATGAGTGGCATAGATCATATTTACCGTTTTGACCCCATGAGGGAATTGTTTCTGGCCTCCATTGTTCATCATGCGGGGTTCCTCATCGTCCTCGCTGCGGGGGCTTTTGCTCGTGTCCTGGGCTGTGAGTTTGTCGGCCTGCTTGATTATCCAACAATTACTGTTGGTGTGGTTAGAGGGCTTGTTCGAGGTGCCATGGGTCTGGCAAGGCCTATACAGGATGATGTCCAACTTGGTGGGTCCATCCTGGTTTCCTTTAGAAGGCTTTCTCCGCGGCCCTGATTTGGGGTTACGGAATCCGACATTTACTATCGTGTCATCGACATCGGTGCCATTGTGCTGACGCTTGTTTTTATTGCGCCTGGCTTCCGAAGTGCCGGGGTCTTTGGGGTTGGTGCTTCTACAAGCCAACCAGCTATCCTCACCAGTGCAAAAGTGGGTCATGAAGGAGGTAAGGGTGATACGTCTCCGTCGTATCTATAATTTTTGATTATTCCATGCCAATATTATACAATGTTCATATACTTTTGGCAACTTTTCATACTATTTTTGGGACTAACATATTGATCCAGTGCCCAGTGCCAGTTCCTGTTTGTTGCATGTTTTTTGTTTCATAGAAAATCCATATCAAACGGAGTCCAAACGGGATAAAAACTTACAGCGATTTTTTTGGAATATATGTGATTTTTGGGAAGAAGAATCAACACGAGACGATGCCCGAGGGGGCCACGAGGCAGGGGGCACGCCCCTGACCCTCGTGGCCACCTCGTAAGGCGGTTGGTGCCCTTCTTTCGCCACAAGAAAGCCAATATCCGGATAGAAATCGTGTTAAACTTTTAGCCCAATCGGAGTTACGGATCTCTGGGAATATAAGAAACGGTGAAAGGCCAGAATCTGGAACGCAAAAATAGAGAGAGACAGAGAGACATATCCAATCTCGGAGGGGCTCTCACCCCTCCGCCACCATGGAGGCCATGGACCTGAGGGGAAACCCTTCTCCCATCTAGGGATAAGGTCGAGTAAGAAGAAGAAGAAGAAGAAGAAGAAGAAGAAGAAGAAGAACGGGGCCCTCTCCCCCTCTCTCCCGGTGGCGCCGGAACGCCGCCGGGGCCATCATCGTGTGACGGCGATCTACACCAACACCTCCGTCATCTTCACCAACATATTCATCACCTTCCCCCATCTATCTACAGCGGTCCACTCTTGCGCAACCCGCTGTACCCTCTACTTGAACATGGTGCTTTATACTTCATATTATTATCCAATGATGTGTTGCCATCCTATGATGTCTGAGTAGATTTTCGTTGTCCTATCGGTAATTGGTGAATTGCTATGATAGGTTTAATTTGCTTGTGGTTATGTTGCTGTCCTTTGGTGCCCATCATATGAGCGCGCGTGTGGATCACACCATAGGGTTAGTTGTATGTTGATAGGACTATGTATTGGAGGGCAAGAGTGACAGAAGCTTCAACCTAGCATAGAAATTGATGCATACGGGATTGAAGGGGGACCGATATATCTTAATGTTATGGTTGGGTTTTACCTTAATGAACGTTAGTAGTTGTAGATGCTTGCTAATAGTTCCAATCATAAGTGCATAGAATTCCAAGTCAGGGATGACATGCTAGTACTGGCCTCTCCCACAAAAAACTTGTTATCGGTCTAGTAACGTAGTCAATTGCTTAGGGACAATTTCCCAACTGCTACCACCACTTTTCCACACTCGCTATACTAACTTCATTGCTTCTTTACCTAAAACAGCCCCTAGTTTTTATTTCTGTGCTCTTTATATTCTTTCAAACCTATCCCGTTACACCTACAAAGTACTTCTAGTTTCATACTTGTTCTACGTAAAGCGAACGTTAAGCGTGCGTAGAGTTGTATCGGTGGTCGATAGAACTTGAGGGAATATTTGTTCTACCTTTAGCTCCTCGTTGGGTTCGACACTCTTACTTATCGAAAGAGACTACAATTGATCCCCTATACTTGTGGGTTATCAAAGGGCCGCCATTGTCCTCGGCTTATCTTGGCTGAGCTGGCGTGCGAGCAATTCGTCCCGGATACTATGTTTGAACGCGGCTATGGCTTCGGCGTCTGGGCAATCGACTATTTGATTCTTTTTGGTAAAAAAGCTATTCCAAAATTGTTGGGCCGACTAACTGATACGTCTCCAACATATCTATAATTTTTTATTGTTCCATGTTGTTATATTATCGTTCTTGGATGTTTAATGATCATTTTATAGTCATTTTATATCATTTTTCGGTACTAACCTATTGACATAGTGCCAAGTGTCAGTTGCTGTTTTTTGCATGTTTTTTACATCGCAGGAAATCAATACTAAACTAAGTCCAAACGCAGCAAAACTTTTTGTGGATTTTTTTGGACCAGAAGACATCCAATGGGCAGAAGAAGCACCTGGGGGCTGCTCCGAGGGGAGCACAACCCACCAGGGGTGCGCCCTGGTGGGTTATGCACACCTCGGGTGCCCCCCGGGCCGCCTCTTTACTCTATAAATACCCCAGTATTCCAAAAACCCTAAGGGAGTTGACAAAAATCAATTCCAACCGCCGCAGAGTCCAGAACCACCAGATCCAATCTAGACACCATCATGGAGGGGTTCACTACTTCCGTTGGTGCCTCTCCGATGATGCGTGCGTAGTTCTTTGTAGACCTTCGGGTCCGTAGTTAGTAGCTAGATGGCTTCCGCTCTCTCGTTTGATTCTCAATACAATGGTCTCTTGGAGATCCATATGATGTAACTCTTTTTGCGGTGTGTTTGTTGGGATCCGATGAACTTTGAGTTTATGATCAGATCTATCTTTTTATCCATGAAAGTTATTTGAGTCTTCTTTGATCTCTTATATGCATGATTGCTTATAGGCTTGTATTTCTTCTCCGATATTTGGTTTTGTTCGGCCAACTTGATCTATTTATATTGCAATGGGAAGAGGTGCTTTGTGATGGGTTCGATCTTACAGTGCTTGATCCTAGTGACAAAAGGGGAACCGACACGTATGTATCGTTGCTATTAAGGATAACAAGATGGGGTCTATTTCTACATAAATAGATCTTGTCTACATCATGTCATCGTTCTTATTACATTACTCCGTTTCTCCATGAACTTAATACACAAGATGCATGTTGGATAGCGGTTGATGTGTGGTGTAATAGTAGTAGATGCAGACAGGAGTCAGTCTACTAATCTTGGACGTTATGCCTATATAATGATCATTGCCTGGATATCGTCATGATTATTTGAAGTTCTATCAATTACCCAATAGTAATTTGTTCACCCACCATTTGCTATTTTTCTCGAGAGAAGCCGCTAGTGAAACCTACGGCCCCTGGGTCTCTTCTTTAAAATATTTGCCTTTGTGATCTATTTTATTTGCTTTTATTTTCAGATCTAGTAAACCAAAAATACAAAAATACCTTGCTGCATTTTATTTTATTTGGCGTTCGATCTATCAGTCTATTACAACTTTCTCACGTCCGTTTGCCAATTTCTCACGTCGTTACCTGAAAGGGATTGACAACCCCTTGAATACGTCGGGTTGCGAGTATTTGTTTTGTGTGTGCAGGTGTTTGTTTACGTAGTGTTGCTTGGTTCTCCTACCGGTTCGATAACCTTGGTCTCATCACTAAGGGAAATACCTATCGTCGCTGTGCTGCAGCATCCCTTCCTCTTTGGGGAAATACTGACGTAGTCTAGCAGACATCAAAAGGAATTTCTAGCACTGTTGCTGGGGGACATCATCAACATCTACCAGGTTCCTAATCACAATCTCATCCTCTCGCAATTTACATTATTTTCCATTTGCCTCTCATTTTCCTCTCCCCCACTTAACAAAAATTTGTTGTTTTATTCGCCCTCTTTTTCGTTCGCCATTTTCTTGCCGGATCTGTTTTTGCGTGCACTCTTGTTTGCGTAGTCATGATGCCTCAAAGAAAATTTTATGATGTTCCTTACCCCAATATTTTTCTTGAAATTGAGAAAAGTACTAAGGAATATATGACTACACAATTTGAGCATAATAAGTATTTTACCGAAGAACATAAGGAACACTCCGTTGTGCTTGATGCTATAACAAAACAACTTGATGATATCAGTAGAGAAGTTTGCAATCTCCAATCTAAGTATGCTTTTGCTGAAAGTTTTCTAGGAAAAATATATCCGATGCACAAGGTACCCTAGTAAATCAAATGGCCGCAAAACCAATCTCGCTAGAAGAAAAAATGATGATCTTAAAATGATTTGTGCTTCTTCTATTGATTCCTTGTTTAGTAAAATTAAGATTGATGAAAAAGGGACCGGAGAAGAGTCAACTTTAGCTAGAAGGCGTCCCGGTAATCCGGAGGGTGAAAATCTTGCTGAGAAAATTGATAAAAGTGGGTTTGAAGAGGTCAAAACTTTAACTAGTGATGTGCCCACTCTTTTGGATTACAAAGACTTTAATTATGTTAGTTGCTCTTTGATTGATCATATTTCTTTGTTCCAATCCATGATAAATTCACCTCATGCTTATGAACAAAATAAAGCTTTTACTAAACATATTGTTGATGCTATGATGAAAGCTTTAGAAGAAAAGTTGTAATTAGAAGTTTCAATTCCTAGAAAATTACATGATGAATGGGAACCTACTATCAAAGTCAAGATTAAAAATTATGAATGTTTTGCTTTGTGTGACTTGGGTGCTAGTGTTTCTACAATTCCGAAATCTTTATGTGATGTGCTTGGTCTTATCGATATTGAAGAATGCTCTTTAAATTTGCACTTGGCGGATTCTACTATTAAAAATCCTATGGGGAGAATTAATGATGTTCTTATTCTTGCAAATAGGAATTATGTGCCCATAGATTTTGTTGTTCTTGATATTGGTTGCAATCCGTCTTGTCCAATTATTCTTGGTAGACCGTTTTTACGCACTATTGGTGCCATGATTGATATGAAAGAAGGCAATATTAAGTTTCAATTTCCACTAAGGAAGAGTATGGAACACTTACCTAGAACAATAATTAGGGCACCATATGAATCAATCATGAGGGCATCTTATGGATCTCGAAACAAAGATGACAAATCTTAGATCCTTTGCTTTATGCCTAGCTAAGGGCGTAAAACGATAGCACTTGTTGGGAGGCAACCCAATGAATAGAATTTATTTTTGCTTTTTGTTTTCTGTTCTTGAGTGTTTGCACAATAATGCTACTGTTATGATTGTGTTTTTTGTGTTTTAATTAGTGTTTATGCCAAGTAAAGCCTTTAGGATCTTCTTGGGTGATAGTTGTTTGATCTTGCTAAAAAAACAGAAACTTTCATGCTCACGAAAATAATTTTAGTTTTTAAACCAGAGTGCGATAAAATACCAGTTCTTTTTGAAGAAGATTAATATGAAAATTTAACAGGTTTTCTTAATTTTTCAAGATTTTTGGAGTCACAGAAGTATTCAAAATATCCAGATTGCTACAGACTATTCTGTTTTTTGACAGATTCTGTTTTCTTTGTGTTGTGTGCTTGTTTTGATGATTCTATGGTTTTCTTTGAAGAGTTTTTGCCATAGAAAAGTTGGAATAGAGTAGATATAATGCAAGAATAAAATATGAATGGGTTGCAACAACACTTATAGTAGTGATTTGCTTTTTTATACTAACGGATCTCACGAAAGGTTTTGTTGAGTTTTGTGTGATTGAAGTTTTCAAGTTTTGGGTGATGTTACGATGGATGAAGGAATAAGGAGTAAGAAGAGCCTAAGCTTGGGGATGCCCATGGAATCCCAAGCTATTATCCAAGGAGAAGCAAGCAACTAAGCTTGGGGATGCCCCGAGTGGCATCCCCTCTTTATTCTAACGACCATCAGTATTTTACTCGAAGCTATATTTTTATTCGTCACATACTATGAGTTTTTCTTGGAGCGTCTTGTATGATATGAGCCTTTGCTTGTTTTTATTTTTTGTTTTAAGTCTTGATTCCTTTCTGGACACACCTATTTGAGAGAGCCAAAATTATGCTATGAATTGTTAGAATTGCTCTCTATGCTTCACTTAAATTTTTATGAGCTATGGAATTGCTCTAGTGCTTCACTTATATCTTTTTGAGCACAGTGCACTTTAGTATTTTTGAAGAAATGCTCTCTTGCTTCACTTAGATTTATTTGAGAGTTAGTAAAATTTTCAAGAAATTCTCTCTTGCCTCACTTAAATTAATTTGAGAGAAAGAAATATTATGGTCATGATCTTCACTTATATTTGTTTGAGCTTATCAAAAGCAACATATGAAAATTAGTTCCAAAGTGATTGATATCCAAGAAGGATATAATAAAAACTTTCATGAAGATCATTGGACAAAATAAACTTGATTCCTTGTAATAGTTTTGAGATATGATGATGTGATATGTGAGTCATGTTGATGAGTAATTATGCTTTAGTAAGAATATTGGTGCTAAGGTTTGTGATTCCCTATGCAAGCACGAAAGTCAATAGTTGTGCAATGAAATTATATCCTACTTGTGGTGCATTATTCGGTGTTAATTATGCTTAATGCTCTCTTATGAGATTATTCGTTTCTTGGTTGGTCGCTTCTCAATCTTTTGCTAGCCTTCATTTTGCACTAAGTGTGATCACTACTTGTGCATCCAAAATTCTTTAAACCAGTTTTGCCACATGAGTCCACTACCTACCTATATGCGGTATTCCTTTGCCGTTCTAAGCAAATTTGTATGTGCCATCTCTAATTTTCAAAATAAATTTCTCTTTTGTGTGCTCGTACCGCTCGTGAGGTGGTGAGGGGTGACCAATATTTTCTATGCTAGATGTGTTATTCTCACGATGGGTGTTTATTCACTTGTCATTGCACGAGAGTAGGGCAAAGGTATTAGGGATGCCTAGGCCCGAAATGAAAAATGAATTTACTTGATGTTGTCAAATAATAAATTCCTTGGAAAGTGTTAGTATGGAAGGCACCAGTGGATACGGTTAGCCATGGAAAGTGAAAGTATGGTGGAAAAAGGAATAAACTTTATTTTCTGTTTGGGAACCGCCTATGATATATCTAGCATGGAAAGTGTTGGGAGCTCTAAGTCATTTTCATTGGTGGGAAATGTATGCCTCTAAAAATGTTTTTATCTCTCAATTTTTGCTTTGAGCTCTGGCACCTCTACAAATTCCAACTTCCCCCGTGAAGGGCCTTTCTTTTACTTTATGCAATTTTTATTTTTAATTCGGGTCTCCATCTTCTCTTATAAAGCACCAACTAGGGGGCACTATGATCATACTTGAGCATTGGGTGTAGCTAATATGCGAGTGAGTCTTATGAATGGATCAATGATTGAGCATGATGGGCTAGGGATAACTTATTTTAGCATTGATATTTTGAAAGACATGGTTTCTTGTTGATATGCTTGAGTATTTAAGTCTCATGTCAAAACTAGACTATTGCTTTCAACAATATAAAAGTCCAATTGTCCATGCTACAAAGAAAAGAATATGAGATGACATGTTAGGCAACATTCCACGTCAAAAAAACTGTTTTTATCATTTACCAACTCAAGGACGAGCAGGAATTAAGCTTGGGGATGCTGATACGTCTCCAACGTATCTATAATTTTTGATTGTTCCTGGCTGTTATATTATCATTCTTGGAAGTTTTACAATCATTTTATATCATTTTTTGGTACTAATCTATTGACATAGTGCCAAGTGCCAGTTGCTGTTTTTGCATGTTTTTTACATCGCAGGAAATCAATACCTAACGGAGTCCAAACGCAGCGGAACTTTTTGTGGAATTTTTTGGACCAGAAGACATCCAATGGTCCGAAGAAGCACCTGGGGGCTGCTCCGAGGGGACCACAACCCAACAGGGCGCGCCTGCAGGCCCAGGCGCGTCCTGGTGGTTTGTGCCCACCTCGGGTGTGTTGGGGATCGTAGCAGAAATTTAAAATTTTCTATGCATCACCAAGATCAATCTATGGAGTAATCTAGCAACGAGGGGAAGGAGAGTGCATCTACATACCCTTGTAGATCGCTAAGCGGAAGCGTTGCAAGAACGCATATGAAGGAGTCGTACTCGAAGCGATTCAGATCGCGGTTGATTCCGATCTAAGCGCCGAACCACAGCACCTCCGCGTTCAACACACGTGCAGCCCGGTGATGTCTCCTATGCCTTGATCCAGCAAGGGGAGAAGGAGAGGTTGGGGAAGACTCCATCCAGCAGCAGCACGACGGCGTGGTGGTGAAGGAGGAGCGTGGCAATCCTGCAGGGCTTCGCCAAGCACCACGGGAGAGGAGGAGGACTTGGGAGAGGGGCAGGGCGGCGCCAGAACTTGGGTGCGGCTGCCCTCCCAACCCCCACATATATATAGGGGCAAGGGAGAGGGGGGTCGGCCCCCTCAGATCCAATCTGAGGAGGGGGCGACGGCCAAGGGGGGTTGCCTTGCCCCTCAAGGCAAGGGGGACGCCCCCCCTTTAGGGTTCCCCCAAACCCTAGGCGCATGGGCCCTAGGGGGAGGCGCCCAGCCCACTAAGGTGCTGGTCCCTCTCCACACACAGCCCATAGGGCCCTTCGGGGCAGGTGGACCCTCCCGATGGACCCCCGGAACCCCTCCAGTGGTCCCAGTACAATACCGGTAACCCCCGAATTATTCCGGTGACCGTATGATGACTTCCCATATATAAATCTTTACCTCTGGACCATTCCGGAACTCCTCGTGACGTCCGGGATCTCATCCGGGACTCCGAACAACATTCGGTAACCACGTATATCTATTCCCTATAACCCTAGCGTCATCGAACCTTAAGTGTGTAGACCCTACGGGTTCGGGGGTCATGCAGACATGGCCGAGACAACTCTCCGATCAATAACCAACAGCGGGATCTGGATACCCATGTTGGCTCCCACATGCTCCACGATGATCTCATCGGATGAACCATGATGTCAAGGATTCAATCAATCCCGTATACAATTCCCTTTGTTTATCGGTACGATACTTGCCCGAGATTCGATCATCGGTATCCCGATACCTTATTCAATCTCGTTACTGGCAAGTCTCTTTACTCGTTCCGTAACACATCATCCCGTGATCAACTCCTTGATCACATTGTGCACATTATGATGATGTCCTACCGAGTGGGCCCAAAGATACCTCTCCGTTTACACAGAGTGACAAATCCCAGTCTCGATTCGCGCCAACCCAACAGACACTTTCGGAGATACCTGTAGTGTACCTTTATAGCCACCCAGTTACGTTGTGACGTTTGGCACACCCAAAGCACTCCTACGGTATCTGGGAGTTGCACAATCTCATGGTCTAAGGAAATGATACTTGACATTAGAAAAGCTTTAGCATACGAACTACACGATCTTTGTGCTAGGCTTAGGATTGGGTCTTGTCCATCACATCATTCTCCTAATGATGTGATCCCGTTATCAATGACATCCAATGTCCATGGTCAGGAAACCGTAACCATCTATTGATCAACAAGCTAGTCAACTAGAGGCTTACAAGGGACATGGTGTTGTCTATGTATCCACACATGTATCTGAGTTCCCTATCAATACAATTCTAGCATGGATAATAAACGATTATCATGAACAATGAAATATAATATAATAATAACCAATTTATTATTGCCTCTAGGGCATATTTCCAACAGTCTCCCACTTGCACTAGAGTCAATAATCTAGTTCACATCGCCATGTGATTAACACTCACAGGTCACATCGCCATGTGATTAACACTCACAGGTCACATCGCCATGTAACCAACATCCAAGAGTCTACTAGACTCAATGGTCTAGTTCACATCACTATGTGATAAACACTCAAAGAGTTCTGGGTTTGATCATGTTATGCTTGTGAGAGAGGTTGTAGTCAACGGGTCTCGCCATATTCAGATCCCTATGTATTTCGCAAAACTTTATATCATAGATGCTGCTACCACGTTCCACTTGGAGCTATTCCAAATTATTGCTCCATTATACGTATCCGGTATCTCTACTCAGAGCTATCCGGATAGGTGTTAAGCTTGCATCGACGTAACTCTTTATGTCGAACTCTTTATCACCTCCATAACCGAGAAACATTTCCTTATCCCTCTAAGGATAATTTCGACCGCTATCTGGTGATCCAGTCCTAGATCACCTTGTACCCTCTTGCCAGACATGTGGCAAGGCACACATCAGGTGCAGTACTCAGCATGGCATACTGTATAGAGCCTATGACAAGAGCATAGGGGACGACCTTCGTCCTTCCTCTTTCTTCTGTCGTGGTCAAGCTTTGAGTCTTACTCAACTTCACACCTTACAACTCAGGTAAGAACCCCTTCTTTGACTGATCTATTTTGAACTCCTTCAAAAACATGTCAAGGTGTGCGTTCTTTGAAAGTATCATCAGGCGTTTTGATCTATCTCTATAGATCTTGATGCCCAATATGTAAGCAGCTTTATCCAGGTCTTCCTTTAAAAAATACTCTTCAAACAACCATTTATGCTTTCCAGAAATTCTACATTATTTCGGATCAACAATATGTCATCCACATATACTTATCAGAAATGTTGTAGTGCTCCCACTCACTTTCTTGTAAATACAAGTTTCTAGCAAACATTGTATAAACCTAAAAGCTTTGATCACTCCATCAAAGCATATATTCCGACTCCGAGATGCTTGCTCTAGTCCATAGAAGGATCGCTGGAGCCAGCATACCTTTTAGCATCCTTAGGATCGACAAAACCTTTTATTGTATCACATACAATTTTTTCTTACGAAAACTGGTAAGAAAACTTGCTTTGACATTCATCTGTTAGATTTCATAATCGAAAAATACAGCTAATGCTAACATGATTCCGACGGACTTAAGCATCGCTACGTGTGAGAAATTCTCATCGTAGTCAACTCCTTGAACTTGTGAAAAGACTCTTTCCCACAAGTCGAGCTTCATAGACGGTAACATTACCACCCACGTCCGTCTTCTTCTTAAAGATCCATTTATCTCAATGGCTCACTGATCATCGGGCAAGTCCACCAAAGTCCATACTCTGTTCTGATACATGGATCCTATCTCGGATTTCATGGCTTCTAACCATTTGTCGGAATACGGGCCCACCATCGCTTCTCCATAGCTCGTAGGTTCATTGTTGTCCAACAACATGATATCTGAGACAGGATTACCATACCACTCAGGAGTAGCACATATCCTTGTCGACCTACGAGGTTCGATAGCAACTTGATCCGAAGCTTCATGATCACTATCATTAACTTCCTATTCAACAGACGTAGGCGCCACAGAAAACATATTTCTGTGTTGCATCACTTTCTGGTTGAAATAAAGGTTCGACAACCTCATCAAGTTCTATCTTCCGCCCACTCAATTCTTTCGAGAGAAACTCCTTCTCGAGAAAGGACCTGTTCTTAGTGACAAACAATTTGCCCTCGGATCTGAGATAGAAGGTATACCCAACTGTCACCTTTGCGTATCCTATGAAGATGTGTTTGTCCGCTTTGGGTTCGAACTTCTCCGGCTGAAGCCTTAAGCATCGCAGCCCCAAACATATGGAAACGACAACTTTGGTTTCTTGCCAAACCAATGTTCACACGGCGTCGTCTCAACAGACTTATATGGTGTCCTATCTAAAGTGAGTGCAGCTGTCTCTTATGCATAACCTCAAAATAATAGCGGTAAATCGGTAAGAGACATCATAGATCGCACCATATCTCATAAGGTTCGATTACGACGCCCGGACACACCATTACCCTATGGTGTTCCAGGTGGCTTCAACTGTGAAACAATTCCACAATGTCTTAAGTGATTGCCAAACTCATAACTTAGAAATTCTCATCGATCAGATCGTAGGAATTTGATCTTCTTGTTATGATGGTTCTTAACTTCACTCTGAAATCGCTTGAACTTTTCAAACGTTTCAGACTTGTGCTTCATTAAGTAAATATACCTATATCTACTCAAATCGTCAGTGAAGATGAGAAAATAGCGATATCCACCGCACGCTTCAATTCTCATTGGATCACACGCATCAGCATGTATGATTTCCAACAAGTCACTTGCCCGTTTCATTGTACCTGAAAACGGGGTCTTAGTCATCCTGCCCATGAGGCATGGCTCGCATGTGTCAAGCGATTCAAAATCAAGTGACTCCAAACATCCATCGACACGGAGTTTCTTCATGCATCTTACGCCAATATGACCTAAGCGGCAGTGCCACAAGAAAGTGGTACTATCATTATTAACTCTACATCTTTTGGCATGAACATGTGTATTACCATGACCGAGATTCAATGAACCATTCACATAGGGTGCATGACCATGAAAGGTATTATTCATGTAAACAGAATAACCATTATTCTCTAATTTAAATGAATAACCGTATTGCAATGAACATGATCTAATCATATTCATGCTCAACGTAGACACCTGATAACATTTATCTAGGTTCATTACTAATCATGAAGGCAGATGGAGCGTGCGATGGTGATCTCATCAATCTTTGGAAACACTTCCAACACACATCGTCACCTCGCCCTTAGCCAGTCTCCGTTTAGTCCGTAGCTTTTGCTTCAAGTCACCAATAATAGCAACTGAACCGGTATTCAATACCCAGGTGCTACCAGGAGTACTAGTGAGGTACACATTAATAACACGTATATACTTTGTTGAAGTTGCCAGCCTTCTTATCTACCATGCATTTGGGGTAATTCCGCTACCAATGACCGTTCCCCTTACAATGGAAGCACTTAGTCTCGGGTTTGGGTTCAACCTTGGGTTCCTTCACTTGAGCGGCAACTGGTTTGCCATCCATATGAAGTTTCCCTTCTAGCCCTTGCCCTTCTTGAAACCAGTGGTCTTGTTAAACCATCAACACTTGATGCTCCTTCTTGATTTCTGCCTTTTGCGGTCTTAAGCACCGCGAACAGCTCCGGGATCAACTCCATCCCTTGCATGTCATAGTTCATCACGAAGATCTAGTAGCTTAGTGATAGTGGCTAGAGAACTCTATCAATCACTATCTTATCTGGAAGTTTAACTCCCACTTGATTTAAGTGATTGTAGCACCCAGACATTCTGAGCACATGCTCACTAGTTGAGCTATTCTCCTCCATCTTGTTGGCTAAAGAACTTGTCAGAGGTCTCACGCCTCTCAACACGGGCATGAGCCTGAAATCCCAATTTCAGCTCTTGGAACATCTCATATGTCTTATGGCGTTCAAAACTTCATTGGAATCCCGATTCTAAGCCGTAAAGTATGGTGCACTAAAGTATCAAGTAGTCATTAGGATGTGTCTGTCAGGTGTTCACAACATCCACAGACGACGTTGTAGGGGTTTGCACATCGAGCGGTGCATCAAAGACGTAAGCCTTCTGTGTAGCAGTGAGGACACTCCTCGGACTACGGACCTAGTCCGCATCATTGCTTACAATATCTTTCAACTTAATATTTCTCTAGGAATGTATTGAAACATGGAGCTACAACGTGAGCTATTTATCTACAACATATTTGCAAAGACAATTTAGACTATGTTCATGATAATTAAGTTCATCTAATCAAATTATTTAATGAACTCCCACTTAGATAGACATCCCTCTAGTCATCTAAGTGAAACATGATCCGAGTCAACTAGGCCGTGTCCGATCATCATGTGAGATGGACTAGTCAACATCGGTGAACATCTTCATGTTGATCGTATCTTCTATACGACTCATGCTCGACCTTTCGGTCTTCCGTGTTCCGAGGCCATGTCTGTACATGCTAGGCTCGTCAAGTCAACCTAAGTGTATTGCGTGTGTAAATCTGGCTTACACCCGTTGTATTCGAACGTTAGAATCTATCACGCCCGATCATCACGTGGTGCTTCGAAACAATGAACCTTCGCAACGGTGCATAGTTAGGGGGAACACTTTCTTGAAATTATTACGAGGGATCATCTTATTTAAGCTACCGTCGTTCTAAGCAAATAAGATGTAAAACATGATAAACATCACATGCAATCAAATAGTGACATGATATGGCCAATATCATTTTGCTCCTTTTGATCTCCATCTTCGGGGCTCCATGATCATCGTTGTCACCGGCATGACACCATGATCTCCATCATCGTGTCTTCTTGAAGTTGTCTCGTCATCTATTACTTCTACTACTATGGATAACGCTTTAGCAATAAAGTAAAGTAATTACATGATGTTTATGTTGACATGCAGGTCATAAATAAATTAAGACAACTCCTATGGCTCCTGCCGGTTGTCATACTCATCGACATGCAAGTCGTGATTCCTATTACAAGAACATGATCAATCTCATACATCACATCCTTTTGGCCATATCACATCACAAGGCATATGCTGCAAAAACAAGTTAGACGTCCTCTAATTGTTGTTGCAAGTTTTTACGTGGCTGCTATAGGTTTCTAGCAAGAACGTTTCTTACCTACGCGAAAACCACAATGTGACATGCCAATTTCTATTTACCCTTCATAAGGACCCTTTTCATCGAATCCGATCCGACTAAAGTGGGAGAGACAGACACCCGCTAGCCACCTTATGCAACTAGTGCATGTCAGTCGGTGGAACCAGTCTCACGTAAGCGTACGTGTAAGGTCGGTCCGGGCCGCTTCATCCCACGATGCCGCCGAATCAAGATAAGACTAGTAACGTCAAGTAAATTGACAATATTGACGCCCACAACTACTTTGTGTTCTACTCGTGCATAGAAACTACGCATAGACCTAGCTCATGATGCCACTTTTGGGGATCGTAGCAGAAATTTAAAATTTTCTACGCATCACCAAGATCAATCTATGGAGTAATCTAGCAACGAGGGGAAGGAGAGTGCATCTACATACCCTTGTAGATCGCTAAGCGGAAGCGTTGCAAGAACGCGGATGAAAGAGTCGTACTCGAAGCGATTCAGATCGCGGTTGATTCCGATCTAAGCGTCGAACCATGGCGCCTCCGCGTTCAACACACGTGCAGCCCGGTGACGTCTCCTACGCCTTGATCCAGCAAGGGGAGAAGGAGAGGTTGGGGAAGACTCCATCCAGCAGCAGCACGACGGCGTAGTGGTGAAGGAGGAGCGTGGCAATCCTGCAGGGCTTCGCCAAGCACCACGGGAGAGGATGAGGACTTGGGAGAGGGGGAGGGCTGCGCCAGAACTTGGGTGCGGCTGCCCTCCCAATCCCCACATATATATAGGGGCAAGGGAGAGGGGAGCCGGCCCCCTCAGATCCAATCTGAGGAGGGGGCGGCGGCCAAGGGGGGTTGCCTTGCCCCTCAAGGCAAGGGGGCGCCCCCCTTTAGGGTTCCCCCAAACCCTAGGCGCACGGGCCCTAGGGGGGAGGCGCCCAGCCCACTAAGGGGCTGGTCCCTCTCCACACACAGCCCATAGGGCCCTCCGGGGCAGGTGGACCCTCCCGGTGGACCCCCGGAACCCCTCCAGTGGTCCTGGTACAATACTGGTAACCCCCGAATTATTCCGGTGACCGTATGATGACTTCCCATATATAAATCTTTACCTCTGGACCATTCCGGAACTCCTCGTGACGTCCAGGATCTCATCCGGGACTCCGAACAACATTCGGTAACCACATATATCTATTCCCTATAACCCTAGCATCATCGAACCTTAAGTGTGTAGACCCTACAGGTTCGGGAGTCATGCAGACATGGCCGAGACAACTCTCTGGTCAATAACCAACAGCGGGATCTGGATACCCATGTTGGCTCCCACATGCTCCACGATGATCTCATCGGATGAACCACGATGTCAAGGATTCAATCAATCCCGTATACAATTCCCTTTGTCTATCGGTACGATACTTGCCCGAGATTCGATCGTCGGTATCCCGATACCTTGTTCAATCTCGTTACCGGCAAGTCTCTTTACTCGTTCCGTAACACATCATCCCGTGATCAACTCCTTGATCACATTGTGCACATTATGATGATGTCCTACCGAGTGGGCCCAGAGATACCTCTCCATTTACACGGAGTGACAAATCCCAGTCTCGATTCGTGCCAACCCAACAGACACTTTCGGAGATACCTGTAGTGTACCTTTATAGCCACCCAGTTACGTTGTGATGTTTGGCACACCCAAAGCACTCCTACGGTATCCGGGAGTTGCACAATCTCATGGTCTAAGGAAATGATACTTGACATTAGAAAAGCTTTAGCATACGAACTACACGATCTTTGTGCTAGGCTTAGGATTGGGTCTTGTCCATCACATCATTCTCCTAATGATGTGATCCCGTTATCAATGACATCCAATGTCCATGGTCAGGAAACCGTAACCATCTATTGATCAACGAGCTAGTCAACTAGAGGCTTACTAGGGACATGGTGTTGTCTATGTATCCACACTTGTATCTAAGTTTCCTATCAATACAATTCTAGCATGGATAATAAACGATTATCATGAACAATGAAATATAATATAATAATAACCAATTTATTATTGCCTCTAGGGCATATTTCCAACAGGGTGCCCCCCGGACCGCCTCTTTACTCTATAAATACCCCAATATTCCAAAAACCCTAAGGGAGTCGACGAAAATCAATTCCAGCCGCCGCAGAGTCCGGAACCACCAGATCCAATCTAGACACCATCACGGAGGGGTTCACCACTTCCATTGGTGCCTCTCCGATGATGCATGAGTAGTTCTTTGTAGACCTTTGGGTCCGTAGTTAGTAGCTAGATGGCTTCCTCTCTCTTGTTTGATTCTCAATACAATGGTCTCTTGGAGATCCATATGATGTAACTCTTTTTGCGGTGTGTTTGTTGGGATCGAATGAACTTTGAGTTTATGATCAGATCTACCTTTTTATCTATGAAAGTTATTTGAGTCTTCTTTGATGTGTTATAAGCATGATTGCTTATAGCCTCGTATTTCTTCTCCGACATTTGGGTTTTGTTTGGCCAACTTGATCTATTTATCTTGCAATGGGATTATGGGAAGAGGTGCTTTGTGATGGGTTCGATCATACGGTGCTTGATCCCAGTGACAGAAGGGGAACCGACACGTATGTATCGTTGCTATTAAGGATAACAAGATGGGGTCCATTTCTACATAAATAGATCTTGTCTACATCATGTCATCGTTCTTATTGCATTACTCTGTTTCTCCATGAACTTAATACACTACATGCATGATGGATAGCGGTCGATGTATGGAGTAATAGTAGTAGATGCAGGCAGGAGTCGGTCTACTAATCTTGGACGTGATGCCTATATAATGATCATTGCCTGGATATCGTCATGATTATTTGAAGTTCTATCAATTGCCCAACAGTAATTTGTTCACCCACGGTTACTATTTTTGTCGAGAGAAGCCACTAGTGAAACCTACGGCCCCCGGGTCTCTTTAATATATTTGCCTTTGCGATCTATTTTATTTGCTTTTATTTTCCGATCTATTAAACCAAAAATACAAAAATACCTTACTGCACTTTGTTTTATTTGGCGTTCGATCTATCAATCTATTACAACTTTCTCACATCTGTTTGCCAATTTCTGACGCCGTTACCCGAAAGGGATTGACAACCCCTTTAACACGTCGGGTTGCGAGTATTTGTTATTTGTGTGCAGGTGTTGTTTATGTAGTGTTGCTTGGTTCTCCTACTAGTTCGATAACCTCGGTATCATCACTGAGGGAAATACCTACCATCGATGTGCTGCATCATTCCTTCCTCTTTGGGGAAATACCGACGTAGTCTAGGAGACATCACTCACCAGGCTATTAGGCCATGTGGCTCAGATCGTTGGCATCCGGAGGCCGGACATAGGTGTTGATAGAGGCGAGGGTCCCGATCTTTCGATGAGATGATAACTATCGATTTGGTGGAGACGACTTTGACGATCCGACTACAAACGTGCACGACGTTGCGCCTTAGCAACCGCTAAACCAATCTCCTGAGGTTACTGACGATGCTGGAAGCACAGTCAGCCTGACCACGAAGGTCTATTCCTGCAAGCAATCGAAGAACGAGCAAGAATATGATAAAGCAATCTGAATATCGCAAATATATATGAAGTATTGATAATGGTGGGGATCTGGAAGCGGTCTTGGTCTGGTCGTTGGACACAAACGAAGTACACGAAGTTGCAATGGCTAACTTTTAACTAAACAAATCCCAAGGAAAAAGCTACTAGATGGATCTACTTATATAGGAGCAAGGGGTGGTGGCCAAGGAGGTGGGAGGACGTCCCAAGGCAGCCTAAAACTAACCCTAGGTCGTACAAGGCTCATGGGCCCAAGTGGAGGTGATGCAACACCTTTGGGCTTGTAGTTTGACTCGGATTCTGCTGCAACGTCAGATTGTTTCGTCTGTAACTCAACGCTCCGGACGAATTTTAAGGTGAATCCAATTGGGATGGAAAGAGCACGAAATCTAGTTTCCAAAAAAAAAGAATCACCCAATTCGGAGTCCGTATGAAAAAGTTGTTGGCGTTTTGAGTCAGGTATGTCTGTGCAGTCCGAATCTGAATCCAGAACGTGAGAGACTTGGACTCTATCTTCTCTTGGCCCAAAAGTGACGTGAGAGGACTTTTTGAACACAACCTAAACATCTCCTTTTCCCTTATCTTCATATGTGGATTGTACAAATGTCCCATACACCTGCAATTAGACAAAACACAAAAGTGTGTGAAGTATTTTTGTTCTGGATAATATAAATAAACTATTGAATAGTTTGCATTAGAAATCACCTGACAAATATGCATGTATGCAATATTTTTGGTCGTATCCAAGGTAGTCATGTCCTCATCATCCTCCCCTTTTTGAAAACAAAGCCGTCCTCGGCATTGCTTAATCTGAAATGTGGCTAACAAAAGAGACAAGGTGTACATGTTGTATATGTATATGTCATCCATTTTAACTTCCCTTGATTTTTGCACATATGTCACATTTATACATGAGTAACTTTCATTGTTCATAAAATCTAAAGCCAAAAAATTATCACAAGAAGTAGAAGGCATGAAAATATTGCAACTCAGTTTGCACATATAAGTGAAGCTCTTATTCACTTCAAAAGATTGGCAATGTTCATCATTAAACCATCCTTACTTCGATGAATAAACCTTACTTGCATCAAATTTACATGCTACAACATGCTTAAATAAGCAAACATGCAATAAGTCATTGGACACAGAATCATCATCAAGATTAGGGGTCATATCAAAATGATTAAACATTGGGTGCACTCAAAATTGTTAATTCAATGGGTGCACTCAAAATTGTTGATATTTCAGTTGTTTGATCACATGACGCATTCATGACAGTAACAAGAGTCTCTAAAATAGGTGGTGTGCTCAAATCAATAGGTAACTCAACACATGATGCATTCAAGTTAACTAGGCATGCTTCATTCTCATGTGAAGTTATATCATCAAGACCTTTACTGTTACCTCGCAGAGATGTAGCTGATGTAGGTACGGACGTTGACAATGTACCATATTCTTGAGATGATATCGCGCTCACAATCCGAGGTGGGGCTGCTCTAGTAGGTGCAATAGTGGAGTAACCAACCGGCGGTGGTGAGCATGAACTGGAATAGTAGTTGTTGTAGTCACCCAATGCATCCTCCTGTATTTGTCTCTCAAAGGTACAAGCATGGACATACATACCAGTAATGCAATGAGGAATATACTGAAATCTTGCCTAAATATCATGGTTCAAACCACCAAAAAATCTATTCATTGTATCATCCTCAGATTCTTCTATGTCACAATGATGCATATAAGATTTGAACTCTTGGTAGTAAGCATGAACAGTGTTACTGCCTTGTTTTAATTGCTCCAATTTGCGACGCAATTCACGACGATAGTAAGGAGGAAAAAATTGTTGTCTCATTACAGCTTTCAAAACTTTCCAAGTTGTGGGTTGGTTATCAATGTTTTTCTTACAATGTACACTCCACCAAACAGAAGCAAAACCAGTAAATGCTCTAATGATAGCTCGTACTCTCTCAAGTTCAGAAAAATCATGGTGACTAAAAACTTGTTCTACTTCAAGCTCCCAAGCTAGATAAATAACATGATTAAATCTACCCTCAAATGATGGTAAAGAGATAACCTGACCATATGCTTGTGTGTGTTGTCCCAACTCTCGTGATGGTGAAGACGTGTCCGTCATCCAAGAACTTCTATCTCTGGAACCTGTCATGATTAGTAGAAACAAGAACCAAAATTTGAGAATAATGTTCCTATGAACTACTAGGATGTGGTTGTAAAGTGCTCACAGTAAAGCAAATATCAATATCTTACAAGTTCTTACCATGCGGCAGGTGGTGACAGGCAACCAGCGGTGTCAAATAACTCCAAAGATTGTGTAAAACGATTGCCAAGGGAACATACATATACACAGTGTAGAAATATGTGGAGCTGGGTTGGCTATATATGGTAGCAAAGATTAGCAATAATCAATTCAGAGATGCAATGTTGAATAAACGCTCAACGACGGTACTGTGCTGGTCCTAGGCTAGACCAAACTAGAGACGCGAGCCTAGAACAGTAATGAGGTCACGTCGTAGCACAACTAGCATCAATAAAGGATATGAAGTAGCTCTGGACAGCAAGATATAAGTGAAGATCACAATAGCAGTAGACCTATTTAGAAGCTGATGTTAAGGTGCCAAATACTGAACTAGCTTCTGCAACTATTTAGATGCGGCTCATCGCTAGCTTTCATTTGAGTACTCGCGGAGCCAAAACAGACTTCATATGAGGAAGTTATGCCTGTTTTACTGAACAATGCACAAAACAGATTCCAATCCGAATTCAACTACGAGATTGAGTCTAGATAGATCCGAATTTTTTTTCTCCTCTCTTTTTTTTCTCACACTTTTTTCTTTTCCTTTCTTTTTTTTCTCTGACTTTTTTTTACTTTTTTCTCTCGTTTTTTTTCTCTATCTTTTTTCTCTCTCCCTCTTTCCAAAACAAACTAGATAAGATGTAGATTGGATCAAGCGAAGATGGGAACGATCTCAACTATGATTATGACAATGAACGGTGGGTAGCACGTGGAGGAAATTGATGGATGGGTGGTGGACAGGGAAGGGATAACGATGCAGTGGCAACGTGACTAATGTGAACAGAACTCGAAACTCTAAACGAACTAGACACTAAGACCAGCAACTCGACACGACGGTGTAACCGATAATTCAACTATGCAAGCAATGAAAAGAAAATTACAAAGGCTCAGACTGGCTTGGACCAAGGATGAATAGATCTAACTCTTTTTTGTGGCTTTTTCTTGGACAATAGGTAAGAAAATAAATCTAATCTAGGAAAACTGGAAATTCTCACCGAGCAACCTGAAAACTGATACCACTTGATAGAGGCGAGGGTCCTGATGTTTCGATGATATGGTGGCTATCATTTTCTATGGGAGTCGACTTTGACGATCCGACTATGAACGTGCGAGACGTCGCGCCTTAGCAATCGCTAAACCAACTTCCGAGGGTTATTGACCACGCCGGAGCACGATCAACCTGACCACGAGGGTCTGTTTCCTGCGAGCAAACGAAGAACAAGCAAGAAACTGAGATTGCAATCTGGATATTGTGAATATAAGATGAAAGCTTTATTGATCAAGGTGGGGTTCTGTGATGTCTTGGTCTGGTCGTTGGACACAAACGAAGTACACGAAGTTGCAATGGCTAACTTTTAACTAAACAAATCCCAAGGAAAAAGCTACTAGATGGATCTACTTATATAGGAGCAAGGGGTGGCGGCCAAGGAGGTGGGAGGACGTCCCAAGGCAGCCTAAAACTAACCCTAGGTTGTACAAGGCTCATGGGCCCAAGTGGAGGTGATGCAACACCTTTGGGCTTGTAGTTTGACTCGGATTCTGCTGCAATGTCAGATTGTTTCGTCCGTAACTCAACGCTCCGGACGAATTTGAAGGTGAATCCAATTGGGATGGAAAGAGCACGAAATCTAGTTTCCAACAAAAAAAGAATCACCCAATTCGGAGTCCTTATGAAAAAGTTGTTGGCGTTTTGAGTCAGGTATGTCTGTGCAGTCCGAATCTGAATCCAGAATGTGAGAGACTTGGACTCTATCTTCTCTTGGCCCAAAAGTGACGTGAGAGAACTTTTTGAACACAACCTAAACATCTCCTTTTCCCTTATCTTCATATGTGGATTGTACAAATGTCCCATACACCTACAATTAGACAAAACACAAAAGTGTGTGAAGTATTTTTGTTCTGGATAACATAAATAGACTATTGAATAGTTTGCATTAGAAATCACCTGACAAATATGCATGTATGCAATATTTTTGGTCGTATCCAAGGTAGTCATGTCCTCATCAGGTGCCTTGAAAGTTGGCTCGGAAAGCATCCTCGAGCTCTTCCCAGCTCCTTATGTGAGTCTTCGAGGAGGATGTTCAACCAATGTCGGGCTGGTCCTTTGAGCTATGATGGCAAATATTTGCTGGCGTGGAGGTCATCTCCTCATGTCATACTAATGTGGAGAAGAAAATCCTCAATCCATACGGCCGGGTCTGTGGTTCCGTCGTATGGCTCAATGTTTATGAGTTTAAACCCTTTCTGGGAATTGGTGCTGCATCACCTCATCGGTGAAGCACATTGGGTGAGCGACACCCCTTATTCGGGCCACATCGCGTCGAGCCTCGGATTCCATCCGTGCCGGACATTGATCCCGAACTCTATCGTATCAGTCGAGCCATGATTGGTATCCATCTCTTCTTTCGGGAGGGTAACCTCTTGATCTGTAAATGGACCTTGACTGACCTGCTCTAGTGGCCAGGTCGTGTCGTAGATCGTATTGATATGCTGGTTGTGCCGCCTCCTTGCCTTTGTGGCGAGGGAGGGGGCAGGTGGGTATTCGGCCTCTCCAGCCGGCCCATCCCTTCCTTGAGGGGGGCGGTCGGGCTGGTCACCTTGAGTTCGGCTGGGTGGTGCAGGCTTGAAGGCCTCGTCATCGAATTGCGGCAATAGTTTGTGCTTGGGGTAGCTCCTTGTTTGCTGTTCACCGTACCCTTCTTCGGCTGCTAGGACTTTCGTCCATCTATCGTTGAGGGTGTCTTGTTTGGCTTTTATTTTTTGTTGCGTCTTCTTCAATCTTCGCGCGGTGGCTATGAGCTATTGCTTGAATCGCTCTTGTTCCAATGCATCTTTTGGGACGATGGAATCTTCATTTCCAAGGTTGACCTCCTCTTCGGAGAAAGGCATGTAGTTGCTATCTTCGGAGTCGTTGGGGTCCTCGGGGTTATACTGACCCTCCTGCCCCTCTAAGCCATCAGACTAGTGCTCAGTGGCGGGGTCGCCGAGGTCTTCTCCATTGCCCGGGGTGTCGCCTTCCCTGGTGCCCGTGTGGCTTTCCCTGCCTCGTCGCCCCTTGGATTGTCACATTGTCTTCGGCGTTTGGGGGGCTCCTTTCCACTCTTGTTACTGTCCCTTCTGGGGGTGCCGACCCCATTAGCTCCATCGCCGTCGTCCTTGGGGTGTCCACCATGTAGACGTTACAGTTAGATGTGGCCGTCCATCGACCAGAGACGGGAGGGTCGGCGTCCGTGCGGGTCGTGGCCTCGCTGTAGTCGTCCATGTCGTCGGCCTCCTCGGAGGCGTAGTCTAGCATGTCGGTTAAGTCTTCGACAATGGCTATTAGGTGGGTGGTGGGTGGGACGTAAAATTCTCTGTGGCTTGCCTCAAGGTTCTGTTGAGCGTGAACCGAGGACGGGCCATCAACAATAGTCATCATCTAGATATGATCAAGCGCCTCGTTTAACAAGGCAAGGCTGGCCTGATGGACGTATGAGTTTTCTTCGGAGCTGACCTCTACCATCACGGTGGGGTGGGGCATGAGTCTGCCCAGGGTGAGATCCTGGTCTTTGGACGCCGTACTCGTGTCAAGGCTCAAAACCGAGTCTGTAGTGAGGAGGGCGAGTTCGGCTGGGGTTGACTCCTCGTTTTCGGACGCCGAACTCCCGTTAGGGCTCAAAGCCGGATCCATAGTAAGGAGGAAATGTTTGGACAAAGTTGATTCCTGGTCTTCGGACGTAAGAGCCGCTCCTGAGCTCAAAGCCGATAGTGCGGTAAGGGTCGATCTGGAGATCAGATCGGGGAGAGGCCCCGAAGTTAATGCTTTGGAAGCCATGGTTGTTCCAGGTGAGGCTGAGAAGCCAGTGAAGATTAGATCGCCCCGAGCGTCGATGACGTACTCGAAGTTACCAAACCTGATCTGATGCTCAAGGGCGAAACTGTCGACCTGGATGAGACGACCGGTCGAGTAGCATGCAGGACAATGTTGCCGAACGCGAATAGTTGCTCGAGGACGAAGACGTCCCCAGTGTTGATGCCATCTTCGATGATCGGGCGAGCCATCGATCCCTCGACAATCCAACAAGGGAACTCTAAATGAAATCACCAATGTCGGTGTTAAAACCTATGGATCTCGGGTAGGGGGCCCGAACTATGGACCTTGGATCGATGGGGAACAAGGGACGTGGGACACGATATTTACCCAGGTTTGGGCCCTCTATAAGAGGTAATACCCTGCATCTTGCTTAATTATATTGCTTGTGTATATGGGGATTACAGAGTTGATCTACCACGCGATCGGATGAACTAAACCCTAAGCTAGTAGGACGGTGATTGTTCTCTCGCCTCTATGGACTAAATCCCCTGGTTTATATAGACACGAGGGGTATTAGGGTTACACATAGTCGGTTACAACATGGGAACAAGCATGCAAAATCTTCTATCTTGACTTGGAGTACACACCAAGACACAAAAACGTCACCCATCCGGATACAATGTCGCCCCATAGTTCGGTCCACAAGCAATCATAGTAAGGGCATCTCCAGCCGTTGGCCCCCCCCAGGACGCATAAAAATCGCCCCCTGGGGGCGAGCCGGCGATACAATCGGCGCTGGGGGCGGTTTTGCGCCCAGTCGTCGTCCCCAGGCGCCGAAATTGGCCCACTTTGCAGCCCAATTTCGGCGAATAAAGGGCCCATATGGGCGAGAATAGGCCCATATTCGGCGTGGTTTCGCCGTGTCTAGGCATTCAATTATCAACACAATTATTTCTTATCACATATTTCATCACAGAAAAATCAAATACTTCAACAAAATAGTACAACAACAAATAGTTCAATACAAATTATATAGTTCAACAAATAAAAACTCGTATTTCATCACACGGCGTCCCCCTTGATCCTCCATAGGTGCTCAATCAGATCTTTCTGCAGTTGATGATGCACCTGTGGGTCTCGGATCTCCTGACGCATACTGAGATAGGCAGTCCAAATTGCCGGTAGCTGGTGATCAACTTCGGCTAGAGGACCCTGCCTGTAGTATGGTTCAGTGTCAAACACTGGGTCTTCTTGCTCGCTCTCGATGATCATGTTGTGCAAGATGACACAGCAAGTCATAATCTCCCACATTTGATCTTTGGACCAGGTCTGAGCGGGGTACCGAACAACAGCAAATCAAGATTGGAGCACACCAAATGCCCGCTCGACATCCTTCCTGCAAGCCTCCTGAAGCTTCACAAACCAGGCGTTCTTGCCTCCTGCCACAGGGTTTGAGATCGTCTTCACAAATGTCGACCATCTCGGATAGATGCCGTCAGCTAGACAGTACCCCTTGTTGTACTGGTGCCCATTGATCTCAAAGTTCACCGGAGGAGAATGGCCCTCAATGAGCTTGGCAAAAATAGGAGAGCACTGCAGTACGTTGATGTCATTGTGAGTTCCTGGCATACCCAAGAAGGAGTGCCAAATCCAGAGGTCCTGTGTGGCTACCGCCTCAAGCACCACACTGCAACCGCCTTTGGCGCCTTTGTACATCCCCTGCCAACCAAATGGGCAATTCTTCCATTTCCAATGCATGCAGTCGATGCTTCCAAGCATCCCAGGAAATCCTCTTGCTGCATTCTGGGCTAGGATCGGAGCAGTGTCTTCCGCATTGGGTGTTCTCAAGTATTGTGGCCCAAACACTGCCACCACTGCCCGACAGAACTTGTAGAAACACTCTATGCTGGTGGACTCGATCATGCGTCCATAGTCGTCGAGTGAATCACTAGGAGCTCCATATGCAAGCATCCTCATCGCTATCGTGCACTTCTGGATGGAGGTGAATCCAAGAGCGCCAGTGCAATCCATCTTGCACTTGAAGTAGTTGTCAAACTCCCGGATGGAATTCACAATCCCGAGGAAGAGTTTTCGGCTCATCCGATAACGGCGCCGAAATGTTCTCTCGCCATGAAGTGGAGCATCGGCGAAGTAGTCGGAGTAGAGCATGCAGTAGCCTTGGAGACGATGCCGGTTCTTTGCTTTCATCCGCCTCGGCGCCGAGCCACCTCGCCGCGGCTTTTCATTGCTCGCCAGCAGCTGGGCGAGGGCGGCGAGCACCATGAGATGCTTTTCTTCCTGGACGTCGGCCGCGGCTTCCTCCTCCAGTAGCGCGGCGAGCTCTTCCTCCTCATCCGAGTCCATCGCCGAGGCAGGCAAAACGCCGAACACCTTGCGCTCGGTGGGCGTGTACCCGCCGTTAAACCGCGCCTCCGCGGCCGGAAACGGCAGCCGGAAACGCCCAGCTGCTGTGGGAGGGGCTGCCGCGGCGAAGCGCTGCTATTTTCCGGCGGGGAATGGCTATCTAGCGGAGTAGGGCGGCGGCCGTCGTCGGGATATAGCTAGTGGTGGCCGAGGGCGCGGGGGGTGCGAGGCGAGTCGTGGGAAGAAAACCTTGACTTTTCCCCTGTTGGTGTGGGCCAGGCGTGCTTTTCCCTAGCGCCGGAGCCCCCAACTGCTCCCCAGCGCGCTGGGTTCGGCCTGTGACCGCCGGGCGGAAAAAAGGTCCGAACCGGCGTTTTTCGGCGTCCTGGGGGCATGACTGGGCCGTTTTTTCGGCGCCGGCGCCGAAAAAGTGGCCTGGGGGGCCCTGTTGGGGGCGCGGCTGGAGATGTCCTAAGGCCCAGCTGTCCTGCCCATGTGAGATAGGCCGGCATCCCGAGGACCCCCTAGTCCAGGACTCCCTCACCTGCTATCACACGATTTGACATTGAGAAATATTTCCAATTTAAAACAAAACAGAATCTAGCCAACTCGCTCTCACAAGGCTCCCCCGATTTCAGCCTTCGTTGGCCGTTGGATCAAAACAGGTCTTCAAATTCGCTTCATCCGTTGGATCTTTCTCTTGAGAGTTTTCACCGCGTGGTTATTCCCAGGACCAATGACGGGTGGGCTCGTTTCGTTTGCCTATTGGCTGGGTCAGCTGTTTCCAGGTGCGATTGCGCCCTCTCGTTGCGCACCGCGCGGTTGGCTGCGCCAAAGCTGAAAGCCCACAGCTCACTCGAACCCTAGCCGCCACATCCCGTCTTCCTCCCTAGCTCAGCATCACAGGCGCCGGCGCGCCGCACCCCCTATTCCTCCTTTCTCCTCGTCTGAATAGCCGCCGGCCGCCGCACCGCTTCTTCCCCTTCCTCCTACCTCCCTTATCCCTGCCCCCAATCCACATCCGCCTCCTCCCTTCCTTCCTTCCAGATCGGGGAGTAAGATGGCGGGCGGCAGAGCGTGGGGTCGATGGCAGCGGCTGGACGAGGTCGTCCACAGGCGAGGAATGGCCGCCAAGCTTGTTCCTCCGACCGCCGCACTGGAGCCCCGGCGGCTGAGCCTGCAGTGGCACCGGTAGTCCGTCCGTCCTCGTCCTCCTCCTCCTCTCTCTCTCTCCCGTGCAGCCGGCCTCCTCCCTCGTCGATTGACTCGACCTCAGTCCACCTCTGTG
Organism: Triticum dicoccoides; assembly: GCF_002162155.2. Taxonomy (NCBI): domain Eukaryota; kingdom Viridiplantae; phylum Streptophyta; class Magnoliopsida; order Poales; family Poaceae; genus Triticum; species Triticum dicoccoides. The sequence goes on from NC_041388.1 coordinate 478,941,135, forward strand.
TGCTCTCCTCCTATTATGCGGGCACTCGGCGGCAGGGAGCATGGCGGCGACCGGGGCTGCTGGACAGTAGGGGCTCGCCGAGGTGGTCCATGCCTGGGAAGACGGCGACATCTTCCGGCGACAAGGTGAGCTTCGCCTAATCCTCTCTCTCTCTCTCTCTCTCTCTCTCTCTCTCTCTAATCTGTTCTCTGGTATGAAGATCCTTTGCAGATCAATTAGAAGGCAGAATTCTTGCTAGGTGGCTCAGGCCAAGCATCGTTTCACATTCAGGTAGAGCTCTTTGTTTGCAACCACTGCTGTACCCACTGCAGATGGGGTTTGATCGAAATGTATCAGAAAAATTGTTTGGTTGAGGAACATTTGGTTTGACCTGGAACTCTAATCTGTTGCCCCAAAGATCTTTAAAGTTGTTGTTCACCACGTTCCTCTGGGATCCCAGAATATATTAGACAATATGGTAGTCCAATGCTGTTTTGAAGTATATATTGGCATTGTGCTGAAAATGGACCTGGCAGGTGAAGTTTTATTATCTATCCTGGTAGAATAATCAAAAGAAGATATGTTTTACTCACCAATTTATATGCCTAACTGTGCTTCTATTGTATTATTTTCTTAATGGATGCTCCTAAAATTGTTTAGGTGCTCTTCTACCAAGATTGACCAAATGAGTGTTCTGCTAAAGTAAAAAAGTCATAAGACTGAAATATCATGGGTCAGCCTTCGTATGTCTGCCAGTGCTACAAATTATTTTAATGAAAGATCTGAAAATACATAGCACATCATATGTCCACAGTTGTGATTATGATAGGTGCAAAGTCTTGGCTTGTTCATTACATAATCTGAAAACATGTGTTATTTTGAGCTTACGTTGTGTAGCATCTCTACTGTCGGTTTATAAGTAGCTTTCTCCTTTATCTGATGGAAATCATAATTGTTTTACAGGAAGTGAAGACGGCCATTCGTCGTGCCATGAGCTCCATTCATATTACTATATGCTTAAAACATCGTGCTCTCCTTATCTACATCATGTGGTAGTAGTATTTACTTGCCATTCATGCATCTTGTTCCATCATGTCAGTCATATCTTACATATCACGCTTGACTGGTTTGTTCAATTCCTCTACTATGCTTTTCTGTCGTGTTTTTCAAACATTCTCGGTTACTATAGATTATCATGATATCTTGCTGCAATGCATTCAAACCTGCAAATAGCTTTGTAAACAGAGTTATGTGCCCAGGCTTTGGCGGAGGTGTGCTCTTGTCTTGTCTTTCATAATATTCGCCTTTATTGCGTGCACAATCAGTTGGTGGTACCCAGTGGAGGTTGAATTGTTAGTACTTATGCCTCTGATTTTGTGGGGTAGTTAGTGTAGGCCTGCATGCCTCATTGGAAATATTACTGCATGATACCATACAGATATTTCAGTTTATAAACTGATAAGGTAATTATGAGTTTATTAGAGAGTACAGATTTGCTCAGCTACTAGCCTACAATGACTTATATATTTGTAAATAGTGAAGTACTCTATGCACCTTAAAAATAATCTTTAAGTGAAAGATGCAGTTACTTTACATTAGTACCTTCGCCATTTAGGCAGGGTGGAGGCGACGCACAAGGACGCCTCTAGCACGTTCACCGCCAGCCGTTGCCGTTGCTTTCTTCTTTTTTGGCTTATATTTCTTAATACCTAAAGTGAATGCCTGGTACTGATTCTCCTAATGTTTCAAGGTATTTCTCATTATTAGAGCATTTACATTGCTTTACAGAGTATACATCAAGCACAGTTGAAGTACATATCAAATAGTTGTATTCCAGAGTTGTTTGATTCGCATGATAAAGATTCTAAAAATAGTTCCCATGCCATAATAAGTTATAATGTTTTGTTTCTCTTATATTTATATGTTTACACCACTGCTTTTGTTCCAATTTTATTGGAGGCTCATATTAGGTCGCTTTGGAGGCTGAAATCAGGTGGCTGCTCATGTCTGGCTTGGTGGCTTGGTGCCTATATTTTAGATGTTCCATTAATCTTGGCTGCTTTTCTCACCAGTTTTGGGCTTTAACCTTGGGTAAATGGACTAATCTTTTCCTTGTCTGTAAACTGTCTGCTGACATGCTTATGCTCTAACAAGTTCCTCTGCTTTCATTTCTCACGTTGTCAGATCTAGAAGGTTGCAGCTTCTTTGTTCTCCTACTCAAGATTTGCTCACTTTCTAGCTGGTTGCTGCATCATTTACTTTTTCCTCTGTTCAAGGATGTATCGTACACATTGTCACCTTTTTCCTCTATTCAGATATCGGTGTTGCCTAATTAAAAAATGAACAACAATACCAGTTGTACCAGTTGAAGTTTTTTCTTTCTGAATTGAGTAGTTAAGAGTTCAGTCTTCCTATAGAATCTTCAGGAGTTTAGTTAGGCATTCTGAAAAAGAGAAGTCTTGTTGATCAGACGGCTAAACGCTCATATCGCTCCTAAACTTGATACACTGTTTTCCTTTTGATATGTCTTGCCAAGCAGAGCGACCAATGCAAGGAGGACCAAGATCTAGGACGGTGAGCCTCGCCTAGCTCTTCCACCTCTTCCACCTATCATGGAGGAGGGACGAAGGGGGAGAAGATTACAGCATGATTCAGGTTTGACTTCTTTTTTTCTATTCCATCTAGCAACTCTGGTGGCAGAACAAAATTATCCAGTAAACTTAACTGTTTGTAAGTGTCTTGGTTGTACTAGAATTTGCAGAATTTTGTCCAAAGTCTAATCAACACAAAACTGAAGTTTTTTATTCTGATTTTTGACACCAGGATCAGTTGAGGGTTGAATGCTTCAATGGTTCCAGAAAGCTTCATCCACAATCCTGACAAATATTTCCTTTGATGTCACAAAGCATACCAAGAATTTGAAGTGAGTACGTTTTATCCCAGCTAACCTGTCAGGCTGTCACCTTTTAGCGATGTCATGAAAAATGAACATATGGCAGTCATTTATTATTAATCTTGTGGTGACATATGCATGACTATTAGTAGAATACTTTGTAGTAAGTTGTGTGTAAATGTTGTGTAGAGAAGGCGATAGGGAGACTGACGGGGCATAGAGTGCTTCCGTGTGTTGGGGTATTTAGCTGATTGCTCATTTGGGAGCACTCAATAGCATGTTGCATCTTTAATTTTATGAAATAAATGCCTTCCTTTGTTTGCTCATTTTCTTCTGATATAAAGGTTTAGATATTAGGTATTTGGTACTCAAGACCATTTAACTTTCTTTTTTCATATATGAGTATAGCTGGATTATTCATGTTTCTTACAATCAAGAATTTTCCCATTCAGGTAGATTGTGAATTATTCCTGACATTTCAGCAAAATATCCATTATTTCTATCTGGAAGATTCTGGGTTGAACTCTCGGAGACTCTTTACGCCGAGACTCTTTACCCAATATCACCTCTCCATGCAGCTCTTCTTTTGATTCTGTCCAATTCCTGGCGATCGGCACGGACCAGAATACCATCGCGCATGCCCTTGGTGTGTGTGCCAGAATACCATCGCGCATGCCCTTAACATATGTCTTACTCAAACCTAACACTACTACCATATTCAAATATTAATGTACATTTATTTGTAAACAACAAGCCTCCATTCATTTTTATACAAATGGGTTAGAATTGTTACCATAGGTGCTTGTCTACAACTAAACCTACCAAGACATGGGTTCTTTTCAAAGCACACATGGTGTTTAGCAGGTCTGAGCGCCATTTGTTACCATATCTTCACTGCAACACGGTCTTTAGTGGGAGCGCCTCTCTGGAAACGCCTCTGTCGCCCAGCTGACGAACCAAGGAAGAAGAGGGGATAGACAGGCTCGGTGGATGCATTCGCCACCGCTTCATATTCTTCTCCTGACAGGCCGCAGTCATCGCTGTTCGTGGGCTGGGCTAGGTAGCATATGGGCCATTCAAATACCTATACCTCCGTATATGCACAACACAAAGATGTTTTTTCCCTTCATGTGCATATACAATAAAAGTTTGGTGCAACCATTGCTAAAAAAATATAACCATGCCTGCTCTACACATCTCATACGAATATGTTTGTTTTAGCTTAGGTTTCTTATCATGATGACCATATTTTTAAACTAAAACTGTACATATTACACAAATGTTTTCTTTTTGCAACCTCAAATTTCGCGGCGTGATAAACATGTTCTAAAATAGCATGGTTTAACAGATGGTCCTTGCAAAATGAAACTATTTTCATCGACAACATGGCTTCAGTAGGTCTCTGCGCCATTTGACGCAACGGGTCAACTAGTTAATCTATAACGTTTGGAGTTCAAAGAATTTCAAGAAGAGCTAATAGATATCATGGATTGTGTTCGAAAGTGAATAGAAAAGAAGAGGCAATATAAACATATGAAACAATCGAGGATGTGCTAATTGATGGGGAAAAGGGATGGAAAATATATACTATGTACCATGTATATTTCAATGAGGAAAATTTTGAAGTTAAGTGTTCATGTCATCACTTTAAGTTTGGAGGTATTCTCTATAGGCACACACCTCCACAATAGATGCTTGATCTGCGGAAAAAGTATAAAATAGCATAACTTTATCACGTGCACATATGACGCATGGAAGACAGTCCTATTGCAAGTGTTGTGCAATTCTTTCTTTCCGGTTGCAGAGATGAGCGTCATTCGTTAGATGATTCATTCATTTCCTTGGTTGAATACCTCCCCATCTTGAAAAACTAAAAGTCCACATTAAGTGATTTTCAAAGTAACAATATTTTTTCGGAAATATTTTTATTTATTTTAAGACAATAAAGTACTAGCTCGCCGCCCAGTTAAATTCCGACGGATATACATGACACATGAAAAAACGGCCCGTCCCGTAATTTTTTTACGGGCTGCCCGTAACCGCCCGCATTTTTGATATATATAGCAGAGCGACCGTGATTTAGGGTCTGCGTCCGCTATTTCTTCTTCCCTACTCTGCTGCAAATCGGTAGCTCCGGCGAGTCGAGGAGCTTCTCCCTCAGCCTGTAGTTTGCCTCGCGCAACCACCCAAAACTCGCCCCGATGTCGAGAGCTGGTCGCGGGAGGGGCGCCCGCCATGACGATGAGACGGGGAGCTCCTCCCTCCGCCCCTCGGTGGAGGAGTGGTGCAAAGTGCAGGCGCGGGAGTGCGGCGCGCTCACTCGTAGCGGTGGCCGGCGGGCATGGCGCAACTTCAACCGCCTCCATGAGATTTTCTGGCCGACGACCAAGCATGTTCAAGCGGCGGAGCACGCATTCTTCGCAAGAAAGGAGGCGTCCGCCGCCAGAGAAAAAGGTGCCGTGGCACGGCCAGATGCGGCGAGGAAGGAGTACGACCTCGCCTTCGTCCTCGCTAACTCCTTGATGGAGTACCATCTTGGCGTCAAGAAGGACGGTGATGATGATGAGTATATTTAGGTTTTTAAGCTAGTGGTATGTTTAAATTTATCGTATGAACCATGTTGAATTCAATGTATTATTTGTTTATTAAATTTGATCTTTTGTGTCGTTTGCGGTACCGCAAATTTAATACGGTACTAGTGGTTGGAGCGTCACCCGGTAGCGCCACTTAAAAAGAAGTTGTGGGCACGTTTTCAATTAGAAAAATACATATAATCCTCACCCATCTAGAAAAATATTTAAAAGAAAATCCTCACCCTCATCTAAAAAAATAGTAAAAAGAAGGAAAAATCACCAACACAGGCTACCAGCGAACGCCACTTTGTGTAACCCTTCATTTAAAAAAAATGCGGGGTCATCACCTTCATCTAAATAAAACATTTTAAAAAATTTCTCACCTCCATCTAAAAAAAATATTCAAAAGCTTTTACACCGTGGTCAGTCAGCTTGCGCCACGCGACATAACTGGTTGGTCGCCCTTCACACGTAGCTTAATGGTTTTAATTATGGTTTACGAGCCTGCAAGAGATATGCTCTAACAGTAGAATTCGAGACCGAACAAATATTTGGCTTGCCAAATGTTGGCACTGCCAACTATTGGCAATACCGAGACTTGCTAACTATTGATAACTTTATGTGAGATAGGTAAAACATCTCGTAGCCAACAAGTAGTTGCCAATATTTGTTACAATGCTAAACATTGGCATGCAAACCAATTATGTTCATTTCTTGTCGGAAAGCCAAAGTCAAGAACAACCATCCGTAATGGATTGGAACTTGGAAGCCTCGCAGAAATGGTAAACAACCGCCGGCGACCGCCACCCAGTCAGTCCAACCACCGCGCCTCGTAACGAGAAATACTCAAACTGCAAAGCTACTGCAACGAAAGAAATACCACTAAGCCGTCGGAAGAAACATCATCGATAGTTTTCTGGAAAGCACCCCACATTAGTACGTTACTCCCTCCTTCTCCTTCCCGCTTCGCCTCCGAGATCTTTCCCTGCTCCGGCGACCGGAGTTTCGGAGAAGGCTTCCGGATGCGCGCTCCCCCGATGCTCGTGCGGAAGCGCATCAATTACGTGGCCCCGATGCTCGCCTCCGCCCTCATCCTACTCCTCCTCCTCTCCGGCTACTTCGAGCTCCCCTCTATAACCTCCTCCCTCTCCGCCCAGTTCTCCCCCACCGTCCCCGCAGCCGGCGCCACTGGGAGCCGCCGCTTTGGGACAGCGCTCGACTCCGTCGGCTCTCGCGAGCGGTCGGCTTTTACGTCCACCCTCGCCGCCTTCAGCGCTTGGGATGCCTCCGTCGGGTGCCCCCGCATCCGCGCCAAGATCGGCGCCGCTAACGCTACGACAGCCTCTGCCATGGCTTCCATCACCGGCGGAGCGGGGTGGGGAGGCGCGAGGTGCGAGGAGATGAAGACGCGGCACGTGGGGGTGTTCGTCAAGGGGTGGACGTGGATCCCCGACTCGCTCGACGGCGTGTACACATGCCGTTGCGGAGTGAGCTGCGTGTGGAGCAAGGCCGCCGCAGTCGTCGACCGCCCCGATGCGCTGCTCTTCGAGGGCGCTACGCCGCCACTGCAGGTACTGCAGCCCGCTCCGTCTTTGCTGTGATAACGAGGTAAAGTGGCATTTCTTTGTTACATGAGTCCGGAGCTGGCCGTGTAAGTTGAGCTGAATTGGTGCATATAGATAGCTCAACTCTAAGCTTAGTGTCATCCAAATTGACAAGGTGCAAATGTTTGCTTCCTTGTGGAGTTGTGACTTGTATTGATTGTCTCGGCTCTTCTCAAGGACATGGATTCATTTTTTTGTTGGGGCAAATTGGGCAGGCATCACAAGTTTGCTTTTTGAAAGGACAGGGATTCATGGTTTTTGGCGAGTTCTTAGAGGATGGTATTGTCCTAAATTGAGGAAGTGATAAAGTCTTGTCTTGATTTAAGTTTTTGTCAAAACCCTAGCGCCATGTCACCAGATAATCAATAAAGTTCCTTTTATAAATAAGTATGTGCAAGGGTGATGGCTAGAAATGTCCTAAAGGCTAAAGATAAATCTTCAAGATCAATCAGCATTTCAATGCTTGTGTAGGCTAGTGGTAGGACTAGGGTTCCTACCAGGCCTTCGGCATAGGTTGTATGGACAAGGAGGAGGGGGACGAGGGCTGGAGCGGGCACGCCGGCGAGCGGGCGCCGTCGCGGCTAGGGTTGGGTGCAGCGGCGGCTAGGGTTCCGGCTCCTTGGGGAGCCGGGCAACAGAAGATTATAATATCTTTATTGCTTAATCTCAAACGGTGTCTTACAACTAGTATTTATAACTTTAGCCTAAGATAACTTTGCCTAAGATAACTTGTGGGCCAAGCCCTTAATACTAATGCCCGGTGGGCCTCTTCCGGGTATAGACCAAACCGGTCATAACATCTCTCCCCGCCTGCGCAAACAGCTCGTCCTCGAGCTGAAAGTCTGGATAGTGTTGGCGGAATTCCTCACGCTGCTCCCAAGTAGCCTCCTCCTCCGGAAGGCCCGCCCACTGAACGAGGACAAACCACACGCCACGATGGAGCTGCGCCTGCAACACCTTTGCCGGCTCTAGAAGAAGGCGACCATCGGCGGTTGGAGGAAGCGCCGGAGGAGCCGCCGGTGGCTCGCCACGGAAGGGCTTGAGCAGCCCCACATGGAAGACGTCGTGGATGCGAGCGCGGGCTGGAAGCTGAAGACGATAGGCCACCTTCCCAATGCGCTCCAAGATAGGGAAGGGCCCGGCGTAGCGAGGGCCGAGCTTGCGCTTCGCGCGCGGGTCGAGTGACTGTGTAGAGCGGTGGAGAAGACGCAGCCACACCCAGTCACCCACCGCGAACTCCGCCTCGCGATGATGATCGTCGTAGTAGTGCTTGGCCAGCTGCTGTGCCTGAAGGAGATGCTGACGGACCTCAGCAAGCATCTCGTCACGGGTGCGGATAAGGTCACCCGCAACCTCCGTCCGAGCCGTCTCCGGGTCCACCGGAAGTATAGGCGGGGGTGGTCGACCATAGACCACCTCAAACGGCGTAGTGCGCAGGGCGGAGTGATAGGAGGTGTTGTAGCAGTACTCCGCCCAAGAGAGCCAGTCCACCCAAGCTCGAGGCCGATCACCTGTCACACAACGCAAATACATGGCAATGACCTTGTTAACCACCTCGGACTGACCGTCCGTCTGAGGATGGAACGCCGTACTCAGGCGGAGCTGGACACCTGCCATCCTGAAGAGGTCGCGCCAGACATGGCCCGTGAACACTGGGTCCCGATCACTGACGATCGAAGCAGGGAACCCGTGTAGACGGACGATGCCGTCGAAGAAGGCCTGGGCCACTGACGCCGCCGTGTACGGATGGCCGAGCGCGATGAAGTGGGCGTACTTGGAGAAGCGGTCGACCACCGTGAGGATGACCGACTTGCCGCCCACCTTGGGAAGGCCCTCGATGAAGTCCATGGATATATCCGCCCAGACCTGAGACGACACCTCCAAGGGCTGAAGTAACCCAGCCGGCCTCAGGGTCTCCGTCTTGTTGCGCTGGCATGTCTGACAAGACCGAACCCAGTCGCGGACCAGGGCGCGATCGCCAGGGATGTAGAAGTTGGCGCGAACATGATGGAGGGTTTTCTGCACACCCTCATGACCCGCCGAGTGGGCGAGCTGTAACACCTGGTGACGGAGATCATCATGCGCCGGAACAAAGATCCGGCGCCCATGGAGAAGCAGTCCGTCAGAGAAGCGCCAAGGCTCCTCCAGGTCACCGGCCGTGAGTTGCTGCTGAAGAAGGACGGCGTCGTCGGCCATCGCAGTTGCGCGGCGAATGTCGTCGAAGAGACCGAACATCGGCCCGGAGCGGATGCACAGGGCCGCCCCGGCAGACTCGTCGGCGGAGGGAGCGAGGTCGGAGTCGCGACGGGACAACGCATCGGCCACGGTGTTAAGGCGGCCCGGCCGATACTCGACGGAGAAGTTGAAGCCGAAGAGCTTGCTGATCCACTGGTGCTGCGGCACGGTCGACAGCCGTTGGTCCAGCAAGAACTTCAGGCAGTAGTGGTCCGTGCGAATGTGGAAGGACCGTCCCCACAAGTACGGCCGCCAATGACGAACGGCCTGGACAAGGCCAATGAGCTCCCGCTCGTATGCCGCCAGCTTAAGATGGCGCGGAGCGAAAGGCTGGCTGAAGAAGGCGAGGGGCCCATCGCCCTGATGAAGCACGGCGCCGAAACCTGCGACCGAGGCGTCACAGTCCACCACGAACGGGCGGTCGAAGTCGGGCATCTGGAGGACGGGGCCCGTCGTGAGGGCCCCCTTGAGGGCCTCGAACGCCGTCATCGCCTCGTCGTCCCAGGCGAAAGCGTCGCGGCAAAGCAACCGCGTGAGGGGCGCCGCGATGAGCCCGAACTCCCGGATAAATTTTTGGTAGTAGCCGGCGAGGCCGAGGAACCCACGGAGAGCCCGCGGCGAGTGAGGCGTCGGCCATGCGGAGACGACCGCCACCTTGTCGGCGTCCATAGCCACCCCGTCGGCCGAGATGACATGGCCGAGGTAGGCGACGGTAGGTGTCCCGAACGAGCACTTCGAGCGCTTAAGGTGGAGGTGGTGTGCCCGAAGCTCGTTGAAGACGATGGCGACGTGCTGGAGGTGCTCGGCCCAGGTGGCGCTGTAGATAAGAATGTCATCAAAGAAAACAAGCACAAACCGCCGTAAGTAGGGTCAAAGGACGTCGTTCATCAGGGCCCGGAAAGTCGCCGGGGCGTTGGCGAGGCCGAAGGGCATCACCAAGAACTCGAAGTGGTCATGGTGGGTGCGAAACGCCATCTTGGCGATGTCGTCTGGATGCATACGCACCTGATGATAGCCCGACCGGAGATCGAGCTTGGTGAAGAAGCGCGCCCCATGGAGCTCATCCAAGAGCTCGTCGACCACCGGTGTAGGGAACTTGTCCTTGAGCGTCAGCGCGTTCAGGGCGCGGTAGTCGATGCAGAAACGCCACGTGCTGTCCGACTTGCGGACGAGAAGTAGCGGCGAGGAGAAGGGTGACGTGGAGATCCGGATGATGCCCGCGGCGAGCATAAGGGCACACTGTCGCTCCAACTCATCCTTCTGCAGCTGAGGGTAGCGGTAGGGCCGAACCGCCACGGGGGTGGAGCCCGGCATGAGGTGAATATGATGGTCGTACACCCGGGCGGGCGGAAGACCCCGTGGCTCGTCGAAGAGGTCGCTGTGCTGCTGCAGAAGAGAATCCAGCAGGGGTTGCTCGGCCTCCGAGGACGCGGCGGCCAGCTGGAGGTGTGGCACGGCCGGCGCAGCGCCCCCAAGGCCGTCCCACCGGATGCGGCAGCCCAGCCGCCAGAACGTCATCGTAAGCGCGTCGAAGTCCCACCGGATGGGACCGAGGGTCCGGAGAAAATCCACCCCGAGGATGAAGTCGAAGCAGCCGAGGTTGATCCCTGCACAGGTAATGGAGAAGTGTTCGCCGCCGATGGAGATGGGAACGTCGCGGGCGAGCCCATGACACCGGAGGCGTTCGCCGTTCGCCACCGTGATCCGCAGGCGCTCCCTGCCCGTCGTTGGAAGGGCTAGCCGACGCATGGTCGCCTCGGGCAGAAAGTTATGGGTGGAGCCAGTATCCAGCAGGGCCACCAGCCGCTTGCCATGGACCGTCACCGGCAACAGCATGGTCCGCTCGCCACAAATGTCGGCGAGGGCGTGGAGGGAGACGACGCACGCCGTCGCCGTGGGATCCGCGGGCGTGTCCGCGGTCGCCGCGGGTGGTGGTGGTGCATCGGTCGAGTCGTCCACCTCGGTGTAGTCGACCGTCTCGAAGTAAAATAGGCGGGGGCAGACATGGCTCGGCGTGTAGGGCTCATCGCAGTTGAAGTAGAGGCCCTGACGGCGACGCTCCTGCTGCTCGGCCGGTGACAACCGACGGAAGGTCCGTGTGGTGGCCGGGGGTGCGGCCGTCGCGGCTGGAGGAGGCCGGCCCGGTGCTGGTGGAGTCGGCGCTGGTCGACTGGGCTGGCGGCCGCCCCGTCCGGGCGGTTGCTGCAGTGCCTGGGCCTGCTGCTCGAAAGCCCGGGCGTAGTACATGGCCGTCTGGAGGTCGGGGGGATCCCGGAGCTCGACGTCCACGCGAATATGGTCCGGCAGACCGCCCACAAATAACTCGGCGCGTGGCACGCCAGGGCCTGGAAGCGGTCGGCGTAGTCCTGCAACGTGAATGTGAAAGGCAAGCGGCCGAGGGCCGCCAGTCGGCTCCTGCGGATAGGAGGCCCGAACCGGAGGAGACAGAGCTCCCGGAAGCGCTCCCATGGTGGCATGCCGCCCTCGTCCTGCTCGAGGGCGTAGTACCAGGTCCGCGCCGCGCTTCGGAGATGATAGGATGCGAGCCAGGTACGATCCGAAGCGAGCGTCCGCTGCCCTCGAAAGAACTGCTCGCACTGGTTGAGCCAGTTGAGGGGGTCCTCCGTGCCCTCGTAAGTGGCGAAGTCCAGTTTGGCGAATCGAGGGGGTGTCGGACCGCCGTGCCCGGGGGCTGCTGCAGTCGACGGCAGCGCGTGTGCCGGGTCGGGGATCTCCGGGGCGTAGTGTGCCGAGCTGGAGGGACGATCAAACCGAAGGGAGGGCGTCGGGTGTTCCGGCGCCGTGGTATACACCGGGCCCGGAGACGAGCCGGCCGCCCACGCGGGAAGCGGCGATGGCGATGGCGGAAACTGCACCTGGTGCAGGGGCCGGCCAGTGGGCCTGGGCGCGGGTGGTGGTGCTCTCGACTTTGGCGGCGCCTGGTGGTGCTGCGGCGCTGCTGCCAGCGTCGTGGTGGCCGGCGGTGGCGCCTGTAGAGACTGCTGGGGAGGGCCCCCCAGCTGTGCGGTGGTGGCCGGCCACGTTGGCCAAGGAGTCCCCGCGGACGGGTAGTGCTGCAGCATCAGCGGCGGCGGGGGCGCCCCTCTGTAGGGCGACTGGAAGGCCGGGGCGGGCCACTGGAGCGGCGGCGGCGGCCCGTAGGCGGTGGCGGCGGCGCTCGGCGGCGGGGGCTGGTTCCTGGCGAGATAGAGGCTGATGCCCCGGACCGCCTGTACGAGCTCCCGAAGGGTGCCCGACACCTCCTCGGGCGAGAGGATGGGGGGCGGCTCCGCCGCGGTGGTGGTCGGCGCTGGCGAGGTGGCGGTCCCGGACGTGATCGCTGGCATCGGCACGGAAGTGGCTGGCGGCAGCGAGGGTGGGGCGGTGGTGGTTGGCAGCGGCGGCGGTGAGGGAGGAAGCGACATTGATGTAGGGCAGGAACCCTATAGGCCGATCTTTCACGAAAGGAGCGGGTCCCAACGATGAACACGAAGAACACGGGAAAGAAGACGAGGGGAAACACAAGAGAATCACTCAAACCAAACAAGAACAAGTCACACATGTGCTAGATCCTCGGATACATAGAACGATACACGAATCCACGGTCAACTAAGGACGATACAAAAAGGGTAGCCGGTTCTTCTCCGAGAGGAGGTCTTGAATCCACAAGGGGATCTTCCCGTAAAGGGGGTCTTGAATCCAAAAGTGGATCTTCTCCGTAGAGGGGCCGCGGTCTCTCTCGTGGAGTAGATCCTATATGGATGAGCAATGCTCTATCTCTCAAATGAGCTAAACCAATGCTAACCCTAGAAAGTTGTACGGGATAGAGTATTTATAGTCTAGGTAACGAAAGGGTACACGGGCCTTGGCCCAAGTGACTGCGCGCAGGCAGGGCCGGTAGTACCGGTCAAGGGGGCGGTTGTTCCGCTGGGAGCTCATGCAGGGCGGAAGTACCGGTCCTGGAAGGCGGTAGTTCCGCTGGGAGGTCTGGCGCTGGCTTGCGGAGATGGACGTCGAAGGGGCCAACGGTTGTACCGGTTGTCGGGGCGGCAGTACCGGTCTTTTGGTAGTTACCGGTACATCCGGTGTAGTGCCGGCCTTGCACCGCTCGATCACAGAAGGTAGACCGGTTGTTGGGCGGTAGTCGGCCGGTTGTTCCGCCCGGGCGGTGGTCGGGCGGTTGTTCCGGTTCTTCAGGGCTGGGCAAAATGTCTCCATGCTCTTGATGTCCATCTTGCACCGTTCCATCTCCTTGGTTGCTTATATGGTACCTAAGCACACAGAGCAACTCCGATTGAGGTAGTAGCCATGTCTCACGTGGGTCAAAGGGAAGTTCAACAAGGAGAGAGTTAACCTCGTTCTCGATGGTTCTCGCACGGGCTCTTGTCATGGGTCCAAGTGGTGTCGTGGGAGATGTAGGTAGGTCCATGGGGATGACCTTGGGATGCTCCGCATCAGACATGATCGGTCTGGTGTCTCTGGATACCAAATTGGTAGGACTAGGGTTCCTACCAGGCCTTCGGCGTAGGTTGTATGGACAAGGAGGAGGGGGACGAGGGCGCGCCCGGCGGGCGCCGTCGCGGCTAGAGTTGGGTGCGGTGGCGGCTAGGGTTCCGGCTCCTCGGGGAGCCGGGCAACAGAAGATTATAATATCTTTATTGCTTAATCTCAAACGGTGTCTTACAACTAGTATTTATAACTTTAGCCTAAGATAACTTTGCCTAAGATAACTTGTGGGCCAAGCCCCTAATACTAATGCCCGGTGGGCCTCTTCCGAGTATAGACCAAACCGGTCATAACAGCTAGTTCCGTGAACTAATACAATTTTTTTTTCAGAGAATCATTTGAGTATTAGTTGGGAGCTATAACTATGGATCAAAGAATCAACATTTCCGCAAGGAGCTAGTTTTTTATATTCTTATCAAATGTTGCATGTCAATGCTCCTTCACCTCACCGTGAAATTACCAAAGTGCTCGTCGTTACCTTGGTGGTTTCAGTTGGGTCATAAGTGCCACATGCTCGTATTCATAAAATTGCAATTCTGCAACAACCTCTTTGTGGAATCAAACACCATCTGTCCTTTTCACTAACCAATACATACCGTTTACTTTGTTTGTTCTTGACTTAAATTCGTAATTTGTTCTGAGCTTCAATTTCAAGTATTCTTAACATATTTTGCAGAGAATGAAAGGTCTGCCTCTTCGTGTTTATTTGGATCTGGAGGCTAGCAGGAAACCAACTGGTTTTGAGGACATTTTTATAGGTTACCATGCTAATGATGATTTGCAAGTAACATATGCTGGAAAATCTTTCCACACTAGCCGGAGTTACCATGTATCCACAGAAAAGACAACTGTACGTCCAAATTCTGCACAGTATATGTTACACAACACAGCAATATCATGGTCTAAGGCACTTTCTTACATGTATCGCCTTTGCAGTGATTTTTAACATTCCATGCATTATGTATGTCCAACCATGTTTTACTTGACATTAGTATCTCCAACAATGTATCATTTGGCATTATGATTCCCTGTGCTAAATCACTGTTCTTCATCAGTTGGAACAGTACAAATAGAACACACTCCCTCCGTCCCATAATGTAAGACGTTTTTTGACACTACTAGTATAATTGTCTGTAGAACATTTAACACTAAACAGGCATCTACAGCCTCACATGGTACACCTTAGTTGGAGGTGTTTCTGTCCTTTTGGAGATCTTGGCAAAAGCCAGAAGAGTACTATAGTGGAGGCTACCAAAAATGGTCTCAACTCATAATATGGAAATGAGTGAACACAACAGCACATGATGTCAAATTGTTTCTGCAGTTTGTGCTACACCTGTCAGAAAGATATAAGTTTGCATGTCCACTGCTGCATTGGTTTTGCACAAAGATGCTATCCATCCTGCTATAATACGATTTGTATAATTGTCTGAACTTCTGATTTCCTGTTATCAGGATGCACTTATCTATTGGTCATCTTCAAGGTGTCTTCCTCACAGAGACAAGCTTGCAGAAGATTTCCTCTCATTGGTGCCACACCATTCCTTCGGAAAATGTTTGAATAATGTTGGTGGTCCTGACATGGCACTATCCATGTATCCGATTTGCTCAAACAATGGCAATGGATCACCACATTGGTGGGATCACCTACACTGTGCAATGTCACATTACAAGTTTGTTCTTGCAATCGAGAACACCAAGACAGAAAGTTATGTGACAGAGAAGCTGTTCTATGCGTTGGAGGCTGGGTCAGTGCCAATATACTTTGGTGCACCCAATGTCTGGGATTTCATTCCTCCCAATTCCGCAATTGATGCCTCCAAATTCAGCTCTCTTAAAGAACTGGCATCATATGTGAAAGCACTTGCGAATGACCCGGTAGCGTATGCAGAATACCATGCATGGAGGCGATGTGGTGTTCTCGGCAACTTTTGCAGGACACGTGAAATGAGCCTTGATACACTGCCTTGCCGACTCTGCGAACTAGTTAGCAAGAGAGGTGGTAGAAGTGCAGACTCATTTTGATTGGCTGGTTGGTACCCTACTTACATCCTCCGCATTCACTTTATGTTGTTAGCACATTCATAGTAAACCTTTCTTTTGTTTATACTAGGTGATAACATCGTGTCTTACATATACTTTGATTCAATGAGAACGGAATGACTTGCAACAAATGGTCTGCCTGAGTGATGAGATTATAAAGAAGATGAAGTGGTCATATTATGGAATGGCAACAGCTGATATTCTTCTAAGACCACACCGGCCGCCTTTTTATATATTATTTTCTCAATCTTGTTTTGTCTCGTTGACTGCAGTTAAGTGGTGAAACTGTTTTTTTGACAGAGGTTCATGTTTGTAGGTGGTGAAACTCACAAATACACTTCATCTTGTTAATATGAATACATTATAGGGTCATATGACCGTTTCTTATAAGGAGGCACTGACAAATTAAAGACATGTGTTGGGTTCTTGTATATCTGTTTCTCCACTACTTGTCAACACATTGCGAACCAATTATTTGTGTGTAGAAACTAGGCATTTTATTTAAACGTTTGACCTATGAAAATGGGATAAAAGTGGGTCACTCGGTTTCCAAGAAGGGTAATGATACCATCTTGCTAGTCATTGGCCGTCTTTCTAACATTACTCATTTTCTTCCTGTTCATGAGGAATTGTATGTCTCTTCGATAGTCTCAGTTCATGGCGTTCCATTGGAGATCAATTCTGATCTTGAAAGACTTGCGTCAGACTCTGCAAGTTCTGCGTCAGCATCAATGGAAAGTCAAGTACTCCAAGTGCACTTTTGCACAGCGAAGTCTCAACTATTTGGGGCATGTCATTAGCTGGGGTATGTCATTAGCGACCAAGGGGTCGCCACGGACCCATCCAAGATCGATGATGTGAAGAACTGGGAGAGACCCACCAATGTCAAAAGAACTCCGAGGCTACCTAGGACTCACCGGGTATTAGCGCAAGTTCATCAAGGGGTACGGCATCATTTCACGGCTCCTCACCGATCTCCTGAAGAAGCACACATTGTACGTTTGGACCTCGGAGACAGAATCATCTTTTTCTTTTCAAGCTCTCAAGACGGCTCTCATCGAGGCCCCGGTGTTAGCCCTCACTTTCACAAAACATTCATTGTTGAGATTGTTGCAAGTGACAAGGGTATTGGTGCCATACTCCAGCAAGAAGGACACCCATTCGCGTATATGAGTCGAGCATTGGGACCACGGAGCCAAGGTTTTTCAACATATGGAAAAGAGTGCATGGCCATCCTCACGACAGTAGACCATTGGCGCGCATATCTCCAAATGGTTGAGTTCATTATTTGTACGGATCAAAAGAGCCTGATTCACTTGGATGCACAACGCCTTACCACCCCCATGGCAAAAACGAGCCTTTACCAAGCTGAGAAAACAGGGCGGCCGACGCCCTGTCCCGGAAGCCGCCCACCATTGGGGGCGAGTTGGCGGTGATCTTGTCGTGCACTCCAGTTTGGCTCAAGGAAGTGGCAGAGGGGTACCAGATGAACCCAACAGACCGTGAGTGCCTGGCAACACTGGCTGTAGGCACCAACATAGACAGGCGATTCACTCTGCGCGATGAAGTTGTCCGATACAAGAACCGTATATGGCTGGGCAATAACACATAGACGCAGTCCAAGGTCATGCACGCCCTTCACAGTAGCGCGGTGGTTGGCCATTTCGGCTTCTCGGTGACTTATCAAAGACTCAAAGGGTTGCTCTCATGGCCTCAGATGAAGTCTATCACTAAGAGGTGCATCCAGGGCTGCCAAGTTTGCCGGCAAGCCAAGTCGGATCGCGCCAAGTACCCAGGTCTCCTGCAATAGCTGCCAGTGCTGAAGAGCACCTGGAAGGATATCTCAATGGACTTTGTGGAGGGCCTACCATGATCCAGTAGGTACAACTGCATCCTTGTTATGGTTGACCGGTTCTCCAAGTACGCACACTTCATGCCACTGTCGCGCCCATTCATGGCGACGCAAGTGGCCACTAAGTTCCTGGACAACATTTACAAGCTTCATGGCATGCCATCAACCATTCTCTCTGTTCGAGATAAGGTCTTCACTAGTCATTTTCGGTCTGAACTGTTCAAAGGCCACGAGCACGGAGCTTGACATGAGCACATCATACCATTTGCAGACTGATGGGCAGACGGAGCGCGTCAACCAATGCCTCGAGACTTATCTGCGGTGCTACGTCCACGCATGCCCGACCAAATGGGCGAGATGGCTCGCCCTTGCGGAGTACTAGTACAATACTTGCTATGAAAAACTCCATTCTCATTGCTCTATGGACATGAACCACCCCAGTTGGGGCTGGACTGGAATGTGAGCATATCAGGGGAACTCCAAGAATGGCTCGAGGAAAGGAAGCTAATGACAGAGCTGCTGCAATAACAACTTACTCGAGCACAACAGTGGATGAAGCGACAAGTGGACAAGAACCGGTCGGAGCATTCCTTCTTCGTCGGCGACCACGTCTTCCTCAAGCTCCAGCCGTACATGCAGTCTTCGGTGTCTCGGAGGGCAAACCACAAATTATCCTACAAGTTCTATGAGCCTAACTCCATCACGGCGCGCATCGGCGAGGTGGCCTACAAGCTCGATCTCCCTCCTACCAACACCATCCATCCAGTGGTGCACATATCCCAGACTCTCATAATAATTAAATGTAGGATCATACTTAAATTCAACAATATAACAATCATATAAAATTTTCTTTTCATGATCCACATGCATAAAAGTCTTATAATCTTCCAAGTTAGTGGGATTAACATCAACTAAAGTCATGACCTCTCTGAACCCACTTTCATAAAAAAATTCATAAGATTGAACACTCTCCAAATATGTGGAATTATTTTTACCTAAAGTTGACGCTCTTCCAAACCCACTTTCAATATCATTGCAAATAACATATTCATCATGAGTCTTAAATACATTTTCAAGATCATAAGAAGAATCACCCAATCATGATCATTACAATTAGTAGTGGACATAGCAAAACAAGCATCCCCAAGCTTGGGGTTTTGCATATCACTAACACAATTGACATTAATAAAATTTGTAATAACATCATTGCAATCATGCTTTTCATTCAAGGAGATATCAAGTGTGGGTGCAATAGCAATAAATTCATGTTTAACATAAGGAACTATAGCAAGTTCATTTCCATAAGCATCATTAATATTGGCATCATGGCCACAAGAATAGCAAGCATCATGTTCATAAAGAGGGGATAATTCAATCAAATCAACGGAATCATAATTATCCATAGCTTCATGCATATCATTATTTTCTTCGAAAGAAGCGGACATTCTCTCAGTAAAATCTTTAACATAGGCATTATGAGCATAGTTTTCATAGCAATATTTAAGTATGTCAAATTTTTCAGATTTGTAGAGAGTAATATCATACTTTTCAATCAAAGAAGCAACTTTATAAGCACCCTTAAAAGCAAAAAATTCTTCAATTTGTTCGATATCATAGTAAATATAAACCTCCTTGGCATAAGAAGATAAGATTTCATTGTCATTAAACTCACATAAATAGGGGAGGTTTTTTTAGGGTTCTTCGAGTAACAAGTAAAATCACAAATTTCACAAAGATTCCAAGCATAGCATAGCAAACAATTTATTCTTCGGTTCCTCAAGAACCAGTTGTACATGAGCCATCCTCACCAAGGCCAACTGAAGCAGTGCCTATGGTTAATCCCGCTCATGATGAAAAACCAACTCAGCATCAAGTGTCCGTTCCTCGGTCAGAACAACGAGATTCTCCTATCATTGAAGAACCTAAAGATTCAGTTCCTTCCTCTGCACCACCAACTTCAGAAGCAATTCCTTAACTGCCCCAATTGAATGATAAAGCTTCGGTGCCTAAATCTGTCCCTGCATCAGTGACAAATCCCTCTCCGTTGAGGATTTCACTCATCGCAGCTTGAAGACCCTCCGATGTGAACCCCTCTGCAGCAAACTCACCATCAACTCATCATTCGAACTCTGTCATCTATGGCGGTGAAGTTCTTTCTATTGAAGAAGAACTAAAGTACCGCTATCCTCGTGAGTGACTACCCATGTTTACCACTGGTGTCGGCATCAAAGGGCCGCTGTTCAACAGAAATACTCACCCACTTTTCTTTCGAGAGAGTCCCGACAGCAAACCCAAGACATCTGATTCTCCTCGATTTTGGACTCAGGAACATGCGATCTATTACTCTCGCATTCTGTATGACAGCCTGAAGATTTCCCCTCATGAGTTTACAGACTTTGCAGCAATGAAAAGCATCGGATGCTTCAATCAAATTCTGCAAGACATCGAAGACTATGGTCTCACTCGTGTCTTAGGCTATCAGCATCCATGGAACAGGGAGATTATTCTTCAGTTTTATGCAACTCTATATATCTCCGGTGATGAAACAGATAGCACACAATGGATAATGGAATGGATGACAGAAGGAAAAAGAATCAAATGCTTTGGTATGGACCTTGTCTCTCATTTTCATTTTCCTCGATTTGAACATGGCAAAACTAAGATTCGCGTTCACTACATTGACACAGTCACTGATGAAGATTTCCGATGCAGAATGGACCAAGAAAAGATTCGTGATTACCATGGCTCTCCTTTGCCGGAACATTTAACCTTCGACAATTAGACTCTATACCATATCCTCACATATACCATATGTCTGCTGGCTGGAATGAATACTGACAATGTAATATCTGATGTTCTTCGGAATACCATCCATGCCATATCTCAGGGTTATATCTTCGATCTCGAAGACATGCTCTTGCGCATCCTAATGGACTCAGCTCAATGTCCTAAAACCATCGAAGTTTTTGCACCATGGATTCAGAAAGTGGTTGACTATGCAATGAAGACCGAATATCTGGCTAAAGTCAATCACAAGAGCTTCATTCCTCCTATGCGTGATACACTGAAAGTTATGGAAGATATTTCTTTAGGAAAAGCACCAGCGTCAAGCACTTCTGACTATCATAACACTTTCAACGGACCAAAGTTGCCCAAGCGTGATCGTCTGTCGAATACTCAACCTCCTTCACATCTTGAAGTGAGCATGTGCACTCAACAGTTGCTACTGAAGCATATGGCCGAAGACCACCAAGGGAAAGAACATCTGGCTGCCGAACTTAATTTCATTCACAACCGAACAAAAGTTGTGCATATGATAACAGCAGAAAACAAGAAGCGCTTATGGAAATTGCTTCGGAAATTTTTCTCCAAGAAGCAACTTAGCAAATCTCACCTTCAAGAACTATATCAGTATATTGACCAAGGCTTTACTGTTGAAGATTTTCACGATCGCTCCACTCCACCTTTGCCAGCTCGTGAACCTACAACAAATTTACTTCGAATACAGCTGTGCAAATTTCTTGATGAATCAGAAGCCACTTCTCCAATTGTCAACCTTTTGAAGAAAATCCTCTGTCTCGCAAGTGTGATGAGTCTGGCCCCAATATCCCTTCCTTGTACAAGAACCAAGTCAGTCTCGAAGGATTAGCTGATGCTGCCGCCGCTGAATATGAAGATGTTCCACACACTTCCGAATCATAAACTTCTTCAGACAGTTCCTCAGGCGATGCCTCAGAGTGAATCATATTCACAGTTTTTCACTCGTGTTGTTTCATCACCTTTTTGACACTAGTTGACAAAAGGGGAGAATAACATCGAGAGTTTGATAATAGCAGCATGATCTATGTGAACAGTTATTTGGAATCAACAATATAAGACCTGAACTTATCACAAGCAAGCACAACCGCTAAAAATTCCTTTTCAGTGGTAGCATAATTTCATTGAGCATTGTCTAGAGTTTTACTAGCATAATGGATAACATTAAATTTCTTATCGACTCTTTGTCCTAGAACAACACCAATAGCATAATCACTAGCATCGCACATAATTTTAAAGGGTAAGTTCCAATCAGGTGGTTGAACAATAGGTGCAGAGATCAAGGCTTTCTTAAGTATTTCAAGTGCTTCTACACAATCATCATCAAAAACAAATGGGACATCTTTTTGTAAGAGATTAGTGAGAGGCCTAGAAATTTTAGAGAAGTCTTTAATAAATCTCCTATAGAAACCAGCATGACCAAGGAAGCTTCTTATACCTTTAATATCTTTAGGTCATGGCATTTTTTCAATAGCATCAACTTTAGCTTTATCCACCTCAATACCTCTTTTGGAGATTTTATGCCCCAAGACAATGCCTTCATTAACCAAAAAGTGGCACTTATCCCAATTCAAGACAAGATTAGTTTCTTCACATCTCTGCAAAACTCGATCAAGGTTGCTTAAACAATCATCAAAAGAAGTTTCATAAACAGAGAAATCATCCATGAAAACCTCAACAATCTTTTCACAAAAGTCAGAGAATATAGCAACCATACATCTTTGAAAGGCAGCAGGTGCATTGCATAAACCAAAAGGCAATCATTTATAAGCAAAAGTACCAAAAGGGCATGTAAAAGTAGTTTTTTCTTGATCCTCTTGTGACACAGGTATTTGAGAGAAACCAGAATAACCATCTAGAAATAAAAAGTGTGCATGTTTGATAGTCTTTTAGCATTTGATCAATAAAAGGTAGAGGGTAATGATCTTTCCTAGTAGCTTTGTTTAATTTTCTAAAATCAATTACCATTCTATAACCTGTAACAATTCTTTGTGGGATCAATTCATTCTTATCATTGGGAACAACAGTAATACCTCCCTTCTTAGGGACACCATGAAAAGGACTTACCCATCCACTATCAGCGATAGGATAAATTATACCTGCTTATAGAAGCTTTAATATTTCATTTCTTACCACTTCTTTCATTTTAGGGTTTAACTGTCGTTGATGATCAACAACTGGTTTAGCATCATGCTCCATATTAATTTTATGCTGAAATAGAGTGGGACTAATGCCCTTAAGATCATCCAGAGTATATCCAATAGCGGCACGGTGCTTCTTCAGAGTTTTTAATGATTTCTTTTCCTCATGCTCTGAAAGGTTAGTACTACTAATAAAGGGATATATCTTCTTTTCATTGAGGTAAGCATATTTCAAAGTATCAGGCAATTGTTTAAGATCAAACACAGGATCACTCTTGGGTGGTAGAGGATCTCCAAGAGTCTCAACAGGCAAATTGTGTTTCAAAACAGGCATTTGTTTGAAGAAAATCTCGTCTAATTCCTTTCTTTCATTCATAAACATATCAATTTCATGGTCTAGCAAATATTGTTCTAAAGGATCAGTAGGAGGCACGACAATAGAAGCAAGACCAACAATTTCATCTTTACTAGGAAATTCGTTTTCATGGGGGTGTCTACGAAATTTGGAGAAATTAAACTCATGGGACACATCCCCCAAACTTACACTAACAGTTTCTTTCTCACAATCTATCTTAACATTAACGGTGTTCAAGAAAGGTCTACCAAATATAATGGGACAAAAATCATCTTGTGGGGAACCAAGAACTAGAAAATCAGTAGGGTATTTTAATTTCCCACACAAGACTTCGACATCTCTAACAATCCCAATTGGTGATATAGTATCTCTATTGGTAAGCTTAATAGTAACATCAATATCTTCTATCTCAGCAGGTGCAATATCATTCATAATTTCTTGATATAAAGTAAAGGGAATTGCACTCACGCTAGCACCCAAATCACATAAGACATGATAACAATGATCTCCTACTTTAACAGAAACAACAGGCATGCCAACAACAGGTCTATGTTTATCTTTATTATCGGGTCTAGCAATTCTAGCAGCTTCATCACAGAAATAAATAACATGCCCATCAATATGATGGACCAAGAGATCTTTAACCATAGCAATACTAGGTTCAACTTTAATTTGTTCAGGGGGTATAGGTGTTCTAGTATAACTCCTAGGAACCACAACTGAAGCTTTAGCGTGTTCTTTTATCCTAACATGAAAGGGTGGTTTCTCAATATAGGCAGTAGGAAAACTGGATCAACATTATAAGTAATAGTTTCTTCAGCTTTAATAGGTTCTACTACTTTCACTTCAATGGGAGGTTGATATTTAAACCACTTCTCCTTAAGGAGATCAACATGAGTAGCAAATGATTCACAGAAAGATGCTACTAACTCAGAGTCAAGTCCATATTTAGTGCTAAATTCACGAAAAGCATCAGTGTCCATAAAAGATTTAACACAATCAAACTTATGGTTTATACCTGGCTCCTTACCTTCTCAAACTCCCAATATTCAGAGTCGAGTTTAATTCTTTCCAAGAAATCCCATGTGAATTCAATAGTCTTCTTTATAAAAGAAACCAGTAAAAGAAGTATCTAGAATGGATTGATCATTACGAGAAAGTTGAGCATAAAAATTCTGAATAAAAATTTCTCTTGAGAGATCATCAATGGGGCATGAATATAACATTGACTTAAGCCTCCCCCAAGCTTGAGCGGTACTTTCTCCCTGACGAGGCCAAAAATTATATATATAATTTTGATCACGATGAACCAGATGCATAGGATAAAACTTCTGATGAAATTCCAATTTGAACCGATTGTAGTTCCAAGCTCCAATATCATCACATAGCCTATACCATTTCAATGCCTTTCCCTTCAAAGATAAAGGGAAGACCTTCTTCTTGACGTAATCCTCGGGCAAACCTGCAAGCTTAAATAATCCATAAACTTCATCCACATAGATTAGATGCATATTAGGATGTGGTGTTCCATCTCCTCGTAAGGATTAGTAGCAGTTTCTTTATCATACACGAAGAAATTTCATAATAACTATTTTTCAGCAGGTGCATTAGGTTGAGGAGCAACTTCTTGCTCTACCGGTCGAGGTGAAGATACCCCGAACAAGCCCCTCAAAGGATGATTCTCCATAGTAACAAGTGACAGTAAATTTCAGCATTTAATATAATTTTTTCCTTACCAAATTCCACTCACCAAAGGCGCTTCACTCCCCGACAATGGTGGAAGAAAAGAGTCTTGATGACCCACAAGTATATGGGATCTATCGTAGTCCTTTCGATAAGTAAGAGTTTCGAACCCAACGAGGAGCAGAAGGAAATGACAAGCAGTTTTCAACAAGGTATTCACTGCAAGCACTGAAATTATCGGTAACAAATAGTTTTGTGATAAGATAATTCGTAACGGGTAACAAGTAACAAGTGTAACTTAGGTGCAGCAAGGTGTCCCAATCCTTTTTGTAGAAAAGGATAAGCCTAGACGAACTCTTATATAAAGCAAAGCGCGAGGGCACATGAGAATTATTGTCAAGTTAGTTTTCATCATGCTCATATGATTCGCGTTTGTTACTTTGATAATTTGATATGTGGGTGGACTGGTGCTTGGGTGTTGTCCTTACTTGGAGAAGCCTCACACTTATGATTAACCCCTCTCGCAAGTATCCACAACTACGAAAGAAGAATTAAGATAAATCTAACCATAGCATGAAACATGTGGATCCAAATCAGCCCCTTACGAAGCAACA
Source organism: Triticum dicoccoides (assembly GCF_002162155.2). Taxonomy (NCBI): domain Eukaryota; kingdom Viridiplantae; phylum Streptophyta; class Magnoliopsida; order Poales; family Poaceae; genus Triticum; species Triticum dicoccoides. The sequence goes on from NC_041388.1 coordinate 478,966,430, forward strand.
CATAAACTAGGGTTTAAGCTTCTGTCACTCTAGCAACCCATCATTTACTTATTACTTCCCAATGCCTTCCCCTTGGCACAAATCATGGTGAAGTGTCATGTAGTCGACATTCACATAACACCACTAGAGGAAAGACAACATACATCTCATCAAAATATCGAATGAATACCAAATTCACATGATTACTTATAACAAGACTTCTCCCATGTCCTCAGGAACAAACATAAATACTCACAAAGCATATTCATGTTCATAATTAGAGGGGTATTGAATATCAGTAAGGGTCTGGACATATGATCTTCCACCAGATAAACCAACTAGCATCAACTACAAGGAGTAATCAACACTACTAGCAACCCACAATTACCAATCTAAGGTTTTGAGACAAAGATCGGATAGAAGAGATGAGCTAGGGTTTGAGAGGAGATGGTGCTGGTGAAGATGTTGATGGAGATTGACCCCATCTCAATGAGAGGGTCATTGGTGATGACGATGGCTTCGATTTCCCCCTCTTGGAGGGAAGTTTCCTCGGCAGAACAGCTACGTCGGAGCCCTAGATTGCTTCTGCCCAGGTTCCGCCTCGAGACGGCGATGCTTCATCCCGAAAGCTTCCTTATGATTTTTTCCAGGTCAAAACCCTCCATATAGCAGAAGATGGGCACCAGAGACCTGCCAGGGGGCCCACAAGCGCTGGGGGCGTGCCAGGGGGTAGGGCGTGCCCCCAGGCTTGTGGCTACCTGGTGGATCCCCTCTGGTATTTTCTTCTGCATATATTTTTTATATATTCCAAAATAATTCTCTGTAAATTTTCAGGACTTTTGGAGTTGTGCAGAATAGGTCTACCAGATTTGCTTCTTTTTGGTCTAGAATTCCAGCTGTCGGCATTCTCCCTCTTCATGTAAACCTTGTAAAATAAGAGAGAAAAGGCATAAGTATTGTACCATAATGTGTAATAACAACCCATAATGCAATAAATATCAATATAAAAGCATCATGCGAAATGGACGTATCAGTCTCCTTCCTGGTGGCCCTCTCCACTAAGTTTGAAGCCCAGTTCACTTCGTCCTCTAAGATGGGCAGCACCTAGTCTACCTTGAATCCATTGGCATTGCAGTCCAGCATCCACTTGAGGATCTGGTCCAACGCAGAGTTTATATGCAGTAGTACAATCCTTGCTGGTAAGTGGAAGGTGCCGGCCTTGTGGAAGAGCTGATCGCACAACCATGCGTGGCTCATGACTGTCAGGTTATTGGCAACACCGGGGTAAAACCGCTTGTCATTTCCTTCTGCTACTCGTTGGGTTCGACACTCTGACTTATCGAAAGGACTACGATAGATCCCCTATACATGTGGGTCATCAAGACTCTTTTCTGGCGCCGTTGTCGGGAAGTCAAGCGCCTTTGGTAAGTGGAATTTGGTAAGGAAACATTTATATTACGTGCTGAAATTTACCGTCACTTGTTACTATGGAGAATAATCCTTTGAGGGGCTTGTTCAGGTTATCCTCACCCTGACCAGTAGAGCAAGAAGTTGCTGATACGTCTCCAACGTATCTATAATTTTTGATTGTTCCATGTTGTTATATTATCATTCTTGGATGTTTTACAATCATTTTATAGCAACTTTATATCATTTTTTGGGACTAACCTATTGACATAGTGACCAATGCCAGTTGCTATTTTTTGCTTGTTTTTTACTTCGCAGAAAATCAATACCAAACGGAGTCCAAGCGTAGCGAAACTTTTTGGAGAATTTTTCTGGGCCAGAAGACACAGGATGGGCCACATAAATACCAGAGGGGTGCCCCGAGGGGGGCACAACCCTTGGTGGCCTCCCGCACAACCTCTTTGCTCTATAAATACCCCAATATTCCCTAGGGGAGTCGACGAAACACAATCCCAGCCACCACAAGTTCTAGAAACCACAGATCCAATCTAGACACCATCACGGAGGGGTTCATTATCCTCATTGTAGACTTGTTCATGCAGGTATGAGAAATTTGCGGTCTCTGGTGAAGAAAAATCATGTCCATGGCATTCCTGATGTAAAATTCAACAAGAATCGTGTCTGTGCTGCTTGTGAAGCTGGAAAATTGGCTAAGAAGCATCATTCATCAAAGACAGTCATGACCACGACAAGACCACTGGAAATTATTCATATGGATTTATTCGGTCCTCAAAATTATGCAAGCTTCGGTGGCAATCATTATGGTCTGGTTATTGTTGATGATTTCTCTTGATACACATGGGTATTCTTCCTCAAAGACAAGACTTGTACTCAAGATATCTTCAAAAGTTTCGCCAAGAAGGCTAAGAATGAACATGATGTGCGAATTAAGCATGTCAGAAGTGACAATGGAACCGAGTTCAAGAATACTCACATTGATGAATTTCTCGATGATCATGGTATCATTCATGAGTTCTCTTCTGCTTACACTCCTCAACAAAATGGTGTTGTTGAACGGAAGAACTGAACTCTCATTGAAATGGCAAGAAGAATGCTCAGTGAGTATGAAACTGCCATTTGTTTCTGGGCTGATGCCATTAACACTGCTTGTCATGTTATCTTCACAAGTTCCTTAAGAAAACTTCATATGAGCTTATCACTGGCAAGAAAAGAAATGTTTCTTATCTTTGTGTTTTTGGTGCACCCTGCTATATTCTTGATATGAATCATTCTTCAAAATTTGCACCTAAGGCATATGAAGGTTTTCTTCTTGATTATGGCTCAAACTGGCATACAGATGGAGTCTATAACTCTCACCACATGAAAGTTATGGAAACGGTAAATGTGCGGTTTGATGAATCTAATGGCTCTCAAAAGGAGAACCTGCCAAATGTGTTAGATGAACCCCTGATATCAGACGCAATTCGACAAATGGCCATTGGAAGTGTCAAGCCTGTTGAAATGCACCCGAGTCATCCGATGATGATGCTCCTATGACTCGAAGCAGAACTCGTGAAGCCTCTGCCGAAGCAAATGCTCCTCCAAATGGAAATGGCAATCAGAACACAAATGCCGATCAAAATGGCAATCCTGAAGGAAATGATGATACAAATGCAGATGCTGATTATGATGACCATCACGAAGAAAATGCCCATCCTCGAGTGGCAAATCAAGTTGATCCCTCACTAATTCTCGATGAACTTGAGAATCCAGGTTATTGACCCACAACTCGTTCGCACACTCGTTTGGATAACTACTGTGGCACTTTCTCTTTTGTTTCGTTGGCAGAACCTACCAAATATGAACAAGCCATGAATGATCTAGATTGGATAAATGCCATGCAAGAGGAGTTGGTGCAATTTGAATTAAATGATGTATGGGAACTGGTTGACAAACCGGATCCCAAGAGGCACAATATAATCGACACGAAATGAATCTTCCGCAACAAGCTAGAAGAAAATGGTATTGTGGTAAGAAACAAAGCACGACTTGTTGCGTAGGGGTACACACAGGTAGAAGGCATCGATTTTGGTGAAACATATGCTCCTGTTGCATGACTTGAGGCAATTCGCATTTTGTTTGCTTATGCAAATTACAATGATATCCTTCTGTATCAAATGGATGTGAAAAGTGTTTTCCTCAATGGTGAAATTGATGAGGAAGTTTATGTTAGACAACCACCTAGCTTTGAACACCCTGAGTTTCCTAACAAAGTTTTCAGGTTGAAGAAAGCCTTATATGGGCTAAAGCAGGCCCGTAGAGATTGGTATGACACCCTGAAGAAGTTTTTGCTTGACAAGGAGTTCAAACTAGGATCCACAGATCCCACACTTTTCACTCGTGCTGTCGACAAGGACGCAATTCTTCTGAATTTCGAATAGTACTCAAGATCCTCTATTTTCGATTATCTAATAAATAACTAATAAATTAGGCCAACTTTGTCAGTCTATCCTTAATATAGAAATAAATCGAAAGGTTAAAATTTATTCGTTTGTCAAATCTATGTGGATGATATTATGTTTAGCTGTTCTAACAATGCTTGCATCTTAGAATTCAGGAAAATGATGTCCGATAAATATCAAATGTCCATGATGGGTAAACTCAAATTCTTTCTCGGACTGCAAATACGTCAACAAGTGAATGCCATCTTCATTTCTCAGGAAAAATATCTGAAGGAGTGCCTGAAGAAGTTCAAAATGCAAGATTCCAAAATGAAGGGCTATAAAACTCCAATGCCCACAAATGGTAAGCTAGCTACATATGTGTACGGTAAGGATTATGATCCAAAAGCCCATCGTTCGATGATTGGATCTCTTCTTTACCTATGTGCATCCAAACCTGACATTATGTTGAGTGTTTGCATGTGTGCCCGCTATCAAGCTGCACCGAAATAATCGCATCACCAAGCGGTCAAGAGCATTTTGATATTTGGCTCACACCCCCACCTTAGGTTTATGGTATCCTAAGGGAGCACGGTTTGATCTTATTGGATATTCAGACTCAAATTGGGCTGGTGACTTGGTTGATAGGAAATCTACCTCAGGGACATGTCATTTCCTCGGTAGATCTTTGGTTTGTTGGTCTTCAAGAAAGCAGAATTGTGTTTCTCTATCTACGACTGAGGCTGAATATATTGCTGCTGGCTCTTGTTGCACTCAGTTATTGTGGATGAAGCATACACTGAAGGATTATGGCATCAAGGTCAATGAAAAAAAGAAGAACAATGAAACAAATGCTACATCTTCACTTTGTCTTGATTCTTCCTCGAACGCAGTCACTTTCTTCGAACAGAAAATGAACCAATTGCTTGAACTTCATCAATTTTAGGGGTCACTCTTGTTTGGCATCATCTTCGGTGATAACCTTCGCTGCAACGCAGGGAGAATATCTTCGTCGTTTGCATCAAACTCCTGGACATCTCAGGGACCTGTTACTCTGTGTGCTCTAGCAAACACATAAGTCCCATATTGTTTATGTCAACAAACTCCAAAACATAAGGGGCCTATCATTGCACCAGCATGTGGTATGGCCCAACAGTAGCCCATTTAAGATAAAAAGGTCGGCCCAGCAAAGGGCCCACAAGATTTTGTCATACTCTACTAGACCGGTCCATTAAAAGCCTGCCATGGTTTGGGCGAGATTATGGCCCACATATGATCCGGACCATTAGATGTCTATCACATTTTGGGCTGAATGACAGCCCACATCAAATCCGGCCCGTTAACAATCTGCCATGTTTTGGCCCAAATGACGACCCATATCGGATCCGACCCCTTAATTGCCTAACATATTTTGGGCCAAATTACGACCCATATATAACAGTATGGTGCTCTCGGCGGCCCATTTTAACTATAACCTCTTAAAGGCCCATGTAATAGTTCAACTTGTTAATGGCCATTGGTAGATATGGGCCATTGTCGGCCCGGTTGCACTTTTGGCCATTTAATGACATGTGCTTCATGTGGGCGTATTTCTGGGCCGAAGTAACTTTTGGCCTCTTAAAGGCTCGTAGTATTTGTGGATACATTTTAGCCCAACCTGACTATTGGCCCATTAATGGCCTGTGAGATAACTAGGCCTAATGATGGCTCGCTTTGCAACTGGCCTGCTTACGACCCATAATTTTATTGGGCCAGTTGTGGCCCGACACATATTTTGGCCTGTTAACAGCCCGTTTTGTGGTTGGGCCATCTACTTTTTAGACTGTTTAAAGCCCATTCTATTTTTTGGCCCAACTTAGACAACTAGTTTACTCGGCCTGTTAAAGGTCCGAACTAATAGTTGGTGAGTTTACATCTAGGCCTACTATTGGCTGACATGATTGTAGGCCCACTTTTAGTCCCATTCACAGTGATTGGCAGGCCGACCAGTTTTAGTACCATGATTTATATATATAATAAACCGAATGTTTAGGCCCATTGCGCTTTGTCAAAGCTTACGACCTTTTTAGGGAGCGACGACAACATATACAGAAATTAAATTACAATATCATGACGAAGAATATACCTATACTATACAACAAAGAAATTACTGCATATTACATGCACTTGGCATAAAAGTTCCCTGCCAACGATAATAAAGCGCAACCAGATAGCAGATTCATACACTGAGCATAAAAGGTTTTCACTAGTGCAAATAAACATGCCATCTAAAATAATATACAAAACTGATAGCTCTTCAACACAATTCAAGAAAGGTTAGCCCTGCCTAGGAGCTGCAGCGCAAGCAGCCAAGCAAGCTGGTGACTGCACTTGTTTGACACTTGTATCCAACTCTAGTTGCATAGCATCAATGGCAGTTCTTGGCATTAGTGATATCACCATGAAACATAAAAAGCAGACAGATAACATGCTTTGCACATATAAGCAACAATGTTGTTGATTCGTCCCATTTCTTAGTGGCAAATAAAGAGACCTAGATTAAAATAGAATAAAAATTGTTCACAGTTAAGACATGGCAGGAAATGGCATTGTTCCGGAGTGACTAGCTTCACCACACCACATGATTACAAATGAAGACCACAAGCATACATGCAGTGCTAAAGAATGTATAAGCATCGATGGTGAGTGTACTTTCAATATATCCCATTTCAGTTTGGTTAATAAAGAGACGCGATTTAAATAATATGAACATAATATGCATTGTTCATAGTTAAGACATAGCATGATATGATATTGTCCTAGAGTTGGTGGCACTACAAAAAAAGACACATCCATGACATTTTGGGCCGGACGATTTTTTTTGTCATGCTTATGACACTTCTATGACAGTATGACAACACCCGGTATCATCATAGATGTGGTGGGCTCCTAATTCTATGACAAAAAATCATGACAGAAAAATGTGCTTTTTGTCCTGGGCGGGCCGAAGGCGCACCCGCGTGACATTCTTTGGGCCGCCCATGACGGAGAAAATCGTTGTAGAAGTGAGGGCGAGGAAAATATCGGGGAGTTCCCGGTTACGGTGGGTGGTCGAGGTCGAGCGATGCAGTGGGGTTTGCATGTTTCTCTCGTACGCGCGCGTGGTGCGAGCCATGTCGCTATAATTGAACCCGAGCGATCTCCTGCCGCTACGTACTGAACCCGATCGATCGATCCCTTCGCTCCTAACTGAACCCAACCGAGACTCCTACGCTGCTAGCTGAACCCGATCGATCGTTGCTGCTGCATGCTTACTAAAGCCGATCGAACCCCCGTGCGAGACATAGCTAGCCTGTTGGGTTGCCTCTGGATGAACATTGCCCATTGCTGCTGCGCGCGCGATACGTAGAACGAGTCAAGACGTGTTGTGAGTCGAGCTTTTTGGGTTGGCTGTGGATGAATAGTTCCCGGTGGGGGGTTGGATGAACAGGACCCCGACCGTATGTATAGGTGGTTGACGCTAGATGAACATGACCCCGTGGTATATAGTATGCGGTTGCTACTGGATGACCAGGAGCCCAAGGAGGCCGCCACACACCCCAACCGGTTGGGGTGGATGAACATGACCCCGTGGAGGCTGGTTGAACTGAAGCCGGTGGAGGCTGGATGAACAGTAGCCCTTGCATGAACAGTGTCTGGTGGAGGCTGGAGACGGTGGATGAACAGTAGCAGGTAGAGATTGGAGGAAGTCGACAGTGGATGAACAGTAGCCCGTGGAGTCCCGTTTTGCGGTACGCCACACCCCTCCCAATGAACAGGACCCCTGTTTCGATCGTAGGAGGTCAAAGAGAAGTCCGTTTCCTCCGTTTTGCGGTACGCCACTGATAACCCACAAGTTTAGGGGATCGCAACAGTTTTCGAGGGTAGAGTATTCAACCCAAATTTATCGATTCGACACAAGGGGAGCCAAAGAATATTCTCAAGTATTAACAGTTAAGTTGTCAATTCAACCGCACATGAAAGACTTAATATTTGCAGCAAAGTATTTAGTAGCAAAGTAATATGATAGTAGCAGTAACGGTAGCAAAAGTAATAGTATTGGTTTTGTAGTGATTGTAACAGTAGCAACGGAAAAGTAACTAAGCAAAGATCAATATGTGGAAAGCTCGTAGGCAATGGATTAGTGATGGATAATTATGTCGGATGCGATTCCTCATGCAACAGTTATAACATAGGGTGACACAGAACTAGCTCCAGTTCATCAATATAATGTAGGCATGTATTTCGAATATAGTCATACGTGCTTATGGAAAAGAACTTGCATGACATCTTTTGTCCTACCCTCCCGTGGCAGCGGGGTCCTATTGGAAACTAAGGGATATTAAGGCCTCCTTTTAATAGAGACCGGACCAAAGCATTAGCACTTAGTGAATACATGAACTCCTCAAACTACAGTCATCACCGGTAAGTATCCCGATTATTGTCACTTTGGGGTTAACGGATCATAACACATAATAGGTGACTATAGACTTGCAAGATAGGATCAAGAACTCACATATATTCATGAAAACATAATAGGTTCAGATCTGAAATCATGGCACCCGGGCCCTAGTGACAAGCATTAATTATAGCAAAGTCATAGCAACATCAATCTCAGAACATAATGGATACTAGGGATCAAACTCTAACAAAACTAACTCGATTACATGATAAATCTCATCCAACCCATCACCGTCCAGCAAGCCTACGATGGAATTACTCACGCACGGCGGTGAGCATCATGAAATTGGTGATGGAGGAAGGTTGATGATGACGATGGCGACGGTTTCCCCTCCCCTCTCCGGAGCCCCGAACGGACTCCAGATCAGCCCTCCCGAGAGAGATTAGGGCTTGGCGGTGGCTCCGTATCATAAAACACGATGAATCCTTCTCTCTGATTTTTTCTCCCCGAACGTGAATATATAGAGTCGGAGTTGAGGTTGGTGGAGCACCAGGGGGCCCACGAGGCAGGGGCGCGCCCAGGGGGGTAGGCGCGCCCCCACCCTTGTGGACAGGGTGTGGCCCCCCTGGCCTTGATGCTTTCACCAGTATTTTTTATATATTCCAAAAATATTCTCCGTTGATTTTCAAGTCATTCCGAGAACTTTTATTTCTGCACAAAAATAACACCATGGCAATTCTGCTGAAAACAGCGTCAGTCTGGGTTAGTTCCATTCAAATCATGCAAGTTAGAGCCCAAAACAAGGGAAAAAGTGTTTGGAAAAGTATATACGATGGAGACGTATCAACTACCCCAAGCTTAAACCTTTGCTTGTCTTCAAGCAATTCAGTTGACAAACTGAAATTGATAAAGAAAAACTTTTACAAACTCTGTTTGCTCTTGTTGTTGTAAATATGTAAAGCCAGCATTCAAATTTTCAGCAAAGATTATGAACTAACCATATTCACAATAACATTTAGGTCTCATGTTTACTCATATCAATGGCATAATCAACTAGCGAGCAATAATAATAAATCTGGGATGACAACACTTTCTCAGAACAATCATAATATGATATAATAAGATGGTATCTCGCTAGCCCTTTCTGGGACCGCAAAACATAAATGCAGAGCACCTCTGAAGATCAAGGACTGACTAAACATTGTAATTCATGCTAAAAGAGATCTAGACACAGTCATACTCAGTGTAAATGTGACGCCCCCGATTTGACCGTACACTAATCATACACGCAAACGTGTACGATCAAGATCAGGGACTCACGGGAAGATATCACAACACAACTCTACAAATAAAATAAGTCATACAAGCATCATATTACAAGCCAGGGGCCTCGAGGGCTCGAATACAAGAGCTCGATCATAGACGAGTCAGCGGAAGCAACAATATCTGAGTACAGACATAAGTTAAACAAGTTTGCCTTAAGAAGGCTAGCACAAACTGGGATACAGATTGAAAGAGGCGCATGCCTCCTGCCTGGGATCCTCCTAAACTACTCTTGGTCGTCGTCAGCGGGTTGCACGTAGTAGTAGGCACCTCCCGAGTAGTAGTAGTAGTCATCGATGGTGGCGTCTGGCTCCTGGGCTCCAACGTCTGGTCGCAGCAATCGGGTATAGAAAGGGGGAAAAGAGGGAACAAAGCAACCGTGAGTACTCATCCAAAGTACTCGCAAGCAAGGAGCTACACTACATATGTATGCATTGGTATCAAATGGAATAAGGGTATCATATGTGGACTGAACTGCAGAATGCCGGAATAAGAGGGGGATAGCTAGTCCTATTGAAGACTACGCTTCTGGTAACCTCCATCTTGCAGCAGAAGAAGAGAGTAGATGGTAAGTTCACCAAGTAGCATCGTGTAGCATAATCCTACCCGGTGATCCTTTCCTCGTCGCCCTGTTAGAGAGCGACCACCGGGTTGTATCTGGCACTTGGAAGGGTGTGTTTTATTAAGTATCCAGTTCTAGTTGTCATAAGGTCAAGGTACAACTCCAAGTCGTCCTGTTACCGAAGATCACGACAATTCGAATAGATTAACTTCCCTGCAGGGGTGCACCACATTTCCCAACACGCTCGATCCCCTTTGTCCGGACACACTTGTCTGGGTCATGCCCGGCCTTGGAAGATCAACACGTCGCAACCCTACCTAGGCACAACAGAGAGGTCAGCACGCCGGTCTAAATCCTATGGTGCAGGGGTCTGGGCCCATCGCCCATTGCACACCTGCACGTTGCGTACGCGGCCGGTGAGCAGACCTAGCCTCCCTTATACAAGAGCAGGCGTTCTAGTCCAACCCGGCGCGCGCCGCTCAGTCGCTGACGTCACGAAGGCTTCGGCTGATACCACGACGTCGAGTGCCCATAACTGTCCCCGCGTAGATGGTTAGTGCATATAGGCCAGTGGCCAGACTCAGATCAAATACCAAGATCTCGTTAAACATGTTATCTTGAAGTAACCGCGAACGCCGACCAGGGCCAGGCCCACCTCTCTCCTAGGTGGTCTCAACCTGCCCTGTCGCTCCGCCACAAAGTAACAGTCGGGGGCCATCGGGAACCCAGGCCCACCTCTACCGGGATGGAGCCACCTGCCCCTTCAGCCCCCATCTCCGAACAATATCGTAAGTAATGCAATAGTAAAAAGTATATAGTATATGCCCATGACCACCTCCCGAAGTGATCACGGCCCAGTAGTATAGCATGGCAGACGGACAAGAGTGTAGGGCCACTGATGGAACACTAGCATCCTATACTAAGCATTAGGTTTGCAGGTAAAGGTAACAACAGTAGTAGCAAGGACAGGCTATGCATCAGGATAGGATTAACGGAAAGCAGTAACATGTTACACTACTCTAATGCAAGCAGTAGAGAAGAATAGGCGATATCTGGTGATCAAGGGGGGGGGGCTTGCCTGGTTGCTCTGGCAACAGAGAGGGGTCGTCAACACCGTAGTCGTACTGGGTAGCAGCAGCGTCGGTCTCGGTGTCTAGCGAGAGAAGAGGGGGAAGAAACAATAAATATTAAGCAAACAGATGCATGATGATGTAGGACATGACAAAGCGTGATGCTAGGTGTGCCCTAACACGGTATGAGGTGATACCGGTGAAGGGGGGAAACATCTGGGAAAGTATCCCGGTGTTTCGCGTTTTCGGTCAGATGAAACAGAGGGGAAAAGTTGCATGTTCGCTATGCTAGGGATGCGTGGCGGACGAACGGGCTGCGTATCCAGATTCGTCTCGTCGTTCTGAGCAACTTTCATCTAGAAAGTATTTTCATGTGAGCTACGGTTTATTTTATATGATTTTCTAAAGTTTTAAATCATTTTTAGAATTTATTTAATTAATTTAAACTAACATTATCCAGAATAGTGTTTGCTGACGTCAGCATGACGTCAGCAGTCAACAGGGGGTTGACTGGGTCAAACTGACGTGTGGGTCCCGTCTTTCATAGACACATCACCCTAACTAACAGATTAGTTAGGTTAATTATATATTTTAGGTTAATCATGTTTAATTATTTTAACTAAACATGATTAATTAAGTTAATTGATTAATTAATTTTATCATTAATTAATAATTATATATATATATTTAATTTTTTATATAAATGTTCTGGGGGCAGGGCCCCACATGTCATAGGCCTAGGGAGGCCTTACGGGCACGCGGTTACGGGCGTGCGGGCGTGTGCCCGAGTCCACACGGGAAGGGGGCTACGGGCGCCTGGACGGGCGCTCGCTCGCAAGGAGTGCAGCGGGGCGAGGCTAGTGGCCAGGGCGGCCGCGGTGGCCGGCCGACGTGGGGGGGGGGACGGAGT
>NC_041388.1:478979016-479050374 GCF_002162155.2 Triticum dicoccoides
GGCGCGTTCGGGCCGACCATGGCGCGGCAAGCAGGGGGTGCAAGGGGGGGTGCGGCAGCGATGACGGCGGACGAGCATGGCCGTCCGCGCACGAGAACGATGCAGGGCTTGGCCGGGGCCGGAGGCGGAGCAGAGCGGGGGGAAGTAGGGGCGGGCTGGAGCGCGCGGCACGGGGTGCACAACAGCGGTGCGAGCACGGGGAGGAGAGGGGCGCTACGCGGGCAATCATCAGCGATGGTCGAGGGCGCAACCACGGGGCGCGAGTGGGCGCGCACAGGCGCGTGCAGGGGGCGCTTGGCGCGGCCTCGAGCGATGTGCAGGGGAGGGGCAAGCTACGTGTGAGCGGAGGCATGACTGATCGCAGTCGTGCGGGGTCAGAGCAGGGGAGGACACCGGGGTTCCTCACCATGGGGCCATAGGGACTAGGGCAGCGGGGCTCGGGGAGGAGTCGGGGAAGACAGATCCGGCGACGGGGCGGCGACTCGATGGCGAGGTAGCTCCGGGTGGCGTCGGGCGATGGCGGTGGGAGACGGTTCCTCGGGCGCGGGCATGCCGGCGAGGTGGGGCTCCGGCCGGCGACGTTGCGGTGAATGGCGGGGCGTGGCGTCGGCGGCGAAGCCCACGGGCGGCGACGGGATCGATCCCCCGATCCAGATCGGTGCAGAGGAGGACGAGAGAGTGCGGGTCATGGGGGGAGTGGGGGTGCGAGTGGTGGACTAGTGGGGGGAGAGGCTAGGGTTCGGGTGTCGACAGGCCATATAGGCCAGGGGCGCGGTTGGGCCAGTGGGCCGGCTGGCTGGGTCATGGCCCAGTTGGCCAGGGGGGGTTCTGTTTTTATGTTTTTTTGCTTGACCCTTTTCTCTTATCTATTTTTCCTTTCTAACTTAGCTTCTATATATTTTAGTATTATAATATACCGAGTCAGCACCAAAATTAGTATCATTAATATAGGCCACTGCCAAACCTAGTTTGATACCAAAACAAGTTAGTTTAATATTTTTATAATTTAAAAAGCAATTAAATTGTTATTTTAGCCAGTGTTTTTATTTAATTTAGGGCATTTAAACATTTTGAAAAAGGTTGGTTCCAACACCAAAATAAGTTAGGGATTATCTGCCACATGATGAACATTTTAGTTTTCATGTTTGAGAATTTTAGAATTTCACTTATTATTTGAATTTGAACCGGATTTGGATCAACGTGAGATTAGTAATAGTAATAGTGATGATGTGGCATCATTAGTGTGGGATTACTGTAGCTTAATTATCCGGGCGTCACAATAAACTAATAATAATACATGCAAATGACAGCGGTGCTCTCCAACTGGTGCTTTTTAATAAGAGGATGATGACTCTACATAAAAGTAAATAGATAGGCCCTTCGCAGAGGGAAGCAGGGATTTGTAGAGGTGCTAGAGCTTGATTTTTGAAATAGAGATGAATAATATTTTGAGTGGTATACTTTCATTGTTAATATAACAACCGAGAGACCTCGATATCTTCCATGCTACACACATTATAGGCGGTTCCCAAGCAGAATGGTAAAGTTTATACTCCCCCTACCACCAACAAATATCAATCCATGGCTTGTCCGAAACAACGGGTGCCTCCAACTAACAACAATCCCGGGGGAGTTTTGTTTGCAATTATTTTGATTTGATTTGAGCATGGGACTGGGCATCCCGGTTACCAGCCATTTTCTCGTGAATGAGGAGCAGAGTCCACTCCTCTTGAGAATAACCTGCCTAGCATGGAAGATATAGATAGCCCTAGTTGATACATGAGCTATTCGAGTTTATAAAACATAATTTCATTTGAAGGTTTAGAGTTTGGCACATACAAATTTACTTGGAACGACAGGTAGATACCGCATATAGGAAGGTATGGTGGACTCATATGGAATAACTTTTGGGGTTTATGGAGTTGGATGCACAAGCAGTATTCCCGCTTAGTACAAGTGAAGGCTAGAAAGAGACTGGGAGGCGACCATCTAGAGAGCAACAACAATCATGAACATCCATTAAAATTAATCAACACTGAATGCAAGCATGAGTTGGATATAATTCACCATGAACATAAATATCCTGGAGGCTATGTTGATTTTGTTTCAACTACATGCGTGAACATGTGCCAAGTCAAGCCACTCAAATCGTTCAAAGGAGGATACCACCCTATCATACCACATCACAACCATTTTAATAGCATGTTGGCACGCAAGGTAAACCATTATAAACTCCTAGCTACTTAAGCATGTCATGAGCAACTATAATCTCTAATTGTCATTGCAAACATGTTTCATTCATAATAAGCCGAATCAAGAATGATGAACTAATTATATTTACAAAAACAAGAGAGGTCGAGTTCATACCAGCTTCTCTCATCTCAATCAGTTCATCATATATCGTCATTATTGCCTTTCACTTGCACAACCGAAAAGTGTGGATAATAATAATAGTGCACGTGCATTGGAGTAAGCTGGAATCTGCAAGCATTCAATACAAGGGAGAATACAAGGTAATATGGGCTCTTGGTTAGATCAACAATAATGCATATAAGAGCCACTCAACATTTTCATTATGGTCTTCTCCTCTCGACCCCCAAAGAACAAGAAAAGAAATAAAACTATTTACACGGGAAATCTCCCAACAAGCAAAAGAAGAACGAGAAATCTTTTTGGGTTTTCTTTTAATTATTACTACTACAGGCATGTAAAGTAAACTAGCTAAAAGCTACAACTAATTTTTTTGGGTTTTCTTAAGGTTTTTCAAACACACAAGAAGAATACTAAAAAAGAAAATAAACTAGCATGGATGATACAATGAAAAAGTATGAGCACCGACAACTGGCATGAGTGTGTGAACATGAATGTAATGTCGGTGAGAAATACGTGCCCCCCAAGCTTAGGCTTTTGGCCTAAGTTGGTATATGGCCATGGCTCAAAGTGACCCTCTCCGGTGTGCGGAGGAGTGTCATCTGGGTGCCACTGGTTGGCGATATCCTCTGGATTCCACTGATAAACAGAGTGTCGATAAGGGTCAAGTGGTGGTTCGGGCTCAGGCTCTGGAGCTGGTGTCAGGCTCCAGTATGCATAAACGGCCTTCGGCAAGATGAGGTATGTGCCGTTCGCGCTGGTCGTGGAGAAAGTCGGTGAAGCCTACGCAGTGCGAGGGAGATTATATTTGGGCATCTTATTTTCTTCACTTTGCTTATCCTTCGAGCTCCGGCTCGAAGAGCCTGTCGGTGTCAAAACCGGTGGATCTTGGGTAGGGGGTCCCGAACTGTGCATCTAAGGTCGATGGTAACAGGAGACGGGGGACACAATGTTTATCCAGGTTCGGGCCCTCTCTATGGAGGTAATACCCTACTTCCTGCTTGATTGATCTTGATGAATATGAGTGTTACAAGAGTTGATCTACCACGAGATCGTAATGGCTAAACCCTAAAAGTATAGCCTGTCTAACTATGATTATTAGGATATATGTCTACGGACCTAGCCCTCCGGTTTATATAGACACCAGAGGGATCTAGGGTTACATAAGGTCGGTTACAGAGAAAGGAATCTTCATATTTGGTCGCCAAGCTTGCCTTCCACGCCAAGAGAGTCCCATCCGGACACGGGTAGAGTCTTCGGCCTTTGTATCTTCATAGCCTATCAGTCCGGCCCATGTCTAATAGGTCAGACGCCCGAGGACCCCTTAGTCTAGGACTCCCTCAGTAGCCCCTGAACCAGGCTTCAATGGCGAGGTGTCCGGCACGCAGATTGTCTTCGACATTGCAAGGCGAGTTCTCCTTTCCGAATACTCCAAGATAGTCTTCGGACGTAATGAACGTGTCCGGATCTGTAATACAAGCACCACACACAACCACAGAGAATATAATACTGCACGAGTCCAATCCGCTGTCAACTTTTTGAAATGTGACATCACGTCCGCTTGGTTATCATTTCGAACCGTTTTCCGTCTGCCGTTCCATGTTTTGAGACACGGTTCTAATAGGCACGTCTTGTCGAAGCAGAGATCGTGTCCCCTTATTGCGGGATTCTCATCAATACGAGCGTGGGTAATATAACTGTGCCGTTTACACAACCCTTGGGAACATGCGAGTTTTAAGGCTAGTGGGGAGGCGCTTGATATTCACTGCCTTTATAAGGAGATAGGGACTCCCTTTCTTCACCCATGCATTCTCTCTTTCTCCGCCCTTCCGTTCTCGAGCTCCAGCGCCCAAGTTCTCATTCTTTCCGCCTCAAGGAAGCCCTCAGCCATGTCCGGATCTGGAGGGCAAGGCAAGTGGATGGCATCCTCTGTTAGGGAGAAGGACATCACCAAGCTTTGGGAGGCCGGGTATCTGGCGAAAGAAATCGACCACGGGCTTCCAGCTAAGGGGCAAATCGTCCCCACCCCGAAGCCCAACAAGAGGGTGGTGTTCATCCCTCATTTCGTCCGCGGGTTAGGGTTTCCTCTCCACCCTTTCATCCGTGGTCTTATGTTCTATTACGGGCTAGATTTCCATGATCTAGCCCTGAACTCCTTCCTCAACATCTCGACATTCATTGTCGTGTGTGAGGCCTTCCTCTGCATCCAACCCCACTTCAGACTGTGGCTCAAGATCTTCAACGTGAAGCCGAAGGTGGTGGATGGCCAACACGCGGAGTGCGGAGGCGCCATGGTGAGCAAGCTGCCCAATGTCACATGGCCCAAGGGTACTTTCGTGGAGACCATCAAGGAGTGGCAGAAACTATGGTTTTACATCACAGGGCCCCACGACGCCACCTGGGTCGTGGCTCCTGAATTCAACTCCGGAGCTTCAATGCGGCTCACCTCCTGGATAGGGAAGGTCCCAAATTGGTCTTCGTCGGACGAACTGATAGTGCTGCAAACGTGCATCCAAAGCATGGTGGATAAAAACATCAAGCTCGTCAATGTCATCCAGGTGATGCTGGTACGCCAGATCCTCCCATGCCAAAGCCGAACCTGCCCCTTATGGGAATTCGATCCGAAGAAGCACCAAACCTTGGAAAGGCTTTTAGACCACTCACGAAGATGCCTGGAAGTTGCTCTTCAAAGGCAACGAGATGCCGCCAGCCATGGACTCAGACCGCGGGCACGATATTACCCATCATGCCAATGCGGTAAGTCTTTGATGTCCCAAGGCGCATCCTTGACTTGCTTGTTTCAAGGAGGATATCTAAACTTTATTATTATTGTTTTTTCAGGTATGGACGGAGAGGGCAGAGCGGATTCACTGTTCGGCTCTGCTGCCTGAAGAACCAATCATCCCGCTCCTGGCAAAGATGCTGGTGCCAGCGCCTTATAAGGAGCCGGAGAAGAAGGCCAAGGGGGTTCGGAGTGGCCTCCGCCGCAAGGGGGCTTTGGACGTGTCGTCTGAAGACAAAACTCTCTCCTCCGCCGCCGAACACGATGACGAGGAGGAGGAAGAAAGCACCTCTCCCCCCTATGGGGGGGGGAGGAAGAAGAGGGCGGCCTCCACAAATCTGGAGGCGGAGGCGCCCAAGAGGGGGAAGGGTCCCCCTGCGGATAACTCCGCGTGGGACGTCAACAGCAGCCTGGAGCGACGCCCCCGAAACAAGCCTCTGGCCGCGTTGTAAGTACTAAAAACCCGCATACGTCCATACATCCGGCCTCTCTTGCTTCATGATATTAATATGTTTAAATGATGCCGTTGCAGTCCGGCCCACGACAGCTCCCAGCGATCCTCATCAAGAGGTTCGTTGGATTTGAAGGCGATGGCCAACGAGTCACCGTCGGCCGCTCACTCTCCCACAGCCAAGGGCGACAACGAGGTGTTGTCCCAAAGGACCTTCCCCGGCCAGGGAGAGGTTCAGGAGGCCGCCAGGGTGGCGCCAGAGGGCGAAGCCTCGGCTGCCGGACACATGGGGGAGCAGACCCCCATGGCGTCTGGGGATGGGGGCCTTGCTCAATTCGGCCCCTAGCCGAATACAAGTCCGGAGACCTATACGGCTCCGGAATCCGACAAGCAACCTCCTTCGAAAGAAGGGGGTGTGCTGTTCCACCGGTGACCTCTGTCCAACCAGAGGCACCAGATAATCTGCTGGAAGCGCTACGATGTGCTTCCATTGTGGATGAACACCGTATCCTTATGGGTACGGTGATTGAGAGGGTTCAGTCTGTCAAAAACGGACTGACGAAGCCTACGGCAGCCTGCTGACAGGCTTTGAGGTAAGTGTCCCCAAAAAGGAAAAAGTCCTAATATAGACAGTAGCCCCTGAGACACTGTCCGATGTTCGGAAAGAAGAGCCGGACAGAGGATCAATTTACTTTTGCAGGGAACTAACTAGATGTCTTATATGAATAAGCAGGCGTCGTTGCTGGCCGTGACCGCGCACACTTCCGAAGTCTCCGGACTAAAGCAGAGACTAGAGCGGGTCGAGCAGGAGCTCGACCAAGCGAGAAAGCAGCTGGAAGACCAGCAAGGTATGTACTGACTAGCTATATATTTCGGAAAGAGTAATTAATGTGTATTGACCGTAGTGCCTTGGCATGCATAGGAGCGGCGACCGAGGTCGAGGTCCTTAAACAGACCCTGGCCGAGGCCGAGGAGAAGGCCACCAAGGAAAAAGCCGCTCGAGAGCAGCACGAGGCCAGACTTGATGAAGTCCAACAAGAGCTCCAGGATGCAGTTAATAAATGTGAATCCTTGGAGCGTGATGTTTTGGCTCGAGAGACCGAACTCACTAAGGCCCGCCAAAGCGCGGAAGAGGCCCGGGTTGAGGCCCAGGGCGCCCTCCAGGAGATCCAGAAGGCCAAGAAAATCACGGCGGGTAAGGCGTTTAGTATGGAAAGCAAGTATGTGAAGAAGAAGTATTTCTTACTAACCCGGATTCGGAGTTCTCCAGGGGCATTTGCAGATCTGCTGCGTAGTGTGTCTGACACTGCAGAGTTCTTCCAAGCCAAAGAAGGGAGCTCAATGGAGAAGCTGTTCTGGTCGCAATATCTTGCGCCGGAACATCCAGTGCCCTTTAGCGACCAGCTAAAATAATTGGTCGAGTTGCATAGGGTGGCCGAACTGGCCATGAAGGATTTAATAATCTGGCTGTGGCCTGCCGAAGCTATGCCCGACAGCTACTTCGGGCTCGTGAAGCGGCTCGTGAACGCCTGTCCTCGGCTGGACGTCGTCAAGCAATCGGCCTGCATTGAGGGTGCTCACATGGCCTTCGCCCGCGTCAAGGTGTGGTGGGCGAAGATGGACACCGTCAAGCTTACGACCGAGGGACCGCCAGAAGGAAAGGAGCACCGCACACCCGAGCGGTACTTTGCAGATGTCCTGGAGGGGTCTCGTATTGTGGCAACGCAATGTTCACAAGACATTATTTTCGAATGCATACATTTATGTTGTCTCTGCCTTGTATGATGAAACAAAGTCATTATGTAATATAATGTTTGTTATTTAAAGAATTTCTCCTCCTGTGCGGCCGTGTTGTGTGAAATCTGAGAGTTGGCCAGTTGTCGGCTTCTGCCCCCACGTAGGCAGTACGGGGGTGTTCGGGATGTAATCTAAACACTCTTGATCCAATTGTTTGGTCCTTGAAGGAGGTGTTTAGCGCGACGAACCAGGTAATCGGACTATGTGGCTTTAGCACCCTCACTTAGCCATAGGAGTTTGACAATAGAAATATAGGCGCAGCCCCTAGTATCCGAACTAGGATGCTGTAAACACCTGATCGGGTAAGTACCAATCCCTTGTGTAATGCGGGAAAAATCTCTAAGGATTTGAGACCTCCGAAGAGCTGACCGGCTCTCGCTGCATCATGGCAGTTAGTTTTCGGCTTTCTCTACTGAGGTGCTCATTCGGGTAAACCAGGGCACAATCGCAGTAGTTCTCCCTTTACTACCCTAGCCGATATAGTGGAACGTAAGGTAGTAAGCACAGGAGCCGGGCAACCCAACTATTGACCAAAGACATGATTCAGAACCAATGCATATAGTGCTAAATTCGGGGTGCCTAACAATACTGTAAAAGTGTTCGAACTTTTGTTGCCATGTTGTGGGGCGCTATGAAGCCCCTGGCAAATTGGAACGCACCAGAGTGTACGGGTGCTATCTGATAAAGTTACCAAAAAGAAAAAGAAGAAAAGGTAGTAAGTTAGAGCCTTAAAATTTGGGCCGCAAACTGTTTCCCTTATAATTTCATTGGTGCGTAAAGGCGCATTTATACAAGTAGTGTAATAAGCAGAAGGCTATTTAATATGCCTTGACCAAGGGAGAGCTGCGTGTGGGTCCTGAAAACAGGTAGAGGGATCATTAAAAAAACCACCTAAAATTTCCCCAGTGCGTCCATGCTTCCTGTCATCTTGGTGTATTTATCCTTCGAAAAGAATCAATGGTCAAGCCGTCAAGGAAGGCCTGTGAAAAAGAAACTTGAAAAAGGGGGAAAAAGGAAGCGATGAAAGTATGTGTGTCCGGGGCGGTCGAGCTGCATTGTGGATCACAAGCTGGTTATGCCTCCATCCATGCCCATGGTATTTTGAGTGCGTATTTATGTACGCGTGGTACAATTGCCGCCACTTGGTCGGGACTGGGACGGAGGCCGAATTGCTAGTCGAGCTCTTGACGAGCCGAGCTGTCCTGCTGCAGAATAATCCGGACTCTCTTAACAGTGTCCGGGGGATCGGCCGCCGAATTAAGGTTTGCTTGAAAAGGCCGCTCTGTACTTCTGCTGCTAAGGCAGCGGTGTGCTCCTCAGTGCGGAGGGAGCGCTCCGAGTTTCCATTAACTGTAATGATGCCTCGTGGTCCGAGCATCTTGAGCTTGAGATAAGCGTAGTGTGGCACCGCGTTGAAGCGAGCAAATGCGGTTCGTCCGAGCAGTGCATGATAGCCACTGCGAAAAGGGACGATATCGAAGATTAACTCCTCGCTTCGGAAGTTGTCCGGAGATCCGAAGACAACCTCTAGTGTGATTGAGCCCGTACAACGGGACTCTAGACCTGGTATGACTCCTTTAAAGACAGTCTTTGTGGGCTTGATCCGTGATGGATTGATGCCCATTTTGCGCACTGTATCCTGATAGAGCAGGTTGGGGCTGTTGCCACCGTCCATGAGGACTCGCGTCAGGTGGAACCCATCAATTATTGGGTCCAGGACCAGTGCGGCCGAACCGCCGTGATGGATACTGGTCGGGTGATCCCGATGATCGAAGGTGATGGGGCATGACGACCATAGATTAAGTTTTGGGGCGACTGGCTCTATCGCGTAGATGTCCCTGAGCGCGCGCTTGCACTCCCTCTTGGGGATGTGGGTAGCATATATCATCTTCACTGTTTTGACCTGAGGGGGAAACTTCTTCTGTCCCCCTGTGTTCGGTGGCCGGGGCTCCTCGTCGTCGTCCTCGCTTTGTGATCCCTTCTCCTTGCTTTCAGCATTTAACTTGCCAGCCTATTTAAAAACCCAACTATCTCTGTTGGTATGATTGGGTGGTTTGTCCGGGGTGCCATGAATTTGGCACGGACGATCTAGTATGCGGTCCAAGCTGGATGAGTCCGAATTGTTCTTTTTGAACGGCTTCTTCCGCTGACCGGACTTAGATCCACTGAATCCAACATTGACCACCGTATCATTGGTGTCATTGTTGTTTCAACGCTTGTGTTTGTTGCGTCGGGATTGTCATTGCTGTTTCTGGCTTTAGGGGTGCCGGCGTCGCATGCATTGTTTTTGCTACGGGCCAGCCAACTATCCTCACCCGCACAATAGCGGGTCATGAGTGCCGTGAGGGCTGCCATGGACTCCGGCTTCTCTTGGCCGAGGTGGCGGGCGAGCCATTCGCCGCGAATGCTGTGTTTGAAGGCCGCTAGGGCTTCGGTATCCAGACAGTCGATGATCTGGTTCTTTTTAGTTAGGAACCTAGTCCATAATTTCCTGGATGACTCTCCGGGATGTTTAACTATATGGCTTAAGTCATCAGCGTCCGGAGGTCGAACATATGTACCTTGGAAGTTGTCAAGGAAGGCTTCTTCCAAGTCTTCCCAACTGCCGGTGGAATTTTTGGGCAGGCTGTTCAGCCAGTGCCGAGCTGGTCCTTTGAGTTTTAGGGGGAGGTATTTAATGGCATGAAGGTCATCGCCGCGGGCCATGTGAGTATGGATAATGAAGTCTTCGATCCATACGCGGGATCTGTGGTTCCATCGTATGATTCGATATTCACGGGTTTGAACCCTTCTGGGAATTCATGTTCCATGACTTCGTCATTGAAGCAAAGAGGGTGTGTGGCGCCTCTATATCGGGCCGCATCGCAACGTAGCTCCGATGGAGTCCGTCTGCGGCTTTTGGCCCGCGCGGGACTAGGTTTGTCACGTCCGAATAGATAGCCGTCGTCACGTGTCAAGGCACGTCCTCGCGATCCGTAGATCGATCTGGTATGTCCTGCTCTTTTGTTCAGGTCTTGTCGAAGTTCATATGTATGACCGCGAGCTGTTTTACCTCTGTATTTGCGATGAGGCGGGGTGGGCTGGTGTTCAGCTTGAGTTGCCGTTTTATCCCGACCACGTGGTGGTCGGTCAGCCGCATTGCGTGATAGTGGCATGTACTCCAGCGCCTCGTCATCAAACGGAGGTAGCAATTTGCGCTTCGGGTAGCTTTTGGCTGGGCGCTTGAGGTCGTATTCTTCGGCTGCTAGGACATCGGTCCATTTATCGTTGAGCATATCTTGGTCAGGTTGAAGCTGCTGCTACTTCTTTTTTAGGCTCCTTGCAGTGGCTATTAGCTGGAGCTTGAAGCGCTCTTGCGCTAGAGGTTCCTCAGGCACGATGAAATCCTCAGTGCCGAGGCTCGCCTTATCCTCGGAGAGCGAAAGATAATTACTGTCCTCCGAGTCTTCGTGCGTGGCCTTTTTACCAGGGCTAACTTGCCCATCTTCCCGTTCATCCTGTTCAGCAGTTGCATCAACGGGGTCTTCGTTGTCTTCGGCACCTTCCGGAGTGTTATCCTCTCATGTGCCGGTGTTGCTGTTTTTGCTATAGCGTGACTTAGAGCGGCACCGTTGACGCCGGCGCTGTGATTGTATCTCAGGAGGTTTATCCTCAACTGGATCTTCCTTGTCATCACCGCTATGCTCTTTTGGTGCATCCACCATGTATACATCATACGAGGAAGTGACCGTCCAGCGTCCGGTGAACGGCGGGTTTTGAGCCTCCTCTTCTCCGGCATCCTCGTCCATACAATCAATGTTGTCGGAGCCGTAATCGAGCATGTCAGTTAAGTTCGACAGTGGCTACGAAGTGGGCGGTGGGTGGGAAGCAAAATTCTCCGTCATCAGCCTCCGGTTCGAACCGAATACAATTCATCTATGGGCCCTCCGCTAAGGATAGTGCTCTTAACGAGTTTAACACGTCGCCCAAGGGTGAATGTCGGAAGATGTCCGCGGAGCTGAATTCGACGATCGATGACCGATCAAGCTCAATGTACGTGGACGCGCAAGGTTCAGAACTTGTAGCCAGAGACGAGTCCATGGTTCCGGTGATATAGATGTCACTTCAAGTTAAGTCTGTGTGCGGCTCCAACGTCGCTGAGTCCGCGGCTTCCGCGGCAGGGTTGAGCTTCCCGTCTTCGGATGGCGTGATCTGCTCCAGATCTAGGGCCAGAGCAGCTACTAGTACTATCTCCTGCGTATGGACCAATGACAGATTTACGTCATGTTCATCATGGTGGCAGGGAGCGGCTGCCGTGGTCTCGAATCCATCGAAGGTCAAGTCTCCACGGATATCCGCGACATAGTTCAAGCTTCCAAATCTGACCCAGTGGACAGGGCATAGCTTTCGATCTGCTCTAGATGACCAAGCGAGTTGGCCCGCAGTGCGAAGCCGTCGGACACGAAGATCTGTCTGGGGAGGAAGACTTCCCCTTGGACAGCGTCATTGTAGATGATTGAAGGAGCCATCAAACTTTTTGACCACGTCACAGTGGAACTCTCAATGAAAACACCAATGTCGGTGTCAAAACCGGCGGATCTCGGGTAGGGGGTCCCGAACTGTGCGTCTAAGGTCGATGGTAACAGGAGACGGGGGACACAATGTTTACCCAGGTTCGGGCCCTCTCTATGGAGGTAATACCCTACTTCCTGCTTGATTGATCTTGATGAATATGACTGTTACAAGAGTTGATCTACCATGAGATCATAATGGCTAAACCCTAAAAGTCTAGCATGTCCAACTATGATTATCAGGATATATGTCTACGGACCTAGCCCTCTGGTTTATATAGACACCGGAGGGATCTAGGGTTATATAAGGTCGGTTACAGAGAAAGGAATCTTCATATTTGGTCGCCAAGCTTGCCTTACACGCCAAGGAGAGTCCCATCCGGACATGGGTAGAGCTTCGGCCTTTGTATCTTCACAGCCCATCAGTCCGACCCATGTCTAATAGGTCGGATGCCCGAGGACCCCTTAGTCGAGAACTCCCTCAGAGCCCCTCAACAATCTCTTCATCATTTTATTTCTCTAAAAAATTTCTGAAATTTTTAGTGAATCAAACTCAACAAGATTGATAGCAACTACTCCTACAAGTGCCTAGAGGCCATATCATGCATTAAAACTACTTGGGACCATATAAATTTTACATGCAAGCTCAAGAAAAGTGTCACCTAAGCAGCAAAAATTTGCAATAAATAAAACATTAGACCAAAAACTAATTGGACCATTGGAGGAGTCACATACCAAAGAACAATCCCCCAAAGCAGTTTTGTGAATGGAGCTTTGAGCAAGGAGATCGAAAATGGCAGCAAGATGAGCTAGAACTCGGGTTTGAGATGGTGGATGATTTTTTCTGGAGGAAGACGAAGTGTGTGGGTGCAAGAATAAGTGGAGCGGGCCCATGTGGGGTCCATGAGGCAGGAGGGTGTGCTCCAGGGGGGTGGGCGTGCCTCCACCCTCGTGGGCACATGGTGGGTCCCCCTGGTGTGTTCTCAGTGCTAATAATTCTTAAATATTCTAGAAAAAATCATATAAAATTTTCAGGACATTTGGGGAGATTTTATTTTCGGGGTATTTTTTATTGCAAGGATAAGTCAGGTAACAGCAGAAAATACTATTTTTGCTTTATTTAATCTAAATAACAGAAAGTAAAAGGAGGGTACAGAGAGTTGTGCTTTCTAACTTCATCCATCTCATGCTCATCAAAAGGAATCCATTAACAAGGTTGATCAAGTCTTGTTAACAAACTCTTTTCGAATATCATGAAACTGGAGAATTTCCAAATAACATTAAGTTACCTCAATGGGGATATGCATGTCCCCAACAATAAGAATATCATATTTCTTCTTAGTAGTAGGAAGAGGAAATTCAAAACCTCCGATAGTAATTGTTGGAATTTTTCTAATAGAATTGATACTGTGGACTTGAGGTTGTTTCCTCGGAAAGTGTACCGTGTGCTCATTACCATTAACATGAAAAGTGACATTGCCTTTGTTGCAATCAATAACAGCCCCTGCAGTATTCAAAAAGGGTCTACCAAGAATAATAGACATACTATCGTCCTCGGGAATATCAAGAATAACAAAGTTCGTTAAAATAGTAACGTTTGCAACCACAACAGGCACATCCTCACAAATACCGATAGGTATAGCAATTGATTTATCAGCCATTTGCAAAGATATTTCAGTAGGTGTCAACTTATTCAAATCAAGTCTACGATATAAAGAGAGAGGCATAACACTAACACCGACTCCAAGATCACATAAAGCAGTTTTAACACAGTTTCTTTTAATGGAGCATGGTATAGTTGGTACTCCTGGATCTCCTAGTTTCTTTGGTATTCCACCTTTAAAAGTGTAATTAGCAAGCATAGTGGAAATTTCAACTTCTGGTATCTTTCTTTTATTTGTAACAATATCTTTCATGTACTTAGCCTAAGGATTCATTTTAAGCATATTAGTCAAACGCATACACAAAAAGATAGGCCTAATCATTTCAGCAAAGCGCTCAAAATCCTCATCATCCTTTTTCTTGGATGGTTTAGGAGGAAAAGGCATGGGTTTCTGAACCCATGGTTCTCTTTCTTTACCGTGCTTCCTAGCAACAAAGTCTCTCTTGTCATAACGTTGATTCTTTGATTGTGGGTTATCAAGATCAACAGTAGGTTCAATCTCTACATCATTGTCATTGCTAGGTTGAGCATCAACATGAACATCATCATTAACATTATCACTAGGTTCATGTTCATTACCAGATTGTGTTTCAGCATCAGAAATATAAATATCATTGGGAATCTTAGGTGTGTCTACAACAGGTTCACTAGAAGCATGCAAAGTCCTATCATTTTTCTTTTTCTTCTTCTTAGAAGAACTAGGTGCATCAACATTAGTTCTCTAAGAGGTGAAGCTGGTACACTGCGCCCATTGGGACTCTGCATCTGCACTTGCCTCTTAGCACAAAAGAGGAAAATGGTACACTGCGCCCACTGGCGCCCGCCTGGCCTTTGTCGTCATGGCTCACGTCATCCGATCCTCACGAGGTGAAGCCTGCATAGAAATCTCCGCTCCTCGGGAGCCAGCCTAAGGAGGCCGCTCCTCGTGGAGGTCTTGCTATCGTCCGCCTCGCGAGGGTCTTGAGTTGTCGATGCTGAACGTAGGCCATACTAGGCCATCGATGAATCCACGCCGTGGGCCGCAGGCAGGCAAGTTTGGGTACCCCCGTTCACAGAACGCCGATAGTAGCCCCCGGGCCCAAGGCGCGCTCGAACTTGGCTTCGAGGCGAAGCAAGGGGGCAAGTGCGGAGCGCCGCGGGCCCTAACCGCCCGCGACCTTGGTTGACACATGGCGATTGATGGGACATGGGCATCTTCGCTTCCCCATGCTGCCTTGGCAACTGTTTCGGGCTGACAAAAAGGCTGGTGCTTGGTGCGGAGCCTTCATTGCCTTTTCCTTCATCTTGCTCTAGATCCCTTTCTTCCTCTACTCCTAGTGCATCCAAATATGCTAAATCCTTCCCCTGAACTCGTTGCTGATGGCCTCCGAGAAGGCGAAATCTGCGGCTCAGGCTAGGTGCCCAGCTTCTTGGTTCGAGCCGGCCCTAAGCGCGTCCACCATCGCTGAAGAGAAGCACCACGCCGCCGTGCTCCCGCTGATGGCATGCAACAACAACGAGGGGGGAGAGGCGGCACTCCGGGTTGGCTCTGCCAAGCCGGAAACCTTGGGTGACACATTTTACCCCTTCTTCCTGCACATCGTCCTTGCGGAGTTGGTTCCCCCCTTCTCCAGTTTCTTCTACGCCATCCTCCACCATTACGGGCTCCACGCCCTCCATATTCATCCCAACTCCATCCTCCTCCTGTCGATCTTCGCCTTCTACTGCGAGGCATTCGTGGGGGCGATGCCCTCTGTTGCGTTGTTCCACCACTTCCTCTACCTCCGGATAAGCAGCGGCCAGTGGTCTGGATGTGCCAACTTCATCGCGGCTCATGACAGCAACGCGATCTCGAGGGCTAGGAAGAAGGTGGAGGACTTCTGGAACAAGTGGATCTTCATGGACGCCAAGTGCTCCCACGATCGGCTGGAGCTGTCGACCGCCTTCCCGGCGAAGCTAGACCGTTGGACTCATGAGAAGCTCACCGACCCCCGGGCAGAGCAGTTGCTGGAGCAGATGACGACTGACCCGAAGGCGGAGCAACTGACTCTAATTTGCATGATTTGAATTAAACTAATCCGGAATGATGCTGTTTTCAGCAGAACTACCATGGTGTTGTTTTTGTGCAGAAATAAAAGTTCCCAAATTGGAACGAAACTTATGTTATCACCACTATATCATGTTCTAGATCCGATCTTGCAAGTTATAGTCACCTACTACGTGTTATGATACGGCAACCCTGAAGTGACAATAGTCGGGACACTTCCCGGTGATGACAGTAGTTTGAGGAGTTCATGTATTCACCGTGTGTTAATGCTTTGTTCCGATTCTCTGTTAAAAGGAGGCCTTAATATCCCTAAGTTTCCAATAGGACCCCGCTGCCACGGGAGGGTAGGACAAAACATGTCATGCGAGTTCTTTCCATAAGCACGTATGACTATTTACAGAATACATGCCTACATTATATTTATGAACTGGAGCTAGTGCCGTATAGCCCTAGGTTATGACTGTTATATGATGAATATCATCCAACAAATCACCGATCCAATGCCTACAATTTTCCTACATATTGATCTTGCTAAGTTACTACTACTGCTGTTACTATTGTCACTGCTACAAAACTATTACTATTAC
Source organism: Triticum dicoccoides (assembly GCF_002162155.2). NCBI lineage: Eukaryota > Viridiplantae > Streptophyta > Magnoliopsida > Poales > Poaceae > Triticum > Triticum dicoccoides. The sequence continues at coordinate 478,995,243 of NC_041388.1, forward strand.
TGTTACCGTTACTATTGTTGCTACCACTACTATCAAGGCTATCATATTACTATGCTACTGATCACTTTGTTGCAGATAATTAATCTCCAGCTGTGACTAAATTGACAACTCAGTTGCTAATACTTGCAAATATTCTTTGGCTCCCCTTGTGTTGATCTAAATTTGGGTTAAATACTCTACCCTCGAAAACTATTGCGATCCCCTATACTTGCGGGTTATCACTTGCTCGCTTCAAACGCATGTTCAAAAAGTCATATGGTGATGAGTGGGTCACTGGGCTAGATGTCGAGTACACCACAGTCCTGGGAAAAGAGAAGAATCTAAAGGAGAAGAGAAGAAGAAGCCCACCGCAATCCAGGTCTGTGTGCATAACTTGTGCTTGGTCTACCACATATGCCATGCCAACGTTAAGTGCGAGGATTTTAAGAACTTGCTCGTGGACGACAGCGTCAATTTCGTTACTGTCGACTTTCGTAACGACGAGGAAGTCCTAGGTCAGCTAGGCCTCGTTGTAGGCCAGCCCCTCGACCTCCAGAAGAATAGGCTGGTCCTCCCGTCATCCTTCAATGCTAACCCTGGCAGGAGCCATGATTGATCCTTCATACGGTAAACTAACAAAACCTTACCACAAGTTTCATCTTGCATGGGAGTGGAATTTAATAGATAAAGACCACATCCAGTATGTTTCAATGGATGCCTACCTTTGTTTCAGTATCTACAAGGGTTAGATGAAGAGCGAGAGCCTAGTGTGTGGTTCAAGCAAAGAAGTATCAGCCAAGAGGAAGAGGGACACGGACGAAGTCGAGGACGCGGATGAGGAGTCCAAGTAAGGTGGCAGTGCCGTTGCTCATGGTAGTTCTAATGTAGTGTCTATCGAATTAGTTGCTTAGTTTAATTTCAGAGTGCTTAGTTTTGTTTCAAGGGTGTGTTGTGCTGAGCCCCCAGTAGAACTATGTTATGTTCTTTCTCGTTACTTTAACTATTGAGTACGTACATACTTGTATTTCTTACAGTTCATCTTGTAGTTGGTAGTACTATATCACTCATTTTTTCACATTATATACGTACAATATATATGGCCAGCATCATATAGCCAACAGTTGGCTTTACTATTAACCACGCTCTAAGCATGCCACATACGCAAAACACTTAAATGAGATATGTAATTCTAAAAAGAACTTAAATGAGAGAAGTTTACCCAAAGCATGAAGGAGTTTAGTTGTCAAAGAATTAAATAGGTATGCTAATTTCTTTAATGAACTTTAGCACCCCATCTAAGCACGTACTAGCTTTTTCAATAGTACTATATGCATAATTCGGCGACGAGCGCTCTCTATATGTACCGCATTTTTTCCTTAATTTAATATTGTTAGTTTTGCTCCATGGCACAATCCATCTATACTACTACTGTACAAAAGTACATTTAAAAGGCTAGAGGGCGGGGCAGTCTCGCTTGGTCGGTTTCATGAGAGGCGAGGGCATTTGTGATTTGACGGCTCATTACTGCTAGAAGGTGGGGCCTTGTGATTTGACTGCTCGTATAAATGTTGTCAATGACCTAAGAAGGAGCAAAGAACCATGCGGTATACTCAAGTTTTCTACTGGAGTAGACGTAGTACGGCGGAGGAGCACGATACACGGTAGCCCAGTGCAATATGGTGATAAAAATGATCTAATTTTCTAGTCATCGATCCCACGGCGCCACTCATCATTAGCATTGTTCTATTCGTGCCTCGCAGAGAACTTGACACATGTGGCGAAACACCCAAAGCAAAAGAAGAAACATAGGAGCAAAAGAAGAAGGAATATTACCCCCAAAAAAAGAAGGAAGAAGCAGACACAAGTTTGGGGCGGTGCTCTCTACTTCATGAAGAGTTAACAGCGGAGTGCTAACTGCTTGTTCATCACCTCCACGACCTTCATCTCCTCGCTCGTCTCCTCCGCCATCTTCTTCATTCTGTCCATGAGGCGGGATTTCTTGAGGTGAGCGTTCATCATCTGTTCCACGGCCGCATTATGTACCTTGACAGCAGCTGGGTGTTCGATGCAGAGCTTCACCAACTCCTCCTTCTATTCCATGACGATGGTGTGCAGCATCTTTGCCGAGGAACTACTCTTCTCATGCAGCCTCTTCCAGCCGGTGTTCTCCTCCTTCAGCAGGTCGAGCTCTTGGTGGACATCTTTTGTGATTGTGAGCACTCATTAAAATAAGACATGCTAAAAAGTTGATGTTGTGCAAGGAAGACAACATAATGGGTTATGTTTTCTTATATCCGAATAGAAGTTCTATTGTCATGGATCCTCCAACATGTTGGGCTTGTTTCCCCTCCTATGCTAGCCAAATCTTTTGCACAAAGTAGAGATACTATTTGTGCATCCAAACATCCCTTAAACCAGTTTTGCCATGAGAGTCCACTATATCTACCTATGGATTGAGTAAGATCCTTCATGTAAGTTGTCATCGGTGCAGGAAATAAAAATTGCTCTCTAAATATGTATGATCTTTTAGTGTGAAGAAAATAAGCTTTATACGAACTTGTGATATGGAAGAAATAAAAGCGACGGACTGCATAATAAAGTTCTTTATCACAAGCGGCAATATAAAGTGATGTTCTTTTGCATTAAGATTTTGTGTATCCAACCATAAAAGTGCATGACAACATGTGCTTGCCTCTGCGAAGGGCCTATCTTTTACTTTTACTTTCTACCATTATACAAGAGTCATGGTGAACTTCACCTTTCCTTTTTACACTTTTTCTTTTTGGCAAGCACTATATTTTGGGGAAAGATCCATACACATATATATATATATATATATATATATATATATCCACTCGAATGTAGGTTACCATAAAGTATTATTGTTGACATTACCCTTGAGGTAAAAGGTTGGGAGGAGAAACTATAAGCCGCTATCTTTCTCTGTGTCCTGCCGAGGCTTTGATCTCATAAGTATCATGTGAGTGTTAGCAATTATGAAAGACTAAAAGATGGTTGAGTATGTGTACTTGCTATACAAAGTCTCTTACATTGACTCTTTCTGATATTATGATAAATTGCAATTGCTTCAATGACTGAGATCAAAGTTTGCTAGTTTTCAATGAAGTTTTTGATTCATACTTTACCTAGTGAATGAATTATCACTTTAGCATAAGAAATTATATGTTGTTGTTCTTAAGATGATCATGATGCCGTCATGTCCGTACTTTATTTTATCGACACCTCTATCTCTAAACATGTGGACATATTTATTGATTTCGGCTTTCGTTTGAGGACAAGCGAGGTCTAAGCTTGGGGGAGTTAATACGCCCAATTTGCATCATGCTTTTATATTGATATTTATTGCATTATGGGATGTTATTACACATTCTGGTACAATACATATGCCTTTTCTCTCTTATTTACAAGATTTACATGAAGAGGGAGAATGCCGACAGCTGGAATTCTCGACCGGAAAGGAGGAAATCTAAGAGACCTATTCCACACAACTCCAAAAGTCCTGAAAATTTATGGAGAATTAGTTTGGAATATATAAAAAATATTGGGTGAAGAAAATACCAGAGGGGACCCACCAGGTGGCCACAAGCCTAGGGGTGTGCGTTACCACCCTAGGAGCGCTCCCAGGGCTTGTGGGCCCCCTGGCAGGTCTTCGGTGCCCATCTTCTGCTATATGGAGGGTTCTGACCTAGAAAAAATCATAAGGAAGCTTTCAGGATGAAGCACCGCCGTCTCGAGGTGGAACCTGGACAGAAGCAATCTAGGGCTCCAACGGAGCTGTTCTGCCAGGGAAACTTCCCTCCGGGAGGGGGAAATCGAAGCCATCGTCATCACCAACGATCCTCTCATTGAGAGGGGGTCAATCTCCATCAACATCTTCACTAGCACCATCTCCTCTCAAACCCTAGTTCATCTCTTGTATCCAATCTTTGTCTCAAAACCTCAGATTGGTACTTGTGGGTTGCTAGTAGTGTTGATTACTCCTTGTAGCTGATGCTAGTTGGTTTATTCGGTGGAAGATCATATGTTTAGATCCTTTATGATATTAAATACCCCTCTGATTATGAACATGAATATGAATTGTGAGTATTTATGTTTGTTCCTGAGGACATGGGAGAAGTCTTGTTATAAGTAATCATGTGAATTTGGTATTCGTTCGATATTTTGATGAGATGTATGTTGTCTTTCCTCTAGTGGTGTTATGTGAAAGTCGACTACATGACACTTCACCATGATTTGGTCCTAGGGGAAGGCATTGGGAAGTAATAAGTAGATGATGGCTTGCTAGAGTGACAGAAGCTTAAACCCTAGTTTATGCGTTGCTTCGTAAGGGGCTGATTTGGATCCACATGTTTCAAGCTATGGTTAGATTTGTCTTAATTCTTCTTTCATAGTTGCGGATGCTTGCAAGAGGGGTTAATAATAAGTGGGAGGCTTGTTCAAGTAAGGACAACACCCAAGCACCGGCCCACCCACATATCAAATTATCAAAGTAACGAACACAGATCATATGAGCATGATGAAAACTAACTTGACAATAATTCCCATGTGCCCTCGGGAGCGCTTTGCTTTATATAAGAGTTTTTCCAGGCTTATCCTTTGCTACAAAAAGGATTGGGCACCTTGCTGCACCTAAGTTAGACTTGTTACTTGTTACCCATTACGAATTATCTTATCACAAAACTATTTGTTACCGATAATTTCAGCGCTTGCAGAGAATACCTTGCTGAAAACCGCTTGTCATTTCCTTCTGCACCTCGTTGGGTTTGACACTCTTACTTATCGAAAGGACTACAATAGATCCCCTATACTTGTGGGTCATCAAGACTCTTTTTTGGCGCCGTTGTCGGGGAGTGAAGCGCCTTTGGTGAGTGAATTTGGTAAGGAAAAATTTATATTATGTGCTGAAATTTACTGTCACTTGTTACGATGGAGAATCGTCCTTTGAGGGGCTTGTTCGGGGTATCTTCACCTCGACCGTTAGAGCAAGAAGTTTCTCCTCAACCTACTGCACCTACTGAAAATATTTTTTATGGAATTCCTTCGGGTATGATAGAGAAACGACTAGCTAATCCTTACGCGGGAGATGGAACACTATGCCCCAATATGAATCTAATCCTTGTGGATGAAGTTTGTGGATTATTTAAGCTTGCAGGTTTGCCCGAGGATGACGTCAAGAAGAAGTTCTTCCCTTTGTCTTTGAAGGGAAATGCATTGAAATGCTATAGGCTATGTGATGATATTGGAGCTTGGAACTACAACCGATTGAAATTGGAATTTCATCAAAAGTTTTATCCTATGCATCTGGTTCATCGTGGTCGGAATTATATATATATATTTTGGCCTCATGAGCAGAACCGTCGGCTCCGCATGAGAGGGAGAAAAGACCCATTTTTGTCATCTTCGTCTCGGGCTGGGCCCAAGGTGAATAAGACGACTACTAAGAACAACAAGGAGGACGTGGTGCACCGCCACTCGGGCCACCTTGCTCCGGCCTTGACTCCACCTCCCCGGCAGTGGGTGGTGAAGGGTGTCGACCCTACTCCATCATCAAGCTCGGCACCATCAGCAAGCAGGACTCCTCCACCACTTAAGAGGGCCAGGGAATCACCCTCGCATCCTATATATGAGCTGGACGCTTGTTCGACGATTCAGAGTGGGAACAATTATTTGCTTCTCCTGATTTCAATAACTTTTTCCTTCAGTTTATGCTGATCTTGTGATGTTGGCCTTGACAGGGATGACGAGACTTTGGCCCAGTGGGCTAAGCACGCTGATACGTCCATTTTGTATCATGTTTTTATATTATTATTTATTGCATTATGGGCTGTTATTACACATTATGGTACAATACTTATGCCTTTTATCTCTTATTTTACAAGGTTTACATGAAGAGGAAGAATGCCGGCAGCTGGAATTCTGGACCGGAAAGGAGAAAATCTGAGAGACCTATTCTGTACAACTCCAAAAGTCCTGAAAATTTACGGAGAATTATTTTGGAATATATATAAAAATATTGGGCGAAGAAAATACCAGAGGGGACTCACCAGGAGGCCACAAGCCTGGGGGCGTGCTCCTAGGGCTTGTGGGTCCCCCTATCAGGCCTCTGGTGCCCATCTTCTGCTATATGGAGGGTTTTGACCTGGAAAAAAAATCATAAGGAAGCTTTCGGGACGAAGCGCCACCATCTCGAGGCAGAACCTGGGTAGAAGCAATTCCGACCGTTGTGAACGTGTCGGTTGGCCATTGGATGGACCCCGTGTCCAAAATGGTCATTTCCCATCTCGGAAAGCTGCGACTATAAATAGCTACCCCGCGCCGGCTTTGTCCGGTGGCTACTCTGTTTGATTTTGAGAAGATTGTTGAGCAACCCACTCTCTGAGCGATTTGAGTTTAAAATCCACTGAGAGAAAACCCCTAGAGCCGAAGAACTAGATAGTGGTTAGCGTCACTCGAATCCAAGTCTAGTACGCTCCACCTATTACTCTTGAGAGCTTCAAACTATATAGACAGTTAGGTGTCAATTTCTTCAGAGACCAAGAGTGATTGTGGTTCTCGAAGAAGAAGTCTGTAAAGGTTCGAAGATCGCCTTCAAGTATCTACCACGAGTAATCAACATCGGTTGACGAATGGATTGCCGAGGAGAATAGGGTGAAGAGAGTTTATCTTCCGTGTTAAGTCACAGCCCCTCCAACTAGATGTAGTCTTTGTGCAGAAGGACGAACTGGTGGAACAAATACCCTGTCGCCATCGAGCACCACTGGTTACCTCTGTTACCCTTGTTTTCTTTTGATATGTTTTCCATCATGTGATTTGTCTCAATGCATGTCTAGTTTCCTTTCGGTAATTGGTTTTACCTCAATGTAGTTCTGTTTTTTTCATTCATTTTCGCTGCTGGGTTCTGAGAGTTTTGAGTTTTTCGAAGAAAATTTAGAGCTCCCATTCACCCCCTCTAGTAGACATACTTCGTTCCTACAATTGGTACCAGAGCAAGGTACTCCTTGACTCTACTCATTTTAGTCTAACGACTTTGGAGTTCAAGTATGTCTTCAGTGAACTACAAATCGCATCTCAAGATTCCCATATTCGATGGGACAGAATACCCCTTCTGGAAGGGGAATATGAAGATCCGTCTCCGAGTAATAGATGATGATATGTGGAAAGTTGTGCAACTCGGGCTCATAATCGATGTACCACAAGCCCCTACTAACGAAGAAAAGAAGCTCATTCAGCTGGATGCTCAAGCCAAAGATGAGATTGGTGGCCATCTCTCTCGAGCGTAATTCCTTCGGTATCTCTAGTGTGAAACTGCGAAGGAGTTGTGGGATGTCCTCGAGAAGATCAATGAAGGAGTTTCAACTCAGAAAGAAGCTTGAATTGATACTATACGAGCGAAATTCAACCGCTTCAAGTGCATTGGAAATGAAAGCTGTCAGCAAACCTTTGACCATCTCATTAACATAGCAAATGAACTTCAAGGTCTCGGTGCCAAATACACCACCGACCATGAAGTTGTGAAGAAGATGCTCCGATCTCTTGATAGTTCATTCGACACCCTTGTTCTAATGATTCACGAATGTTCTGATTTCAAATCCCTCAACTCTACTGATGTCATGGAAAGATTGAACACTCACGAGGAACAAGAGGAAGAGAAGAGAGATCTGTATGCCTCAAGTCAGTGCAGAATCATGCTCTCAAAGTTGTGGCTGATTCTTCCTCCGATGGAAATGCCGAAGAAGATTCAGATGATCTAGAAAGGCTCAGCAAAGATCTCGCACTAATCACGAGAAGATTCCAGCATCTTCATAAGAAAAATCAGTTTCAGAAGAAAGGTTCAAGCAACTTTGGCGGTTCAAAATCCTCGTCAAAACCTATGGGAGAATACACCTGCTTCAAGTGCAAAAAGCCTGGACACTTCATTTCAGACTTCCCTCTCTGGGAAGCTGAAATCTGTGCTAGTGGAAGATATGATTCTGGCAACTATTGAAGCAAAAGCAAGAGCAAGAGCAAGAACTATGACTTCGATGAAGAAAAGAAAACGAAGAAATTCTTCAAGAAGAAGGACAACTCCACTTCAAAATCTTCATCAAGATCTTCATCAAGGAACCCTTCCAAGTCCTCCTCCAACCACAACAATACCTCTCACAAGGCCAAGGCGTACATCGGCAAGGAGATGGATTGTGAAGAAGAACAAGAATCGTCTGCCTCCGAAGAAGCTGATGAATCCGATGAGGATTCCGACTTGGGCATGGTTGGCATAGCATGTGCCTCTTCTCCTAGGAAAAGTTTCTTCGGGTGCCCATCAAGCGATGATGAATCTCCTGCTTACTGCTTCATGGCCAAGGCCTCAAAACAAAAGGTACCATCCAAACATCACAAGGTTCACTCCAGTGATCAATATTCTTCTGATGAGGATGACCATGCTAAGTTCATCAAAATTGCCAATATTCAACAAAACTCGCTTGAGAAAATTGAGAAAACCCTCAGGAAATCTGAAGGGTTGTTGGTTGAGGAGATGGACAAAAATTAGTCGTTGACCGAAGAGTATTCCACTCTCAAGTCACGAATGGATGAACTATCAACTCGTCCGGATTTTCTCTAAGTTGACCACAAAAAATTGACCTATGATTACCTAAAGAGGAAATAGGAAATCGAGGCGCCGAGAGAGGCTCATGAGGACTTGAGCAGAGAAAATTCTCTTCTCACCCAACAACTCAAGGATAAACCAGAAGTGTTTGTGTCACCTTGATTAAAATGCCTTGAATGAACCAATGCAGAATCAAATGGTGAATCATTTGTTAGTGCTAACCCCTCGGTCGAGGAAAATGGTTCTGTTTCTAATGAGAATGCTAGGTTGAAGGATCTTCTTCGGACAGGAATGTTCAAATCTCTCAAAGGGCATCAAACCATCTGCGATGTTTTGAATAAATCCATTCTTCACAAAAATCCCAGGAAAGAAGGTATCGGTTTCGAAAGGAAACTGAATGAGAATGGTTCATACTGGGAACCCCATCAATATCCTCACACTGTATGGGTACCTGCCAAGAGCAAAATGATCGATCCATCATTACTTTTGGGATGATGATGATTCTCTAGACAATTATAAGTTGTTCAAGAATCAACATGGTGAGGCTGTTGCTCGCTATGTTGGACCAAACAACATAAATGCCCCCCCAAAGAAAGCTATTTAGGTGCCTAAGAAAACTGTTGATGCTTTGCCTATTACTGCTCGACTAACCATGCAGGCAGAAAGAGTTCGACAGAATGAGTATATGCATACCGCATACAATCACTATGCTCATTTGTCTGGAAGGAATTTCAATGCTTATTCTTTCAACTATGATCACACCTCATTGAGCAACAACTATTTTTACCGAAAGAACTCATATCTTGCTCATTTATTTGTTTCAAAGCCACCTGCAAAGACGTGGGTGGTTAAGAAAGCCTAATTCTTCTACAGGGCTATGTCTCCGGGTGTACATAATGGATAATGGATAGTGGATGCACTAGTCATATGACCGGAGACAAGTTGTTGTTTGTCGACCCCAACTTAACTGCTTCCCCTCTAAAGTATATTACTTTTGGTGACAACAACAAAAGAAAGGTAATTAGATTAGGTAAAATTGCCATATCCAAGAACAAGTCCATTGATGATGTTTTGCTTGTTCAGTCTCTTGTATTCAATCTTATGTCAGTTGGCAAGCTATGTGATTTAGGCATGATAGTTCTATTTTCCATATCCAAATGCATTGTCTTCATGGCCTTTGACAATTCCTTCGTATTTGAGGGAATTAGAAAGGGTCATCTTTATATTGTGGATTTCTCTAAGGGTCCCTCAGTCCAAACTTGTTTGCTTACAAAAGCAACCGAAGGTTGGCTGTGGCACCAAAGGCTTGGTCATGCAGGTATGAGGAATTTGTAGACCCTGGTGAAGAAAAATCATCTCCGTGGCATCCCTGATGTAAAATTTGACAATGATCGTCTTTGTGCTCCAAGTGATGCTGGTAAATTGGCCAAGAAGCATCACTCATCCAAGACAATTATGACCACAACAAGACCACTGGAAATTCTTCAGATGGATTTATTCGGTCCTCAAATTTATGCAAGCTTTGTTCGCAGTCATTATGGTCTAGTTATTGTTGATGATTTCTCTTGATACAATTGGGTATTCTTTCTCGAAGACAAGACCTGCACCCAAGATATCTTCAAAAGTTTCGCTAAGAAGACCCAGAATGAATATGATGTGCGGATTAAGCATGTCATAAGTGACAATGGAACTGAGTTAAAAAATACACATATTGCTGAATTTCTCGATGAACATAGTATTACTCATGAATTCTGTGCTGCATACACTCCCCAATAGAATGGAGTTGTTGAACGAATGAATAGAACTTTTATTGAAATGGCAAGAACAATGCTCAGTGAGTACAAAACTCCCATTCACTTCTGGGCTGATGCTATTAACACTGTGTCATGTCACCAATCGTGTTTATTTTCACAAGTTCCTTAAGAAAACTTCATATGAGCTTATCACTGGCAAGAAACCGAATGTTTCTTATCTACGTGTTTTTGGTGCACCTTGCTATATTCTTGACATGAATCATTCTTCCAAGTTTGCACCTAAGGCATATGAAGGTTTTCTTCTCGGTTATGGCTCAAACTCGCATACATACCGTGTCTATAACTCTCACCACAAAAGTTATGGAAATGGTAAATGTGTGGTTTGATGAATCTAACGGCTCCCAAAAGGAGCACCTGCCAAATGCGATAGATGAACCACTGATTTCAGATGCTATTCGGCAAATGGCTATTGGGAGCGTCAAGCCTATTGAAGGAAACGCATCTAAATCCTCTGATGATGATGCTCGGATGACTCGAAGTAGAACTCGTCAAGCCACCGCTGAAGCTAATGCTCCTCTGAATGGAAAGGGCTATCAAAATCAAAATGCCGATCAAAATGGTAATTCTAAAGGAAATGACGATACAAATGATGATGATGATGAAAATGACAATGATCATAAAGATGAAAATGCTCATCCACGAGTGGAAATCCGAGTTGGTCCTTCACTAATTCTTGATGAAATTGAGAATCCTGGTTATCGACCCACAACTCGTTCACGCACTCGTTTGGCTAATTACTATGGCAGTTTATCCTTTGTCTCATTGGCAGAACCTACGAAGTATGAAGAAGCCATGAATGATCCAGATTGGATGAATGCAATGCAAGAGGAGTTGGTGCAATTCGAACTGAATGGTGTATGGGAACTGGTTGACAAACCAAATCCAAGAAGTACAATATCATCGGCACAAAATGGATCTTCCACAATAAGCAAGATGAAAATGGCAATGTGGTGAGAAACAAAGCATGACTTGTTGCTCAAGGGTACACACAGGTAGAAGGTATTGATTTCGGTGAAACATATGCTCTTGTTGCATGCCTTGAGGCAATTCATATTCTTCTTGCTTATGCAAATTACGATGATATCTTGCTTTATCAAATGGATGTGAAAAGTGCTTTCCTCAATAGTGAAATTGATGAGGAAGTTTATGCTAGACAGCCACCTCACTTTGAACACCCTGAATTTCCTAACAAAGTTTTCAGGTTGAAGAAAGCTTTATATGGGCTAAACTAAGCCCCTCAAGCTTGGTATGACACCTTGAAGAAGTTTTTGCTCGACAAAGGGTTCAAGCCAGGATCCACTGGTCCCAAACTTTTCACTCGAGCTGTTGATAATGATCTATTCGTATGTCAAATCAATGTGGATGATATTATCTTCGGCTGTATTAACAATGCTTGTAGTTTAGAGTTCAGGAAAATGATGTCTGATAAATATCAAATGTCTATGATGGGTGAACTCAAGTTCTTTCCCGGACTGCAAATTCGTCAACAGGCAAATGACATTTTCATTTTTCAGGAGAAATATCTGAAAGAATATCTGAAGAAGTTCAAAATGCAAGATTCCAAAATGAAGGGCTATAGAACTCCTATGCCCATGAATGGTAAGCTGGATGCAGATGTGTATGGTAAGGATTACGATCAGAAAGCTTATCATTCGATGATTGGTTCTCTTCTTTACCTATGTGCATACATACCTGGTATGATGTTGAGTGTTTGCATGTTTGCCCGCTATCAAGCTGCTGTCGGGACCCCGATTCCAAGTCACATCGATCTAGCCGGTAACACCTCATATCACTTTGCGGCCTCACGCACGGTATTCCCACGAGTGTGGCCTTACCCTAGCCCGGGACCGTTTGCGCCTTTTGGCTCACGTATATGATTGTGTCGCTAGCATCCATATGACAGAGAACCCGGGCCGACATGGCTAGTCGTGAACCCAAAACGACACTAACCTATGGGGACAGGCATACATGATTCACATCGAGCATGTCAGTCAGCAGCGTGTGAAGCCGGGCTGTAGCACTGGGCTAACAGGACCTCGGGGAACCTGGGCTGTAGCAGGCTAGGCAGGACTCCGGATGTCACCACGTGACATTTCCCCAAAGGGACAGACACAGGAACGAAATGAAACACATGCCGGCCTGTCAAGTGTCCTGAGCAGTAGTGCTGGGCTAGCAAGACTCCAGTGAACCGGGTTGTAGCGGACTACTATGGCTCAAGGAAGCACTAGACTAAATTTCCCCATAAGAGAGGCTGCCAAGGATAAACAACTAGATTGTCGGATCCCACACATAGCAATACACGTCACACGTACGCATAACATGCAAGTATGTGATGTACAACATGGCATCACAACATAACGCAAACTCATATAGATAAAGGCCCAGAAGAGCCACATAGCATTAAATACAAACAGGGGTCACATGACCCATCATTCAGAGCATACAAGCAACGGAAGCATTACATGTCTGAGTACAGACAACTACAAAAGGAAAAGGCTGAGAAGCCTGACTATCTACAAGCCCCTCCCAAGGGTACAAGATCGAAGCTGAGGTAACAAGCTACTCGTCAAAGTCCAAGCGGTACTACTAGTGAGACAGATGTCTCACCTGCAAAACATAAATAAAGCAAACGTGAGTACAAAGGTACTCAGCAAGACTTACATCAGATCCTATCATACATGCATTTGTATCAGGAAGGTAATGTGGGGTTTAGTTGCAGCAAGCCAGCTTTGATTCAGTGGCTATCCTGTTCTACGACAACGAGAAACTTCTTTGAGGTGAGGCAGCGCACACGAGTCCACTAATCACCACATCAATACACTACTACGGATTGATCCTCGTCTCCTTACGAGAAGGCCATCCATAGCACTCACACTTGTCTTGAGCATTTTAGAGTATCCATTTCAAGTTGTCTATGTACCACGTAAGCATCCAAGAAGTCCATAACCGAGGACACGGCTATTCGAATAGATCATGATAACCCTGCAGGGGTGTACTTCTTCACACACACTCTCACCACTTATCACCATGTACACGTCATGTACCTCGGCAACCTTAAAGCGGAAGCCTGGCGAGGGTGTCAGCCATGACCTGACTAACCACACAAGTCTCTCATCCAGGTTTATCGCCTATTCGGGTTCCATCCGCAAGGAGATCCGGCCAGTGTGTCACTCACGGCCCCAAACGATGTGAGCAGGGTTCCCAAGCCCACCATCCGGGTGCCACTTGGTACACCGTGCCACTGTGCCTAGTCTGTCCCAAGCCCACCTGGCCAGGTGCCACTTGGTAGACTACTAACACTACCTACAAACACCAGAAACTAATTGCAACTCCTGGACAGAGATCAAGTTGGCTAATAAGTCGAGAGGGGCACTTAAGCATTCCAATGTGTGGTAGTAGCTAGTAATTGGACAACATACACGGAACTCAGTGCTTAAGGACGGTTCCAGTGAGACAACCCACCATGTACTCCTACATGGCCGCTCACCACTACCTTTACCAAATCGTGTTCACACGCTTAACTCTCAGCACCAGAACATATCGTAACACTCCAATTCATTCCCGATGAATCAGACCCGACATACTCTAAGCAATAGCAGGCAATGCATGGTAGGAACACAACATGGCTCAATCAATTCCTACACATGCTAGTGGGTTTTAACTATTTACTGTGGCAATGACAGGTCATGCAGATGAATGGGTTCAACTACCGCATCATAAAATAGCAGTTGAATCATTGTTGTCCTAATGCAATAAATGAGAGCAGGAGTGAGAGAGCAGGATTGTATCGAAATGAACAAGGGGGTTTGCTTGCCTGGTAGATCAACAGGGGGGCACTGCTCCTCTGACAGGTACTCTGGATCAGTCTCCGGAGCAGGACGTATCGAGAAGGAACGGTATCAACAGTCAAACACAAGCATATGCAACAATATGATGCATGATCATGGCATGAGTATGTGATGTTTGTTTGAGTTAATGCATCTAGCATTCATTTGCATGAAGTCCATTTGAACCAAAGTTTCAAATGCAACTCCAAAATAAGCCTTTATAAATGCCATTCATGTGTTTTCATATATACAACATGTATATGTTGGTTTGTCATGCATGAAAATGGTAAAGATGGATAGATTGAATTTTTCTGATCATTTTTCATATATAAATTATTTAAATCTGAGCTACGGTTGAATTTATATGAATTTTTGAAGTTTATATCATTTTCTGGAATTTCCTGATTTATTTTTAAACCAGAAAATGATATATTGCGTCAGCATGACAGTGGCATGACGTCAGCGAGTCAAACGTGGATGATCAGGTCAAACCTGACGTGTGGGGTCCACACGTCAGTGTCACAGTTAGTTAACAGAGTTGGTTAGCTATTAAACTAATCCTAACTAAAAATTAGCAGGGCTGGGCCCCACATGTCATTGACCCACTAGGGTCAAAGCTAGGTCAGCAAGGGGGTTGGACCCGGTCAATCCCGCCGGCGTTTAGCCGCGGCGAGGCAGAACGCGGCGGAGGGGCACGAGATTCGCCTTCCAGCGACCAAATGCGTGGCGGAGACCACCTACGCGATGCCGAGGCTCGCGCACACCCAGTGAGACAGGCGGGAGGCCGTGGGGTGGCCGGAGACGATGGCCACGGCAACCATGGCGGTGGCCGGAGCTACGGGAAGAGTGGGTTCGGTGCTACGGAGCTCGAGAGGGGCTATGGAGTGCCTCGACGGCCTCCTGACGTTGCACTGAGCACGGTGGTGTGCTCGGTCGCGGCCCTAGGTGACAGTGGCCACGGCGGCGACATGAACGGCGGAGCCGAGCTCTCGGCCGCGACGGCAACGGTGTTAGCGGGAGCAAAGGAGCCATGAGAGAGGGGGGGTCGACGCAGAAGCTCACAGCGGATCGAACGGAGGGGTTGGCGAGCTCGGGGACGCGCTGAGGTCGACGGTGCGGCGATGGGGACCCACGGCAGCCGGAGATGAAGACGACGGTGATGGAGGCACTCCCGGGCCTCCCGAGGCACGTGGCTCGATGGAGAGGTAGGCGGAGACGTGGCGGAGCTTGCAGACACAGAGAGAGAGCGAGGGGAGGAGGTAGCTATGACGGCGATGAGCTGCGGCGACGGCAGCACTCAGGCGCGGTGAGAGAGAGCGAGGGAGAGGAGGGGAAGGAATGGGAGAGATTGGGAGAGGTGCGGGGCGGCGCGTGGCGTTGCGCGGGGCATCCAGGTGACGAGGGGAGAGACACGCAGGCAGGAGGTGGCCGGGCGCGTGGCCGCGCGCACCGGGTGCTTGCCCCTGTCCTCCTGGCGCGAGGAAGGGGACGACTGGCAGTGCCAGTCGGCTGGGCCGGCCTGCTGGGCCGCTGGGCCAGGCCGGCCGCACAGTGCCAGGCCGCAGGTAAGCACAGGTAGGCTTTTTTCCTTTTTTGTTTTCTTTTCTATTTTTCTGACATTTGTTTGGTTTAAATAAAATACTAAACCATTTTATTTTCTTATGCCAATTTTTGCAGGGGCTAGTGGTATTATTCCAGAGCTCCTCAACTACTGGCATAATTTTTGGACAATATTATATATATAATAATATATATCCAAAGCAAATAATTATTGCATTAATTCCAAAATTCCAAAATAAATACTTATGAGCTCCTGAAAATGTTGGTTTGAATTTTATCTCTGTCCAATATTTTTAGAGAGCAACATGAGCATTTTCTTGGACCCTTTTGGAGCAATTTTTTTATTTGGGTCATTTCCAGAATGATTCTGAGGGTTTCACAAATCCCCATTTCAAATTTCAATGAAATTTAAACATGATGCAAACATGAAGGCTAGCCTAGGTCATACCATAACTAGGGATGTGACAACTCACCCCCACTCAAAAGAATCTTGTCCCGAGATTTAGGGGTTGGCGGAAAGAAAGCGGGGTACTCAAGTCGAAGACGATCTTCACGCTCCCAAGTAGCTTCTCTCTCGGAATGATGAGACCACTGAACCTTGAGAAACTTGATGTTATGACGTCGAGTGACACGCTCGGCTTGATCAAGAATGCGAACAGGGTACTCTCGATATGCAAGGTTATCTTGGAGATCAAGCATTTTGTGGTCCACTTCACGGATGGGATCCGAGAAGCAACGCCTGAGTTGAGAGACATGGAAGACATCATGTACTCGAGAAAGATGTGGGGGTAGTTCCAACTGGTAGGCAACCTCTCCTTGTTTAGCGAGAATGTGAAAAGGACCAATGTAACGAGGAGCCAACTTGCCCTTGATACCAAAATGATGGGTACCCTTCGAGGGAGTAACCCAAAGATAAGCCTTGTCGCCAACTTAATAAGCCACTTCCTTATGACGATGGTCATACTGGCTCTTTTGACGAGATTGGGCTGTTTTCAAATTCTCACGAATGATGCGAACTTGCTCTTCTACCTCCTGGATCATATCCGGTCCAAATAATTTTCTTTCACCGGTTTCTGACTAGTTCAAAGGTGTTTGACATCTTCGTCCATACAGAACCTCAAAAGGAGCTTTCTTGAGGCTGGATTGGTAGTTATTGTTATAAGCAAACTCGGCGAAGGGAGGACACTTCTCCCAATCCATACCGAATGAGATAACACAAGATCTAAGCATGTCTTTGAGAATTTGGTTGACCCTTTCCACCTGACCACTTGACTGAGGGTGGAAAGCGGTACTGAAAGAAAGGTGGGTGCCCATGGCAGTTTGGAAACTCTCCCAGAAATGAGAAGTGAAAAGACTACCACGGTCTAAATTGATCTCTAGTGGGACACCATGAAGTGACACTATTTGAGAAATATATAAGTCAGCGAGCTGACTGGCAGTGATACTCTCTCGAACAGGTAGGAAGTGAGCCACTTTGGAAAGATGATCAATGACTACGAAGATAGCATTATTCCCTCTCTTGGTCCTGGGAAAGCCGGTGATGAAGTCCATACCAACTTTATCCCATTTCCACTCAGGAATAGCTAAAGGCTGAAGGGTGCCAACATGCCTTTGATGCTCTGCCTTAACGCGATGACAAACGTCATAGTTGGCAATAAACTGAGCAATTTCTCTCTTCATCCTAGTCCACCAGAACCTCTGGCGTAGGTCCTGATACATTTTAGTACTACCGGGATGAATCGTGAAAGGAGATTCACGAGCCTCCTTAAGAATCAGTCGTCGCAGATGTTGATTCTTGGGAACCACCAAGCAATTCTCAAAGAAAACAACACCTCGATCATCCATAGAGAAACATCCACCAACTCCCTTCTTAATGTTTCTCTTGATGCGGATAACACCCCTATCAAACTTCAAGTCAGAAATGATCTGATCCTCAAGGGTAGGTTTCACCACCAAGGTAGAAAGGAATCCGTGAGGAGCAATGTGAAGGTTAAGCTTACATAATTCCTCATGGAGAAGTGGTTGGCCCTGCTGCAACATAAGATTGTTGCAATAGGACTTACGACTTAGCGCATCAGCCATGACATTCCCCTTGCATGGGGTGTAGGTAATCCCTAAGTCATAATCTGAGATCGACTCCAACCAACGTCTTTGCCTAAGGTTCAAATCTGGTTGGGTGAAGATATACTTGAGACTCTGGTGGTCGGTGTAAATCTCGCAACGCTTACCAAGGAGGTAATGTCGCCAGGTCTTAAGTGCATAGACTACGGCTGCAAGCTCTAGATCATGTGTAGGATAATTCTCCTCATGTGGATGCAACTGTCGAGACGCATAGGCAATCACATGGCAATCTTGCATAAGAATGCAACCTAGTCCCTGTCGTGAGGCGTCGCAGTAGATAACAAAGTCTTTAGTGAAATCCGGTGGCACAAGTATGGGAGCAGAAGTCAGGCGCCTTTGCAGTTCCTGAAAACTGTGCTCACACTGTGGGGACCACTCAAACTTTTTATCTTTCTTGAGAAGTTCCGTGAGAGGTTTGGCCACTTTGGAGAAGTTCTCAACAAAGCGGCGACAGTAACTGGCTAGACCAAGGAAACTCCTAACTTGCTTAACTGTTTCAGGCGGAGTCCAATCAAGAACATCTTGAACTCTCTCGGGATTGACAGCAATGCCCTTACCAGATATCACGTGGCCCAGGTAGGTCACTTCTGGCAACCAAAATTCGCACTTGGAGAACTTGGCATAAAGCGGTGTTCTCTGAGTTTTTCTAACACAAGTCTAAGATGTTCGACATGCTCTTCCTCATTCTTCGAGTAAATAAGGATATCATCGAGGTAAACCGGGACAAACTTATCTAAGTACTCCATGAAGATCGAGTTCATCAAGCGGGAGAATGTAGCTGGAGCATTGGTTAGACCGAAGGACATGACGGTGTACTCGTACTGGCCATAACGAGTGACAAAAGCCGTCTTAGGAATGTCCCCGTTTCTAATCTTGATTTGGTGGTAGCCTAACCTCAAATCCATCTTTGAAAATACCGAGGATCCAGCGAGCTGATCATACAGGTCGTTGATCCTAGGGAGCGGATACTTGTTCTTTATTGTGACCAAATTAACGGGACGATAATCTACAACCATCCGGTCCGTACCATCCTTCTTCTTGACGAAGAGGACAGGGCAAACCCAGGGCGAAGAACTGGGACGAATGAAACCCTTTTGCAAGGATTCATCGAGTTATTTCTTAAGCTCAGCTAGTTCTAAGGGTGGCATCTTGTAAGGTCTCCTAGAAATTGGGCGGTTCCTGGGATAAGATCTATGACAAACTCTACATCTCTGTCAGGTGGAATACCTGGCAGTTCCTCAGGGAAGACATCGGGAAAGTCACGGACTACCGGGATATCTTCAAGGTATGGAAGAGGGCTGGCATTAAGAGAATAGAGTTGACGCTTTGCAACTCTAGTGGAGACAGTGACTATCTTGCCAGATGGGTGTGTAAGCTGAACAAACCTTGTGTAACAATCAATCTTGGCATAATGAGCCTTCATCCAGTCCATACCCGAGATGATGTTAATATCTGTAGTCTTGAGGGCTATAAGTGATGCAAGAAATACAAGTCTGTCAACAAGGATTTCATTACCATGGCTTACACTAGAAGTTTGCCATTTGGATCCAGGAGTTTGAATGACTAGTGGAGAGGGCATATCACAAAATGAAATGTTGTGCAAGTTAGCATAGCTTTCAGAAATGAAGGAGTGAGATGCTCCAGTGTCGAACAAAACCGATGCTGGATGACAATTGACAAGGAGTGTACCAAGAACGACATCCGGATCATCATGAGCGTCTTTAGCTGAGACGTGATGCACACATCCACGTTCAGTGGGAGCTGACTTGACACTGATCATCTTGCGTGATGGCTTACCGCGGCCAACAGACTTCTCAGGCTGGGGTGGAGCATAATTGGTTTGAGAGCAGTCACGTGCATAGTGTCCTGGCTCTCCGCATGTGAAGCAAGTCCCTGAAGTAGGACGTGGACCCGCATTGACAAGCGGTCTACCAGTAGGCCTGGGTGGAGCATGTAACTGAACTGGGTGAGGCGCCACATATGAGGGCCTCGATGAATAACCGGGTGGAAGAGTGGAGTTCGGAACCCAAATCCGGCGCTTCTGCGAAGTAGAACTGGAGGAAGAACCCAAATCACGGGTGTGCTTACGAGAATCCTCATAAGTGAGCTGAGTTGTCTCTGCGTTAATGGCCTTGTTCACAAGAGCCTGGAATGTATTGCAATGATGCAAGTGGAGATCACGACGCAACTTGGGGTTGAGACCCTTCCAGAACCTAGCCTGCTTCTTGGCGTCTGTGGACACCTCTTCTGTAGCATAGCGGGCGAGGTTCTCAAACTCTCTACTGTAAGCATCAACAGCCATCTTACTCTGGGTGAAACTACAAAACTCTTCTCTCTTGCGGTCAATGAGAGCCTGAGGAATGTGATGCTGGCGAAAAGCCTCAGTGAAATCTCTCCAGGTGGTTATCTGGCCAGCTGGAAGCATAGCCTCATAGTTCTGCCACCAAAGACTAGAAGGACCTTCCAGGTGATATGCAGCATAGGTGACCTTGTCACCTTCAGCTATGTTCGCAGAACGCAGCTTGATAGTGATACTACAGAGCCAGTCATCTGCATCGAGTGGTTCAATGGAATGATGGAAGGTAGGTGGTTTCAAACCAATGAAATCATAGATGGTCGCTGACTCTTTGCACTGGGGTGCGGTGTTCTCCTCGATATGTGCTAACAAGCGGTTAGACTCACGCTTGTTCCTCCCCATCTCTAACATGAACTCTGCCAACGAAGACTGGTCTGGAGGATCCTCATCCCTACCATCTCCGTGGTTCCGACTACGAGCAACAGAACTTCGATTAACTGGCAACATCCTGAAGAACGAAACCAAGGAAAACAAGGATGGATTCAACATCATCATAAGGATGCAGAAGGTAGCACAAGAATTTAGTATCTCTCAAACTCCTAGGACAATTCCGGCAGCATAACGACAGTAAACTGCTCAAAATGAGACATTCTGCAAAAGACGGGGTAGCACCATACTCAACATCATCACTCAAGGTTCTGAGATATTACTAAACAGGCTACACTGGAGGTACCCGAACTGGGATATGCCTCAGATCAACCCATCCTAAGAGACTACGGAGTAGTAACACGTGACCCTGATAGACAGAAGAGGAAGCCTAGTTCCTTAACCTCGTAGGAAGGATAGGATGACTCAGATCAGAAGGGCATGAGGTATAAGGAGTAAAAAGAGCCTTACGTTCCCTTCCACAATCAATTCCCCTATATAGCTAAAGAATTTCTAGACTCAACTTCGACCAGGTTGGCTTGGTAATCCTATAGGCAGTCAGGCTCTGATACCAAAGCTGTCGGGACCCCGATTCCAAGTCACATTGATCTAGCCGGTAATACCTCATATCACTTGGCGTCCTCACGCACGGTATTCCCACGGGTGTCGCCTTACCCTGGCCCGGGACCGTTTGCGCCTTTTGGCTCAGTATATGATTGTGTCGCTAGCATCCATATGACAGAGAACCCGGGCCGACATGGCTAGTCGTGAACCCAAAGCGGCACTAACCTATGGGGACAGGCATACATGATTCACATCGAGCATGTCGGTCAGCAGCGTGTGAAGCCGGGCTGTAGCACGGGGCTAACAGGACTCCGGGGAACCCAGGCTATAGCAAGCTAGGTAGGACTCCGGATGTCACGCGTGACATTTCCTCGAAGGGACAGACACAGGAACAAAATGAAACACATGCCGGCCAGTCAAGTGTCCTGAGCAGTAGTGCTGGGCTAGCAAGACTCCAGTGAACCGGGCTGTAGCGGACTACTATGGCTCAAGGAAGCACTAGACTACATTTCCCCATAAGAGAGGCTGCCAAGGATAAACAACTAGATTGTCGGATCCCACACATAGCAATACACGTCACATGTACGCATAACATGCAAGTATGTGCTGTACAACATGGCATCACAACATAACACAAACTCATATAGATAAAGGCCCAGAAGAGCCACATAGCATTAAATACAAACAGGGGTCACATGACCCATCATTCAGAGCATACAAGCAATGGAAGCATTACATGTCTGAGTACAGACAACTGTAAAAGGAAAAGGCTGAGAAGCCTGACTATCTACAAGCCCCTCCCAAGGGTACAAGATCGTAGCTGAGGTAACAAGCTACTCGTCGAAGTCCAAGCGGTACTACTAGTGAGACAGATGTCTCACCTGCAAAACATAAATAAAGCAAACGTGAGTACAAAGGTACTCAGCAAGACTTACATCAGATCCTATCATACATGCATTTGTATCAGGAAGGTAATGTGGGGTTTAGTTGCAGCAAGCCAGCTTTGACTCAGTGGCTATCCAGTTCTACGATAACGAGAAACTTCTTTGAGGTGAGGCAGCGCACACAAGTCCACTAATCACCACATCAATACACTACTATGGATTGATCCTCGTCTCCTTATGAGAAGGCCATCCATAGCACTCACACTTGTCTTGAGCATTTTAGAGTATCCATTTCAAGTTGTCTATGTACCACATAAGCATCCAAGAAGTCCATAACCGAGGACACTGCTATTCGAATAGATCATGATAACCCTGCAGGGGTGTACTTCTTCACACACGCTCTCACCACTTATCACCATGTACACGTCATGTACCTCGGCAACCTTCAAGCGGAAGCCTGGCGAGGGTGTCGGCCACGACCTGACTAACCACACAAGTCTCTCATCCAGGTTTATCGCCTATTCGGGTTCCATCCGCAAGGAGATCCGGCCGGGGTGTCGCTCATGACCCCAAACGATGTGAGCAGGGTTCCCAAGCCCACCATCCGGGTGCCACTTGGTACACCGTTCCACTGTGCCTAGTCTGTCCCAAGCCCACCTGGCCAGGTGCCACTTGGTAGACTACTAACACTACCTACAAACACCAGAAACTAATTGCAACTCCTGGATAGAGATCAAGTTGGCTAATAAGTCGAGAGGGGCACTTAAGCATTCCAATGTATGGTAGTAGCTAGTCATTGGACAACATACACGGAACTCAGTGCATAAGGACGGTTCTAGTGAGACAACCTACCATGTACTCCTACATGGCCTCTCACCACTACCTTTACCAAATCGTGTTCACACGCTTAACTCTCAGCACCAGAACATATCGTAACACTCCAATTCATTCCCGATGAATCAGACCCGACATACACTAAGCAATAGCAGGCAATGCATGGTAGGAACACAACATGGCTCAATCAACTCCTACACATGCTAGTGGGTTTTAACTATTTACTGTGGCTATGACAGGTCATGCAGAGGAATGGGTTCAACTTCCACAGCATAAAATAGCAGTTGAATCGTTATTGTCTTAATGCAATAAATGAGAGCAGGAGCGAGAGAGTAGGATTGTATCGAAATGAACAAGGGGGTTTGCTTGCCTGGTAGATCAACAGGGGGGCACTGCTCCTCTGACAGGTACTCTGGATCGGTCTCCGAACAGGCATGTCAATCAGAAACAGCCACAAGAAGCCCTCGGATTGAAGCTGAATCCGCCGTAGCAGGACCTATCGAGAAGGAACGGTGTCGACAATCAAACACAAGCATATGCAACAATATGATGGATGATCATGGCATGAGTATGTGATGTTTGTTTGAGTTAATGCATCTAGCATTCATTTGCATGAAGTCCATTTGAACCAAAGTTTCAAATGCAACTCCAAAATAAGCCTTTATAAATGCCATTCATGTGTTTTCATATATACAACATCTATAGGTTGGTTTGTCATGCATGAAAATGGTACAGATGGATAGATTGAATTTTTCTGATCATTTTTCATATATAAATTATTTAAATCTGAGCTACGGTTGAATTTCTATGAATTTTTGAAGTTTATATCATTTTTTGGAATTTCCTGATTTATTTTTAAACCAGAAAATGATATATTGCGTCAGCATGACAGTGGCATGACATCAGCGAGTCAAACATGGCTGATCAGGTCAAACCTGACGTGTGGGGTCCACACATCAGTGTCACAGTTAGTTAACAGAGTTGGTTAGCTATTAAACTAATCCTAACTAAAAATTAGCAGGGCCGAGCCCCACATGTCATTGACCCACTAGGGTCAAAGCTAGGTCAGCAGGGGGGTTGAACCCGGTCAATCCCGCCGGCGTTTAGCCACCGGCGAGGCAGAACGCGGCGGAGGGGCACGGGATTCGCCTTCCGGCGACCAAACGCATGGCGGAGACCACCTACGCGATGCCCCGGTTCACGCGCACCCAGTTGGACACGCGGGAGGCCGTGGGGTGGCCGGAGACGATGGCCACGGCAACCATGGCGGTGGCCGGAGCTACGGGAACAGCGGGTTCGGCGCTACGGAGCTCGAGAGGGGTTTGGTGTGCCTCGACGGCCTCCTGGTGTTGCACTAAGCACGGTGGTGTGCTCGGTCATGGCCCTAGGTGACAGTGGCCACGGCGGCGACATGAACGGCGGAGCCGAGCTCTCGGCCGCAACGGCAACGGTGTTAGCGGGAGGAAAGGAGCCATGAGAGAGGGGGGATTGACACAAAAGCTCACAGCGGATCGAACAGAGGGGTTGGCGAGCTCGGGGACGCGCTGAGGTCGACGGTGCGGCGATGGGGACCCACGACAGCCGGAGATGAAGACGATGGCGATGGAGGCACTCCAGGGCCTCCCGAGGCGCGTGGCTCGACGGAGAGGTAGGCGGAGACGTGGCGGAGCTTGCAAACACAGAGAGAGAGCGAGGGGGAGGCGGTAGCTATGACGGTGACGAGCTGCGGCGACGGCAGCGCTCGGGCGCGGTGAGAGAGAGCGAGGGAGAGGGGGGGAAGGAACGAGAGAGAGTGGGAGAGGTGCGGGGCGGCGCGTGGCGTCGTGCGGGGCATCCAGGTGACGAGGGGAGAGACGGGCAGGCAGGAGGTGGCCGGGCGCGTGGCCGGGCGCGCCGGGCGCGTGCCCCTGTCCTCCTGGCGCGAGGAAGGGGACGACTGGCAGTGCCAGTCGGCTGGGCCGGCCTGCTGGGCCGCTGGGCCAGGCCGGCTGCACAGTGCCACGCCGCTGGTAAGCACAGGTAGGCTTTTTCCTTTTTTTGTTTTTTTTCTATTTTTTTGACACTTGTTTGGTTTAAATAAAATACTAAACCATTTTATTTTCTTATGCCAATTTTTGCAGGGGCTAGTGGTATTATTCCAGAGCTCCTCAACTACTGGCATAATTTTTGGACAATATTATATATATATATAATATATATCCAAAGCAAATAATTATTGCATTAATTCCAAAAGTCCAAAATAAATACTTATGAGCTCCTAAAAATGTTGGTTTGAATTTTATCTCTGTCCAAGATTTTCAGAGAGCAACATGAGCATTTTCTTGGACCCTTTTGGAGCAATTTTTTTTATTTGGGTAATTTCCAGAATGATTCTGAGGGTTTCACAAATCCCCATTTCAAATTTCAATGAAATTTAAACATGATGCAAACCTGAAGGCTAGCCTAGGTCATACCAGAACTAGGGATGTGACAGCTACACCGAAAGAATCGCATCACCAAGGAGTCAAGCGCATTCTGAGATATCTGGTTCACACCCCCACCTTAGGTTTATGGTATCCTAAGGGAGCATAGTTTGATCCTGTTGGATTGGGCTGGTGACTTGGTTGATAGGAAATCTACGTCGGGGACATGTCATTTCCTTGGTAGATCATTGGTCTGTTGGTCATCAAGGAAGCAGAACTTTCCACGGCTGAGGCCGAATATATTGCTGCTGGCGCTTGTTGCACTCAATTATTGTAGATGAAGCAGACTCTGAAGGATTATGGCATCAAGGTCAAGCATATCCCTCTATATTGTGATAATGAAGGTGCCATCAAAATTGCACATAATCATGTGCAGCATTCTCGCACGAAGCATATTGCCATCAGACATCATTTTATTCGCGATCATGTTGCTCGAGAGGATATTGTCATCAATCATGTCAAGACCGAAGACAATCTCGCTGATATTTTCACCAAGCCTCTTGACGAGAAAAGATTCTGTGTGTTACGGTGTGAGCTAAATATCCTGGACTTCGCAAACGTGCAGTAAGCTCGACTCGGCACCCGTGCTAACACTTCCACATCTTAAAAGGAATGGGTGCATAACACTCGAAGAGTTTGGAAATTTCGACAAAGTGAAATTTTCTTTGTGAGAGTGAATACATTAACGAAGAACTAGACTAACCGTGTGCCACAATAATTGTGCGATGCTCGGGTTCATACAGTTCTTATACGGTGGGTTACGCCACCACAATTCTCTTTCGTTCACTTTCTTTGCGATGGAAAGTTTTCGTGTTTGTCTGAATTCATTTCCCTCATAGTTATTTGCTCGAGTGTTTGTGTTTATCTGCATGAGTGAAATGCCTAGGACCATGTTTTGTCTCTATTCTCTCTCTTCCAGTCTATGCTATTCGATTACAAATGCTCAATTTTATCTGGAATGAAACTTTATTTGGTGTCCTTGACCACGATTAAGATTTGGTCCGAACATTAATTTGTTTTGGCGAAAGCTGTCCAAAATTTGGGATTTCTCGCCCAAGTCAGGACCACGATCTTTATGACGGTTGCCACGTGTAATACATCAACTGCCACAAAGTCGTGTCCATTGAATCACAATAGTCTCTGAATAGGGGCCGTTCGATCATAATCCACTGTGTGCGGTTATTTCCATTCGCATATAAAAACCGCACACCCATTTATTCTAGTTCACTTCCTTTCTCTTTGCCTCCTCCTCACCGAAACCCTCACCGCAGCTCTCCACCTTGAGCTCGACGCCGACGAACTCTTCATCGCTTCACTACCGGAAAGTGGTCACCGGAGTCCTTCCTCGCTGCCGCGGGACATCCTCTTCCCCGGGCCGCCGTAGCTGCTGCACGTCACCAAGCTAGGGTACGTCTGGTTCGAACTCGGACCTCCATCCTTCTTGATTCGAGTTCGTTCATGGTTATTTTCTTCCAGTTTTACCGTATATCTTAGATCTAGCTCTATACCCTTACTAGTGTGGATGTGGTTTGTAGTTGTCCCTCGCATCTGAATCCCTTCATATCTAGGGTTTGTGTTATGTTTTGCTCGAATGGAATGGAATGCCTAGCACGCTGACTAGTATTTTCTTCGAACCTACTAGCCCGTCCTATACATTACATTCATTCGAAACATACCTCAAAGTCTGCATCTAATTCTTGCTCAAAATGTTTTTGTTCGGAAAAATATTCATTGTGAGCATTTGTAACCCTATCCCCATTTCCCCCCGTATCTATTCTAACTCTTAGGTGTATGCATTCTGTTGAGGATTCTGCTCGACCAATGAGCATGGTCGATGAAGATGAGGTAATCATGGGTATAGCGGACGAGTATAAGGCACCAAATGCAAAGGGCCCAACGGTAGGCCCATCCACCAGCAAAAGTAAAAGGCATGAGAAACATCCAGACGAGCAAGAAGAAAATGCTCCGAAGAAAAGGA
The DNA here is from genome assembly GCF_002162155.2 of Triticum dicoccoides. Taxonomy (NCBI): domain Eukaryota; kingdom Viridiplantae; phylum Streptophyta; class Magnoliopsida; order Poales; family Poaceae; genus Triticum; species Triticum dicoccoides. The sequence continues at coordinate 479,022,593 of NC_041388.1, forward strand.
AAGGTGGCAGGAAACCTTTCACAAATTCAGCTCAGTATATCTCTCATGAAAAGTACAACACTGTTCCTACAGAAGATTCGTCACAGAGAAGAAAGCGTCTGCAAAGGATTCAATGCCACTGGGTGTGGAAGTGGCTCCACTATAAAATGGTTCATCCTCGATTTGCCAAGAACTTTGCTTTCCATCCTCCATGGTCTGACTGTCGTGAAATTGTCCTTGTCCGTGCAAGTGATCCCTAGGAAAGACCGCCACCTCCATATGATGTTGATGAGTCGTCTCTGAGGACTCCCGAATCTTATCCTGATGAATTGGCCAAGCGCCTGAAGAACGCCGAAAAGAGAGCCAAGAAGGCTGAAAAGGAAACAGCTAGAGAAGAAGAAAATTGTCGTCTCATCAAATCAGACATCGAAAATAAAAAGGTTGAAGGAAAAGCAGAACGCCGTTGTAAACTCAATCATGATCCCAGCTCTGCTTTGAAGAAAAAAGTGCGCTCAAGAGAAGGCCAGCCAAACCAGTTGCTAGAAATGGTGAAAGTGATTCCTCTGATCAAGATGATCCTCCACTCACAAGAGAAGAAGTTGATGCAACTCTTTCTGAGAAAGTGAACATCACTACATCCACCATCCTGCCTGATCTTCGAGCAAGTGCAGTTCCAATAGCACCTCTAAAGAAGATTTCTTTGAATATAAAACTGCCTCGTACCACTGTCACTATGGTAGACCATGTGAATACAACTCCTCATCCTGAGGAGATTGATCTGCAAAAATTATTTGTTGAAGCTCCAGTAAGCACAGCTAAGCCAAGAGAGAAAATTCCAAAGCCAAAGGCGAAGCCAATCACAGCTCCTTTTGCCGAGCAAAATGCTCCAAGAGCTGAGGTTGTGAAAGAGAAGGCTGCTAAATTTGCTCCAAAGTTGACTCAACCATTGGCTTCTATGCCTCCGTCCGAGCAAAATATAGCATAGGCTGCTCCTGTTGCACAGACTCATGACGATTCTGATGCACCTCACTAGTTCAATCAAGTGTTCATCATGGATCAGCTTGGCAGATTTGTAGAGGACATGTTTGATGGAGAAGTGGCATCTTTGCCCATTCCCTCCAAAGTAATTGCTCAAGCATCTGATCTTGTTTGAGACATGAGAGATGACTCTGTTCAGATCAATGATCTCACCGCCTAGCTTAATGAGCTTGACACTCGTATGAAGGCAACGACATCCAAGTTTGTCATCAAGCAACTTGCAGAATCATATGCGGATGTCAACCGACCCTTGACTATCCTTCGGAACAGAAGATTAGGATTTCATTCTAACCTAGAGCAAATTGTTCGCAAGATCTGCCTTGATCATCAAGCTCAAGCCACTGGCTACAATGATTTTGTCAAAGGGCACATTGATCAGCCGTAACAAAAGAAGAAGAAGAAGAAGAAGAAGATAGCAAAGAAGAATGCTCCTCCTCCTCCTCCTGAAGCTGAAACACAGAAAGAAAATTCTCCTGAACAAGAAATTCCTTCGCCAATTCATAAACCAGTTGTAGATGCTCCTACTTTGCCAAGGCCAACTAAAACAGTGCATGTGGCCTCCCTTGTTCGTGAAGCAAATCCTTCTCAGCAAAATGTATCAGAAGAAGGTGAAATTCCACAGTCTAAGCACAAAGCTTCTCCAGCTCGTGCTGAACCAACTGACTCGGTTCCTCTTCCTACACCTCAACCATCTGTCGAAGAAGATCCTCATCAGTCCATAGTGCCTGAGAAAGCTTCAGTGCCTGATAAAAATGTCTGCTCCCTCTCCATTGCGAATTTCCCTCGGCACTACAAAATGAACTTCAAATGTTGGTCCTTCTGCAGCAAAGTTAGTATCTGCTCATCATTCAGACTCTGTAATTTATGTCGATGAAGTGATTTCCGTTGAAGAAGGCACTAGTATAGCGAGGTGCTATACAAACAGTTTTTAACCCCTTTCCGCAATAGCATTTGGAACCGTCGCCTAGTGAGTGTGGGCGATAGGGAGGTCCTTCCCACACGACCCAGAAGCTGCCGGGGATATGCCCTCCTAGCACATATGCTTGGCAAAATGAGGTCGTGTGCGATCGGTGAGCGATCAAATACGGTTATATGTATAGTAGTGCTAAAAAATACAATTATACAGGTGGAATCATTTTCGGTCGTAAGTACATCCCACACAATCAGACCCCCCTAAACGTTTCCGTTCGTATATACATCCCACACAATCGCTCCAAGGAAAATGTTTCTGTTTGCAGGTACATCACACACAATTTTCCCCGTTAAATCGTTTGTGATAGCGTTTCCATTGCACATGGTATTAACAATTTTTCGGTTGCGTTATTAAATACATCACACACGGTCCGTAGAAGAAACTGTGTGGCAAAGGTTGTCCATCACTCACAGTTTTTATGTGGTAAACGTTTGCGCCAGGTGGCCTAACACAAACAGTTTTCAAGAGGATGTCATGTGTGATTGTTCTTTAATCCAACACGGTTTATTCCTAGAAACTGTGTGCGTTGCCTGAGGTCATCGCCCATCTTGTTTTATTAATAACCATTTGCAATAGAAAAACCCAATTAGCAGGCTAATTATCCTATTATTAATAATCCATTTATTAATCTAATTGACATTTCATATTAAGCACACAATATATTTCATTTTCATAATTGAAATACATCAGAGTACAACATCATATAGCTTCAGCACTCAGCTACCCCATTACACAACTACACGAGCACCAAGTTTCACATGCAACATCTATAACCTTTCAAAATTAGCATCATATATGGTACATAGACAGATGTATCTCATCTGGAAAACCGCTGAAGCAGAAGGCGAATATTGAGCCTTCATTGATGTTGAAGGTCTTTGCAACTTTAGACCAGTGTTGTGGATGATTGACTGTCCGTCCTTCATCCTCTTCAGGAACACTTCAATATTGAAGGGCATCTTTGATTCATACGATTGCAAAAACACAGGAATAGGAAAACGTAGGATTGGAATGGCATGTCCATTGGATCCCTATAGGATTTGAGTTTGTTTGATTGTGTCACGGGAAAAACAGAGGATTTCTTCCAAGAGGTTGGAGTGGATGTTAGAATTCCTGTGAAATGTAGTACAAATGAATCCTTTGGAAAAAATCCTACATGATTCAATCCTACGAATCAAACGACCAACATAGAAAAAAAATCCTAAGGATTCTAATCCATCAAAGATCCTATGAAAATCCTTTGAATCAAAGAGACCCTGAACTGTGGGTGTTATATGAATACCTTCCTCGCCTCCTGACCATACAGGTGGTTTGAGAGTTAATCATCAGTGAACTGCTTTGGAAAGGCCTGAAAACAAGGATGTGCGTAAATATCTTCTCTATATTGGAAATGGGGCAAAGGAATAAAAAATGCAAGGTATAATAGTTAGTACCATCCTGTAGTGAACTCATGTCTTCTTCATTATGCAGACAAAGATCTTGTTGTTTTTTGTTGCTAATTTCTTTATCCTAACAATCTTTTTGAGTTTCTTGACTTGACTGATATTCATGGACAACTCATTTCCCCAAATACAAAAAGGGTCGAACAGTGGGTCAAAACCTCTGACAGCAGGACCTACCTGTGCAAGACCAAATTGTTAAAAACCTGAATATTAGAATGGTTCCTACAATTGCACAATAATGTGCTATTAGACAAAGGACCATGCATGTGCAAACCTCGATTGTAAACCTCGGTGCTTCCCATTGTTTCCCTGCAATACATATAAGGTAGTTAGTCATCAGGTTAAGTGAGGGTTCGCATGCTATTAGTAAAATATGTTGATGAAAAATAAGCACATTGCAGATTCATCAGATTAATTCAAGCCACATGGAAAACCCATTTATCCAAACCAAGCATGATTAAGAACTAGGAAATATAGCACTTGTATATGTTTCTCATGTATTAAGTGCAGCAAAATTCGATTTATTCCTCACATGCACAACAATACAAAATTCTACCCATGACAATTGGACATCACATTGCAAAATTGAACCAAGCAATTAACTAAACGCCACAACAAATGAACCAAACATTAACTGAGCACCACATTGCACAATATAACATACTCCTAATAGAAGATCAGATAGTTAACCAAACCAAGCATGCTTAACAACTTGGAAATATAACAATTGTATTTGTTTCTCATGTATTTAGTACAGCCAAATTCAATTTATTCCTCACATGGTATACAATAACAGAATGCACCCACAACAATTGAACATCGCATTGCATAATTGAACCAAACAGTTAACTAAACACCACAATAAATGAACCAAATGTTAACTAAGCACCACATTGCACAATATAACATACTCCTAATAGAAGATCAGACAGATAACCAAACCAAGCATGCTTAACAACTTAGAAATATAGCAATTGTATTTGTTTCTCATGTATTTAGTACAACCAAATTTGATTTATTTCTCACATGGTATATAATAACATAATGCACCCACAACAATTGAACATCACATTGCAGAATTGAACCAAACAGTTAACTAAACACCACAACAAATGAACCAAACGTTAACTCAGCACCACATTGCATAATGTATAACATACTAGAAGATTCGACAGTTAACCAAACCAAGCATGCTTGACAACTTGTAAATATAGCAATTGTATTTGTTTCTCATGTATTTTGTAAAGAAAAATTCAATTTATTTCTCACATGGAAGACAATACAAAATTGCACCCTGAAGAATTGAACATCACATTTGCAGAATTGAACCAAATAGTTAACTGAACATGACAACTAATTAACCAAACAGTTAATAAGTGAGCACCACGATGCACGACATATAGAACATATACACTAGAGCACCAGATTGCATGGTAAAAGTAGATAGCACAATTCACTAGAATTTCTTAAGGAAAGGCAGTAGCTAGCAAACTGAATGTGGGTCCTTATAGTGAGCTAATAAGACAAGCTACTCCTCATTATCAGAGATATCAATGACTATGGGCTCCTTGGACATGGAGGAGGGCAAGGCCTCCGCGTCGTGGGTGCCCTCGTCGTAGTGGTGAGTTGACTGAGCCGCTCCCGGCACCAACTTGCTGGCTCAAGAGATGAGGTAAGCACGTGCATGCTGAGAAAACACCTCGTAGTATTCATCAAAGGCACCAAAGGTGGGCTCAAGAAAACTCCATGAACTGTTGTTTAAAGTAGCCAACTGCGCCGCCTTGTCAGCGTGTGAGGCGTCGACGGTGGCCTTGATGGCGAGGTGCTCCTCCAAGATCCGGGGGTCGGCACGAATGGCAGCCATCACGACCTCATCGCATGTGCGGCCGTGATTTGCTTCTCCGCTGCCAAATGCTCCTTGAGATCCTGGCTATACTGCGTGCACCATGGCTTAGGGCGGCACTTATTTGGTGGAGGGGTCGGTGATTTGGGTGGAAGGTGTCGCGCCGATGGTCGGGGCATGTGGGATGTGGAAGGAGGAGGAGGATGGGGGTTGGGTGTGGATTACCTGCCTGGATAGACGAGGCCGAGCAGCGTGAAGGAGGGACGCCGATGAGGAGGCAGTGCTGCAAGCAAGGAGTGAAGGTTTCAACTTGGAAAGGAAGGCGGAAACAGGGTAAATGTGGATTTTGGTAAGGGGGAGGCGGCGGGGAGGTAGATATTTCCATGGAAGCCGAAAATTTGGAATCGGTTCCGCGAAAAAAGTAGCGCGCAAAGTGTCATCGGACACGGTCCCTTATTCAGAACAGTGTACGATATGTGAACATCACAAATGATTCAGATAGCTTAACCCATGTGTGATGAGTTTGAACGTCAAAAAATTTGGTTTGAATTTCCTTGGTTATAGTGGTCATCCACGTTATTGCATAATTTGGGTACACAAAGGAGACTACATCACACCCAAACTTATTAATCGAGCAAGTTCAACAATTAAACAGAGCTAGCTGACCTAAACATTACTCTAACAAATTAAAGACCGGCGCACTTAATTAAACAAAATGAAGAGTACTACTACGGCTGGTGCTCGTCGGTCTCCACCGCCTCCTCCATGTCCAGCTCGCGCCCGACGATCTCCTGGGGAAGGGGATCCATGTCATCCATCACACCATACTCGGCAAGCATCTCGCCATATCTTTGGAATAGGCTGCCACGAGCTGGGCGTGGGCGGCCGTGATCTGGACTTTGGTGGGCTCCGTCCTGGCAAGGTATGCCGCGCAGGAACGGACGACTGCTCGAGCACTCTCGGCGACTGCCAACTCTTCGATCGTGGGTTGTCAACCGTTGTCGGAGAAGCTTCGTTCGATTTCTACGGTGACCGCCACGAGCTGGGCGTGGGCGGCCTCGACATGGTCGTGGGCGGACTCCATCAGGGCTAAGGCCGCAGCTGTGGAATGGACAGCTGTTGTGCTGCTCTCGCCAGTTGCTATCCCCGAGGCAGATGTTGCTGCCGCCGCTTGAGAAGCAACAACGGCCATTAGGGCTGCCTTGGCCGCCCGGTCGTAGATTGCGGCCATGCTCGCGAAGCTTGTTAGCACGCGCCTGGCGGCTGCGGCCGCGCTCTCACCGGAATGGGCCGCCGAAGTTTCCCTCATGACACGGGTCCCCATCCCCATCTTTCACCGGCGAAGATTGAACAATGAAATAATATTTGGGGAGCGAGCTAGTGTGCTTGACACGCCGGCTGTGGACTGTAGCCATCACACCTACTAGCGTAAGCCGTATGCGTACTATACTCCGACGGTGCTCCAAGATATTTTGTGTTGCATCTCACATGGTTGGTCATATAAGTTGTCTGCGATCTACTTGATTTTTCGTCTTGATTTGAATTACATAATGGGGTCATAGCTGCAAAGGATGGTGTTTGAATTGCTAGAACTTTTATCTGCAATGAACCTGCACCTATAGGTGTGTCGTTAAAAAATTGGAATTATTCAGGGTTCGTTTGGACATTTTTATACATTAACTTGGTTTTGTAGGCATTTCAAGTGCATAATTCAAATTTGAACTGCATGCCCATGCTACTGTGCATATAAACGGCTTGAAAAATCAAATATGTGTCCTTGGTTGCATGCTTAGGTCCCATGTAATAAATGGGATTGAATGTCAAATGCCCCACCACAGTCACTCGGCCGCAAACATCGAGATACCTGGTTTTTAAATTCTAGTAAATCCAAAACTCGTCTGAAATTCATGAAACTTGTCATGCTATGATGGAGCGGCATCAACATGCCGTGGTAAAACATTTGTCCCATTTGGGGTAGGTTTGGGTATAAGCTTCTCATAAACCAGAGCTTCTCCACCTTTGGGGACGAAACGATATCCGCTGCCTCTTATTGCTTTCGAAAAATTTCTAGTGTCAACATAGAACAACATGACTGTTGTGTTAAATTTTGGAATTTTTCGGGGTTCGCTTGGACATTTTTATACATTAACTTGGTTTTCTTGGTATTTTATGTGCATAATTCAAATTTGAACTACATGCACATGCTCCAGTGCATATAAATTGGTTGAAAAATCAAATATGTGTCCTTGGGTGCATGCTTAGGTCCCATGCAAGAAATGGGAATGAATGTCAAACACCCTGCCATGTCACTCGGCCGCAAACATTGAGATACCTGGTTTTTAAATTCTAGTAAATCGAAAAACCGTCTGAAATTCATGAAACTTGGCATGCTATCATGGAGCGACATCAACGTGCCGTGGTAAAAAATTTGTCCCATTTGGGGTAGGTTTGGGTATAAGCTTCTCACAAACCAGAGCTTCACACAACAAGCCTGATGGTTTCTGTAGGGAACGTGCCACCTTTGGGGACGAAACGATATCTTTTGCCTCTTATTGCTTATAAAAAATTTCTAGTGTCAACATAGAACAACAGGAGTTGTGTTAAATTTTGGAATTTTTCAGGGTTCGCTTGGACATTTTTATACATTAATTTGGTTTTCTAGGCATTTTATGTGCATAATTCAAATTTGAACTACATGCACATGCTCCAGTGCATATAAATTGGCTGAAAAATCAAATATGTGTCCTTGGCTGCATGCCTAGGTCCCAAGCAAGAAATGGGAATCAATGTCAAACACCCTGCCACCGGTACTCAGCCGCAAGCATTGCGATACCTGGTTTTTAAATTCTAGTAAATCCAAAACTCGTCTGAAATTCATGAAACTTGGCATGCTATCATGGAGCGGCATCAACATGCCATGGTAAAAAAATTGTCCCATTTGGGGCAGGTTTGGGTATAAGCTTCTCACAAACCAGAGCTTCTCACAACAAGCCTGATGGTTTCGGTAGGGAACATGCCACCTTTGGGGACGAAACGATATCCATTACCTCTTATTGCTTTCAAAAAATTTCTAGTGTCAACATAGAATAACTTGAGTGTTGTGTTAAATTTTGGAAACTTTCGGGGTTTGTTTGGGCATTTTTATACAATAACTGGGTTTTCTAGGCATTTTATATGCATAATTCAAATTTGAACTACATGCACATGCTCCAGTGCATATAAATTTGTTGAAAAATCAAATATGTGTCCTTGGGTGCATGCTTAGGTCCCATGCAAGAAATGGGAATGAATTTCAAACACCAGGGCACTATTGGTTGCCGGAAAAACATTGATATACTTTGTTTTTAATTCGGCAAATCCAAAACTCGTGTGGCCATCCGCAGTTTAATACGGTTTTTAAATATAAAACACTCATCACAAACGTTTTAGTTAGAACACTCGTATGCAAACCGACAGCTTCCCCAGGAAGCCAAGGGAAAATGTGCCAAGCAGGATTTGTGCAGCTCTTGATCGCAAACAATTTAGTTATAACACCCGTATGCAAACTGACAGCTTCCCCAGGAAGCCAAGAGAAAATGTGCCGAGCAGGATTTGTACATCCCTTCAACGCAAACGGTTGTTTTGGATGACCCGTGTGCAACCACGTACAAACAATTTGGTAAGATTTGCATCTGTCATATTGGGTATGTTGCCATTTGTCAACTGGAAAGATTGACATTTCTTGATCTAGTAACATTGTCATTTGTCAATCCTTGTAACACTGCGATTTGTCAAATATGCAGCTGAAAGTCACTAGCATTATCTATTTTTTGCAACTAAAATTTAGTAATTAAGCATAGATTTCATTCATAGATTAAGCAGCCATTCTTAATTTATACAAATAGTTCAACTCGACAACTGAACCGACCAAACTTTTCCCCAATTCTTGCCTACCACGTACTGAAATAGCTATTTCAACTATATATACTAGTTAATTTTAAGTATGTTGTACAGTTCCACCACATCTATAGTCAGATGAACTGAACAAAATAGCCCCTAAATACTACTACTACGGAGGGGCTTTGTACTACTTCCGGCAGCCTCTCCTCTACCAAGCGCACTCACTAAGAGGAAGAGGAGGAGGAGCCTACCGATGATCTGGACAACTGCAATACGGTACCTGTCGCTGCTGCACATTCAGCGATGCTCACCAGCTCGAACGCCCTCTGCCGCTCCAGACGACCCCTCTCAAAGCGGCCGGACTGATCGTAGATCTCCTGATTCCTCGCCTCTACGTCGGTGTGTGTTGCGGCCACGGCTGCGGTAAGGCTCTTTGCCTGCTCGACGAGGCGCTCCTCCTCCTCTTGGAGGAACTTGATGTAGCGTGCAAGGTCGCTGACGCACATGCGGGCCTCCACCTCCGCCTCCCTCCTTCGAGCGGTGGTGGTGGAGCGGGTGATGATCCCGGTGGTCGATGGTGGGCTAGTGACCGACGATGGGGTGGCGGCCACGACCACCACCTCCCACCTACGGGCTGCGGTGGCGGAGCGGGTGATGGCCACGGTGGCTGGCAGTGGGGTGGCGGCCACGACAGCCACCTCCTGCCTTTGGGCCACGGCGGTGGAGCGGGCGATGGCCCTAGCTTTCGACGGTGGTGTAGTGGAAAAGGCGGCCGGCAACAGCTGCCGATGGGCAGCGGCGATGGAGCGTGTGGTGGGTGTTCCGCGCGCACCCAATAGGGATGCCACACGCACTACACTACGCTGGGAATTGCGCCGCCACCGTGGTGTAGCCTCCCAGCTGGAGCTATCCTCTGATGACGGTGGAGTGGCTGAGCGACCACGACAGATTGGTGCCACTGGCGATTGTGGGAGGGAGGGGAAAATAGGACACAGGACTCGCCGGTCGTGAGGGTTTATATAGTAGGCTGGTAAGCATTGGGATTTGTGGGGTTTCACCGAGTCAGGCGGGAAGCTTCGCGGGAACGGGCTCATAACCGTTTGGCCAAAAGAATGCCCCCGCGCGCTGCTCAAGCTTGCGCTCGAAGCCGTCTGCGGCAGCGGGGTGACAAGACATGCGAGAGGAGGACGAAAGGACACGTACACATATGGGTAACAAAAAAAATTTGTGATTTAATTACCTACTATACCCCCGTCCTGGTTTATAAGTAGGATTTAACTAATAAAATATGAATGCATGTCGCCAAAGGTTATATCGTTGGATTCATATTAGAACATAGTTTCCAATTATATAATTTTTGTAACATGATTAACATTTTGTTGGTTAAATTTAAGGTTATATACCAGCAAGCATTTGCCCGCAACATACATGGCTTATTCCATCACAAACAGCTCGGATGGATCAACTGTACGCCACGTATCGCACACACAACTCTAATCTGATTCGTGCTTGATGTCTCCAACATCGATTGCATAGTTCATCTTATTTCCCACGTATCATTGTTGAAAGGATCGAGAAGAGGTGTCTAGAGGGGGGTGATTAGACCCTCAACAAAGAAAAGTAGCAGTTTTTAAGTTCTTCAAGTTAAGGTGGAGTTTTAGCGCAAGTTTAAACATTCACAATACATTTCAAGCAAGCATGGCAAGAGTACATGAGCAGCGAAAAATAAAGCATGCAAGTTGCAAGAAACGAAAGGGATGGGATTGGAGTGTGCAAACGCAATAGGAGACACGGAGATTTTTGGCATGGTTCCGATAGGTGGTGCTATCGTACATCCATGTTGATGGAGACTTCAACCCACGAAGGGTAACGGTTGCACGAGTCCACGGAGGGCTCTACCCATGAAGGGTCGACGAAGAAGCAACCTTGTCTATCCCACCATGGCCATCGCCCACGAAGGACTTGCCTCACTTGGGTAGATCTTCACGAAGTAGGCGATCTCCTTGCCCTTACAAACTCCTTGGTTCAACTCCACAATCTTGACGAAGGCTCCCATGTGACACCTAACCAATCTAGGAGACACCACTCTCCAAAAGGTAATAGATAGTGTGTTGATGATGAACTCCTTGCTCTTGTGCTTCAAATGATAGTCTCCCCAACACTCAACTCTCTCACAGATTTGGATATGGTGGAAAGATGATTTGAGTGAAAAGCAACTTGGGGAAGGCTAAATATCAAGATTCTTGTGGTTGGATTGGAATGTCTTGGTCTCAACACATGAGTAGGTGGTTCTCTCTCAGAAAATGAGTAGTGGAAGTGTAGGCACATTCTGATGGCTCTCTCACAAATGGAGAAGGGGGTGGAGGGGTATTTATAGCCTCCACACAAAATCTAACCGTTACACACAATTTACCAAACTCGGTGGGACCGAATAGTGAAACTCGGTGGGACCGACCTGGTTCAAAATGTGAATGTTAGGCTTTTCGGTGGGACCGACAAGGTCAACTCGGTGGAACCGATGTGCTAGGGTTAGGGCAAACCTCATCTCGGTGAGACCGATTGCATGAACTCGGTGAGACCGATTTCAGCAATAAGCAAACAAAGACTTGGTCAAGCAAACTTGGTGGTACCGACTGCGTATCTCGGTGAGACCGAAGTAACTACAATAGGTAACAGAGAGTTTGCAGGGCCATCTCGGTGAGACCTAGATCCCATCGGTGAGACCGAACTGATTAGGGTTTCTGGCAGTGGCTATGTCAAGTGAACTCGGTGGCGCCGGATAGATCAAATCGATGGGGCCGAGTTTGACTTTAGGTTTAGGACATATTTGGAATTGAGAAATTGGTTGAGGGCTTTGGAGCATATCACTAAGCACTTTGAGCAAGTAGACCATTAAGCAACACCTCATCCCCTTTTAATAGTATTGGCTTTTCCTATGGACTCAATGTGATCTTGGATCACTAAAATGGAAATGTAGAGTCTTGAGCTTTTGCCAATATGTGTCCTTAGCATCTTGAAGGGGTTCCACATCCTCCTGCCCTGCCACTCCACTGTTGAACTCATCTGAAATATACTAGATGAAAATATTAGTCCAATAAGGGATATGTTGACATTAATTACCAAAATCACCCAGGGAGCACTTGTGCTTTCAATCTCCCCCTTTTTGGTAATTGATGACAACATACATCAAAGCTTTTAGATAAAGATATGAAGTGTAACAAGTAAAGCTTTGGAAGAACATGCAACATGCATTGGCTCCCCCTACATGTATGCAATCATGTGAAGATAGATTATAAGAGTATGTGAATGCGTAAACATGCCAGGGCAAGCAATGAGTTACATGTATCTTGGCTATATGCATCAGAGCAAATGATGTGAACTGCAGAAAATATACCTACATGTTCATGAGTTCTTCTTGCAAACAATATGTACATCAGCAAGAGATCCTCATGCACATGAGTGTGATGCATATACTTACCTTGTGGTCTTGAGCTGACTTTGGAAGAGATGATCCTAAGAAAACAGGGTTAGATAACACAGGAACATCTACTAATCAAAGCAAGAACAGGAAACCACAAGAGTACCAAGACTGGGATGACATGTAGTGAGTGAGTACTTAGTACTATATTTGGATATTTACATGTCCCCAAGGGATAAAGATATGCAAGGAATTCCAAAGATTTTCTTCCTTTAAGTATCTTTGTCCCTGAATCTGATATTTGATAATGGGAGAAGATAGGGAATAGAAAATCAAAGCAAAGAAAATCCGAGCAAAAGACACAAAGAAACATCTACTAACATGTCTTTCCCCTCTTAAATACATGTGGCTTCTCTCCTCCTTGAGTACCAGGCATCTGGGATGGCTAAGAAGTCTCCCTCTCCCTTTGATGTGGTTAAGCTTTGATGTGCTCTCTCTCCCGCTTTGACATCAATTTCCAAGAAGGGATCTTCTGGAGCATGAGTCAAGTAGGTTTGGTCCTTGAGTCACATTACAAAGCAACATGTAATTTAAGGCACTGGTAGAGGACAAGAATCATCGAGTGGAGCTGGAACAGATATGCAGGATGCAAATGGCAAAAAATGATTCCTCAGTAGTGAAATCAGTAACACTGAATCTTTTTCTTCGGTGGCACCGAGTTGTTTCAGTTTAATCGATAAGAAAAAATCGGTGAGGCCAAATTCAACATAGAGAAAAATTTGTCATCTCAGCTCACTAGGCAAGTAAGATCTCACAAAGATTTGCAGGGAATTAACAAAAGGATTTGTAATGAATTAAATGCAGGGAATGCGGAACATAATAGAGAGAAGAAAGCAAATCTAGATGAAGTTTTTTTGAAAGGGAAACAAGCATGCAAGAGATAAATGCAAGAACACAGAAAGACACTAGAGAACTTCATCTAGAATTGGTCGGCGACAGAGTCACCTATGTTAGAGTATATTGAGTGAGGATTCAAGTGAGAACACTTGATCGTAGGTCATACTCATCGTTTAATCTCAAAATGGGGTTGCCATTTTTCGTTTAAGCATTTGATGCTTTCACATCTTGTTGAGCTGCTTTGACCCATGTCTTGGGGTAAAGCTTCTCTAAGATGGAATAACATACCTTGGGTGGTGGTGTTGATCTTGATCATGTAGTTGAACTTGTGTAAGATGATCAAGGTTGACGTAGCTCATCAATGGTTGGGAGCACCACTTGTAATTTGAGTTCATCTACCTACATGGGTTAGTCTTGCAAGGAAGAGCACTTGTAGCGATCCGACCTCAACCGGTCAAATCTCTGTGCATAAGTGTCAACCCTGGATCGGTAATGCTGACACACACAATACTTGAAGGATTTATAATAGAGTTCAATCACACACTTATTACATCGAATATCTCAAAAGATAACTTATTACAATAATATGGCTGAAGGCCATCAAATGAAGATAATAGCGGAAGGCTTCGAAGGCAAAATGAGTCGATCGACTCCAACGGCATAGCTGAGTGCAAGACAATGACCTAGCGCACCTTACTCTTCGTCTGAAAAGCCTACAACATAGTACGTTGCATCCCGAAACGGGTCAGCACATGGAATATTCTAGCAAAATAACACTGTAGAGTAATGAACAAGTGGCAGCTATAACAATATGCATATTTGGCTGATGGAGGCTCTATGGTTATTATGTTTGCGAAAAGCCAATTTTTCCCTACTGCAAAGGAATATATTTTATTTAACTATCAGGTTGGTTGATAAAATATTGAGAAGGTTCCTCCAACTCAATCCCAATTAAACAGTAATTAACAACCCAACAAAATTAATTAAGAGTGATGAGATCAAACCAATAATTCAAGAACCAGATACTCAAGATGTCCATAACCAGGGACACGACTAACCATGATTAGTTTGTACGCTCTGTAAAGGTTTGCGCACTTTTCCCCACAAGACTCGATCTCCTCCATTGTATTTCTCGCACTGCATGATGTTTGAGAAGCAGATGACCGAGATACTGTCTTTCCAAAGAGCTCCCCTTAACCGATAGATAGGCCGGTACACCACAATCCCCTACATCTGCTAGCCCGTCATGGAAAGGTTTCCCACAACTTACTCAACTATGCCAGAGCCCATAATGGCTTGTGGTTGCACACATAAGTTTCTAGCATGAATAATCTTATGATCCCTTTGATCCTGGGTGGCGAACCATAGGATGATCACACGGGTACTCTGGGATATCCCAGGACAGCGCTGGATTGCTCCAGGTGCCCAGACAACCACTGGGTGCTCCAGGGTGCCTCAACTAATCCACCCAGATGTGTATTAAAGTAGACACCTTAAGTTAACGATTATTTAACAACTCTCACATCTGTCATGGATACACTCAACCAAACCATGTCTACGAGCATAGCAGTATAAGCATAACGTAGAAGTAACTCACAAGGTTTGCATAAAGCACAATAGGTTCTACCTCATCAACTACTTCCCAATACCCACATGTTAAGAAGATCCTACTTATGCAATGTTTGAGGGTTGAAACTAATGCATAAAACTGGGTAATAAGGGGAATGATCAAAGTGTTACTTGCCTTGCTGATGACCTGAAAACCCTAGTGACTCGTAGTAGCACACTTCGCACTCTGGAAACTCTATCGCAATCAAACAATAACATACATAAGCACTCAAGCAATATATACAAGGGTAAAACTCAAGAGAAAACATCCAAATCGAATGTACAAGAGAAGAGCTTCGATTTTCAAAAAGAATCAATCGAATTGGAGCTACGAAATTCAAACTGCGGTCAAAAGAAGTTCAAATTCAAATCTGCTTGCAACCAAATTTTAATTTATCAAAAGCATGTTCAAGTTGGTTAACTGGAAAGAGGGGTTCCAGACAAGAGAAAATCTTAATAAAATAAAAAAAATCGAAAAATTCCAAAAACAGTTTTCACCATCTAAATAAAATATTTAGAACAAAGTGAACATTTTTCTGCCCTAATAATGCAATTTTCAGAAATGCATATTTTTCTAGTTCAAATAAAATATTTATTTGATTTTAAAAATCTTTCCTCCAATATTCTTTTTTTAAGAATTCATATTATCTTCACTCTTTAAATTTAAATATTGGAAATAATTGGAGAGAAAAAATTAAAACCAAATTGATCCTTTTTTCAAATTTGAGAAAATTCAAATATGAAAATAAATGAAATCTCCAACTCTCTCCTTGGGTCCTTGAGTTGCTTAAGATTTCTAGGATCACAAACAAAATGCAAATAAAATATGATATGCATATGATGAGCTATGTATAACATCCAAATTGAAAATTGGAATGTTACAAACCTACCCCCCTTAAGATGAATCTCGCCCTCGAGATTCGGGTTGGCTAGAAAATAGGTGTGGGTGGTATTTCCGTAGGTCTTCCTCTCGCTCCCAGGTGGCTTCATCCTCGATATGGTGGCTCCACTGAACTTCGCAAAACTTGATAACCTTGCTACGCGTAACTCGGCTGGCAAACTCGAGGATCTTGACGGGTTTCTCCTCGTAGGTCAAATCACTCTCCAACTGAATTGCTTCCAGGGGCACTGTATCTCTTAGGGGAATATCGGCCATCTCAGCATGGCACTTCTTCAACTGGGAAACATGAAACACATCGTGAACTCCCGACAGTCCTTCGGGTAACTCCAACTTGTAGGCACCCTCTCCCATACGTTCCAAAACTCGGTATGGTCCAAAAAATCTTGGGGCTAACTTTCCCTTAACTCCAAATCGTTTAACTCCTCGCAGTGGTGACACATGAAGATATGCTCGATCTCCAATTTCATAGACTACCTCCTTGCATTTAGTATCTGCATAACTCTTCTGCCTAGACTGAGCTACCTCCGGTCTATCTCAAATCAACTTAACCTTCTCTTCGGACTCCTTAATTAAATCTGGTCCAAACAACTGACGGTCTCCAACTTCATCCCACATTAACGGGGTCCTGCATCTCCTTCCATACAAGGCTTCAAAAGGTGCCATCTTCAAACTAGCTTGATAACTATTGTTGTATGAGAACTCTGCGTAGGGAAAATTATCGTCCCAACTAGATCCATAATCTAGCGCACAAGCTCTCAACATGTCCTCTAGAATCTGATTGATTCCCTTGGTCTGTCCATATGTCTGTGGATGAAAGGCTGTACTGAACTCTAGCCGGGCACCCAAAGTCTGGTGCAGCTGATTCCAAAACTT
This sequence comes from Triticum dicoccoides, assembly GCF_002162155.2. Classification (NCBI taxonomy): domain Eukaryota; kingdom Viridiplantae; phylum Streptophyta; class Magnoliopsida; order Poales; family Poaceae; genus Triticum; species Triticum dicoccoides. Next base: position 479,039,444 of record NC_041388.1, read on the forward strand.
TGAGGTAAACTGTGTCCCTCTATCTAATACGATGGTCCTCGGAACTCCATGCAGACATACGATCCTGTTCATATATTCTTGGCCAACTTTGTGCTTGTATCGGTGGTTTCCACTGGGATAAAGTGAGCTACCTTGGTCAAGCGATCAACTACTACCCAGATTGAATCATATCCCGATCGGGTCCTGGGTAATCCGGTGATGAAATCCATGTCAAGCTTGTCCCACTTCCATTCGGGTATCGGCATAGGCTGCAGTAATCCGGCTGGCTTCTGATGTTCTGCCTTCACTCTCTGACATACATCACATACTGCTACGTACTCGGCAATATCCTTCTTCATACCTGTCCACCAAAAACGCTCATTCAAATCCAAATACATATTGGTGTTTCCGTGGTGAATCGAGTATGGCGAGTCATGAGCTTCCCGAAGTATTAAGTTCCAGATCTCCGCATTATTGGGCACATATATACGATCCTCAAACCATAAGGTCTCGTGCTCATCCTCACGGAAACCCTTGGCTTTTCCCTCCCTCATCTTCTCCTTTATCTCAGCGATTTCCTTATCATCCTTCTGAACTTCTCGAATCTTTCCCAATAATGTAGACTGAACCTCCATTGTTGCAACAAAACCTCTTGGAACTATCTCCAAATGAAGTTCCTTGAGATCGTCAACTAACTCCTGTGGTAATCCTCCACTTATAAGGGTATTGACATAACTCTTCCAGCTCAAAGCGTCTGCTATGACATTGGCCTTTCCTGGATGATAATGCAACTTCATATCATAATCCTTTATAAGCTCCAACCATCTCCTCTGCCTGAGATTTAGCTCCTTCTTAGTGAAAATGTACTTCAAACTCTTTTGACCCGTGTACACATCACATATGTTCCCAATCAGAAAATGTCTCCAGGTCTTGAGCACATGCACTACGGCTGCTAACTCCAAATCATGGGTGGCATAACTCAACTCATGAGGTCGAAGTTGACGTGAGGCGTATGAAACGACTCTTCCGTCCTGCATCAGTACTCCTCCAAGTCCTAAGCGAGAAGCGCCGCAATACACTTGGAAATCCTTGTGTATATCCGGAAGAATCAGCATTGGGGCTATAACCAACCATTTCTTCAACTCCTGAAAACTAGCCTCACATTCATCCGTCCGTTTAAACTTAGTGTCCTTCTTCAACAACTTTGTCATGGGTTTCGCAATCTTGGAGAAATTCTCAATGAACCTTCGGCAATATCCTGCAAGTCCTAGAAAACTATAGATCTCTTCAACTTAGGTGGGTGCCAACCACTCAGTGACAGACTGAACCTTGGTGGGGTCTACTGCTATACCTTCTCCTGATATAACATGTCCAAGAAATCCAACTTCCTTCAACCAAAACTCACACTTGCTAAACTTGGCATATAACTGATGTTCCCTGAGCTTCTTAAGAACTAAACGCAAATGCTCCTTGTGTTCCTCTTCATTCTTCGAGTACACCAAAATATCATCAATGAACACCACTACAAACTTATCCAAAAACTCCATGAACACCTTGTTCATCATACTCATGAAATAGGCAGGGGCATTAGTCAATCCAAATGACATGACTATGTACTCATACAGCCCGTACCTTGTGGTAAAAGTTGTCTTAGGTATATCCTATTCTTGGATCTTCAACTGGTGGTATCCTGATCGCAGATCGATCTTGGAGAATACTTTAGCTCCTTGCAGCTGGTCAAACAAATCATTGATCATCGGTAGTGGGTATCTGTTCTTGATTGTCACTTCATTCAATGCTCGATAATCAACAACCATTCTCAAAGATCCATCCTTCTTCTCAACCAAGAGCACTGGGGCTCCTCATGGTGACAAACTTCGTCGAATGTAACCTTTCTCCAATAACTCCTTAATCTGCTTCTTAATTTCCTCCAGATCATTTGCGGGCATCTCGTATGGCCTCTTCGATATTGGTCCGGTGCCTAGCAACATCTCTATCAAAAACTCTATGTCTCAATCTAGCGGCATGCCTAGTAGTTCCTCTGGAAATACATCTGGGTAATCCTTCACAACAGGTACTTCCTCCTGAACAACTCCCGAGAGAGAATTTACTTGAGTCTTTCTTGGCGCATGCCTAGACACATAATTGACTTACTAGCGCAATCGATGTTTCCTCCATACTTCGATAACCAATCCATACCTAATATTATATCCAATCCCGGGGACTCAAAAATTATTAGGTCTGAGGGGAAAACATGTCTACCTATGGTCAATGGCCTCTGAAAACATCCTTGGTTTTCCATATACTCAGCTCTTGGCGAGCTTACCAACATAGGTGTCTTAAGAACTTTGGTGGGCAACTTATACTTATCCACAAACTCCCTCGAAATGTATGAATGTAATGCACCAGTATCAAAAAGAACGATTTCAGTAAATGACTTAATCAAAAACTTGCCTATAACTGCATCTGGCTGCTCTTCAACCTCCTCCACGTTAACGTGGTTCACCTGTCCCCTGTTGAAAGGGTTGGGCTTCTTCCCCGAGCTTCCATTACCGTTTCCATTCTTTGCTTCGGGGCATTCGGTGGCGTAGTGTCCAGTCCTCCGGCACTTGAAACAAGTAATGTGACTTAGATCCTTCTTGGCGGGTGTAGAGGGGTTGGAACGGTTCTGGCTGCTACTTCCTCCATTCCCATTCCCATTCTTGGGGCCACCGTGATTATGCGAAGTTCCTCCATTATGGTTATGGCCTCCATGGTTATGGCTATATCCTCCCGGGTTTGGGATAAAACGTGGCTTCTGCTGAGCTCCAGAATTATACTTCCCTTGTCCATACTTCCTTTTGCGGCTCTCTATCTGCTGCTGTTTGCTTTCAATCATAAGGGCCCGATCTACTAACTCCTGGTAGTTAGTGAATGTTGCGACCATCAACTGCATACTCATCTCATCATTTAGCCCATCCATAAACTTCTCCCATTTCGCGGCATCTGTGGCCACATCATCTGGGGCATAGCGGGCTAACTTGCTAAACTCATCCACGTACTGCCCTACAGTATGATTTCACTGGCGTAAGTTGCGAAACTCACGCTTCTTCATGCTCATTGCTCCAGTTGAGACATGGGTTGTGCGGAAAGCTTGCTGAAACTGTTCCCAAGTGACATTGGCAATAGGGAAAGTGGATGTGTAGTTCTCCCACCATGAGGCTGTGGGTCCATCCAGTTGGTGTGCGACAAAGTGCACCTTCTCAGCATCTGTGCAACCTGTGGTGGTTAACTCCCTTCCAATCCTGTGTAACCAGTCATCAGCAACAATCGGCTCGGTGCTACTGGAAAACACCGGCGGATTCAACCTCAGAAAACAGGCTAAGTTGTCAACTGGAGGTGGTGGCGGTGGGTTGTTATTATTGTTGTTGCCCTGGTTCTGGACTAATAGCTGCATCAAGGCATTCTGCTGCTGGATCAGCTGGGTGAGCTTCGGCAGGAAAACAAATCCGGGGGTCACATCTCGGAGGCATCTGATAGGTTTAGAGGGGAGAGATTAGAATAGAGTTAGGTCTAGGGAGAAAAGCACTACCCATATGCACATGAGACAAACACAATCATATCACACCACTCAATTCAAATAAGGGCATACAATCGATCTAGCTACCATTATAAAATACTCGGACTACTACTATATACATGGGGGGAATACTACTGATAATATGGTGGTCGACTAAAATTTTGATCGGAAGAAGACTCCATGATATCTGCTCCAGCTTCGTCTTCATAGTCATCATCACTATCAGGGTCGGAGTCGGTGTCATCGATGATGATGTAGTCTTTGGGATGGTCATCACCTCCTGGCGCAGGGTCTCCCATGAATACTCCTAGCTTCTTCTTAAGATCTTCATTCTTCTCTAGTAGAACTGCAATTTCCTCTTCATATCCATCCCGTGTAGACTTGAGTTTCTCTTCTAGCTCCATGTTCCTGGTCATCACCTTCTTCAGGTCTATCATGCTAGCGCACATATGGTTCTCCTGTCGTCAAATGTGTTGGTTTAACTCCTGGATTTAGGCTGCAATGGACTTGTCCCTCCTGGTGCTGATCATCTCCCATTGCTCATCTCGGCGTCCACATATCTGGTAGATGGTGTCCTTAAGATCCTTGTGGTAGACATCGTTGATGCGTCCCATGGCGTTGTGAGCTGCCATGCTCTTTCCAAGACTCCAGGTTGGTGCATCAAAGGAAAACTCTATGGGCTCAGTCACTGGTATGAATGTCCTTCCTGGAACATGTACTCGAATTGTCCAGCGCTCTTCTTCCGATAGAGTGGCGGTGTAGGTCCCCGTGAAGCTTGGTATTCCGATGTTCAAATATTTGGTGGCTTCCTTCAAGTGTCGTCCGAAAGGGGTGTCTTCATCCGTTTGAGCAAACTTGTTCCTTGCGTCCGTCATCTATAGAGTGGAAAATGGAGAAGGGTCAGAAATGAGTAGAGAAGAGTGACCTAAGGCTTATCTTAGTGGTCGCCTCCTACAGCCAACATGTGCTTTGATACCATCTTGTAGTGATCCGACCTCAACCGGTCAAATCTCTATGCATAAATGTCATCCCTGGATTGGTAATGCCGACACAGACAGTACTTGAAGGATTTATAACAGAGTTCAATCACACACTTATTACATCGACTATCTCAAAAGAGAACTTATTACAATAATATGGCCGAAGGCCATCTAATGAAGATAACAATGGAAGGCTTCGAAGGCAAAATGAGTCCATCTACTCCAACGACATAGCTGAGTGCAAGACAATGACCTAGCGCACCTTACTCTTCTTCTGAAAAGTCTGCAACATAATGCATTACAGCCCGAAATGGGTCAGCACATGGAATATGCTGGCAAAATAACATTGTAGAGCAATGAACAAGTAGCAGCTATAACTATATGCATATTTGGCTGATGGAGGCTCTATGGTTATTATGTTTGCGAAAAGCCAATTTTCCCTACTGCAAAGGAATATATTTTATTTAACTATCAAGTTGGTTGATAAAATATTGGGAAGGTTCCTCCAACTCAATACCAATTAAATAGTAATTAACATCCCAACAAAATTCATTAAGAGTGACGAGATCAATCCAATAATTCAAGAACCAGATACTCAAGATGTCCATAACCGGGGACAGGACTAACCATGATTGGTTTGTACACTCTGCAGAGGTTTGCGCACTTTTCGCCACAAGACTCGATCTCCTCCGTTGTATTTCTTGCACTGCATGATGTTTGAGAAGAGGATGACCGAGACACAGTCTTTGCGAAGAGGTCCCCTTAACCGATAGATAGGCCGGTACACCTACAATCCCCTACATCTGCTAGCCCATCATGGAAAGGTTTCCCACAACATACTCAACTATGCCAGAGCCCATAATGGCTTGTGGCTGCACACAGAAGTTTCTAGCATGAATAATCTTATGATCCCTTTGATCCTAGGTGGCGAACCATAGGATGATCACACGGGTACTCCGGGATATCCCAGGACAGTGCTGGATTGATCCAGGTGCCCAGATAACCACTGGGTGCTCCAGGGTGCCTCAACCAATCCACCCAGATGTGTATTAAAGTAGCCACCTTAAGTTAACCATTATTTAATAACTCTCACATTTGTCATGGATACACTCAACCAAACCACGTGTACGAGCATAGCATAGCAGTATAAGCATAACGTAGAAGTAACTCCCAAGGTTTGCATAAAGGACAATAGGTTCTACCTCATCAACTACTTCCCAATACCCACATGTTAAGCAGATCCTACTCATGCAATGTTTGTGGGTTGAAACTAATGCATAAAAACTGGGTAATAAGGGGTATGATCAAAGTGTTACTTGCCTTGCTGACTATCTGAAAACCCTAGTGACTCGTAGTAGCACGCTTCGCACACTGGAAACTCTATCGCAATCAAACAATAACATACATAAGCACTCAAGCAATATATACAAGGGTAAAACTCAAGCGAAAAGATCTGAATCGGAAGTACAAGAGAAGAGCTTCGATTTGCAAAAAGAATCAATCGAATCGGAGCTACAAAACTCAAACTGCGATCAAAAGAAGTTCAAATTCAAATCTGCTTGCAACCAAATTTTAATTTGTCAAAATCATGTTCAAGTTGGTTAACTGGAAAGAGGGGTTCGAGACAAATATTTTGGCGTTGGTTTCACTGGATTGGATGGACGGTTAAAAACTTGCGAGCATTTGAAGACCAGGGGCTAATCTGCGATAAAGACGAATCGCAGATAGGTCCCTGGCCAAAAATAAAATAAAAAGAAAAGACTAACGAACGAACACTCATAAACAAGGACGAACGCACGAATGTGTTCGCAAACAGAGGCGTTCAGGTGAACGTTCGCCAAACAGATCCGACCGGAAAAACCAAGAAAACCCTAACCCTAAAATAAAATCGATCTAGATCAAAAAACCAAGAAAAAACGGCGGAGGCTTTTACCGGTTCACGACGAAAACTAGGATGGCGACGGCGAGGTCCAGCGGGACGAGCGGGGTTCGGCGGGCGGCGGCGGCGGCGAGCGGGCGACGCTAGTGGCGGCGGCGGGGTGCTGCACCGGCGGCTCGAGGTGAGGAGAGGCGACGACGAGGCGCGCTATTTAAGGGCCGGGGGGCGGCGGCAGCTTGGGAAGGGGGCCGGCCCGGGGTGTAGTCCGGCTTGGACTCCCCCTCGGCGTCCGTGCGGCGCACGGCGGCGGGGAAGAAAGGTGTCGGCGCTGGTGGGCTTCGGCCCGGCTCGGCTGGGCCTTTGGCCTAGTTGGGCGGAAACTTTTTTTAAAAATAAATTCCCCTGAATAAAAGTCCTAATAAAATATAAAAGAAACTCTAAAATGCCAAAAACACTTTTCACTGTCTTAATAAAATATTTAGAACAAAGTGAACATTTTTCTGCCCTAATAATGCAATTTTAAAAAATGCATATTTTTCTAATTCAAATAAAATCTCAAATAAAATATTTATTTGATTTTAAAAATCTTTCCTCCGATATTCTTTTTTTAAGAAGTCATATTATCTTCACTCCTTAAATTTAATTATAGGAAATAATTGGAGAGAAAAATATTAACCAAATTGATCCTTTTTTCAAATTTGAGAAAATTCAAATATGAAAATAAATGAAATCTCCAACTCTCTCCTTGGGTCCTTGAGTTGCTTAAGATTTCTAGGATCACAAACAGAATGCAAATAAAATATGATATGCATATGATGACCTATGTATAACATCCAAATTGAAAATTGGGATGTTACGGCACTTGTGTATCCAAAGTGACAATCATGAAATTTGATACCAAATGAAATTTGATATAAAGAAATTGTCAAAGGATATGTTGAAAGGTTTCATGCTTCCCTGTCTTCGACCACCATATTGTAGAGACTTGGTGATGTAGAGATTGTTCAAGATGTGAGTGAGTTGTAATCTCATACATTTGGATTCATCGAAGTACCTACAAGGGTTAGATGACATGCAAGGGTTAGATGACATGCAAGGGTACGAATATAGATCCAAGACATATGATCATCATCATAAGAGAAATATCAAGGATTAGTCAAAGGCTCATTCCTTGCATGCATCCAAATGGAGTTTCTAGTCCAAGTTTGAGGCATCAATAATGTTCAATTCACCTCTCAAATGGCAAAATACTTTCTCATCAAGCGGTTTGGTGAATATATCTGCCAATTGCTTATCGGTACGAACATGCTTAAGATCGATGTTTCCTTTAGCAACATGATCTCGAATGAAATGATGACGAACTTCAATATGCTTAGTTCGAGAATGTTGCACGGGATTGTGAGCAATCTTAATAGAACTTTCATTATCACAAAGCAATGGAACATGTTTCACATATATCCCGTAATCTTTAAGAGTTTGGGTCATCCAAAGTAATTGAGCACAACATGAACCGGTGACAATGTATTCCGCTTCGGCGGTGGATAAGGATATCGAATTTTGTTTCTTGGAGGACCAAGACACAAGAGATCTACCAAGAAATTGACAAGTACCCGAAGTGGACTTTCTATCAACCTTGTCTCTGGCATAGTCCGAATCGGAGTATCCAACAAGATCAAAAGAAGACCTCTTAGGATACCAAATGCCAAAGTTTGGTGTGTGAATTAAGTATCTCACTATCCTTTTTCACAGCCTAAAGATGACATTCTTTAGGGGCCTCTTGATATCGTGCACACATGCACACACTTTGCATAATATCGGGACAGGAGGCACATAGATATAACAATGAACCAATCATAGAACGGTAAACCTTTTGGTTAACCGGTTCGCCATCTTTAGTCAAGTCAAGATGTCCACTAGTAGGCATGGGTGTATCCATACCTTTGCATTCTTGCATGTTGAACTTCTTGAATAAGTCCTTGGTATACTTTGTTTGAGAAACAAAGGTACCCTCCTTAGTTTGCTTGATTTGCAAACCAAGAAAGAACTTGAGTTCACTCATCATTGACATCTCAAACTTCTCTGACATTAGTTTTCCAAAATTTTCAGTAAAATGAGGGTTAGTCGAGCCAAATATGATATCATCAACATAAATTTGGCACACAAATAATTCACCATTAACCCTTTTAGTAAAAAGTTTTGAATCAATTTTTCCAATCTCGAAGACTTTTTCAATAAGGAACTTGCTCAAGCATTTATACCACGCTTTAGGAGCTTGTTTAAGACCATAAAGAGCTTTGTAAAGTTTGTAAACATGGTCGGGTTTCTTAGGATTAACAAAGCCAGGAGGTTGTTTAACATAAACTTCCTCCTCAATTTCACAATTTATAAAAGCACTTTTAATGTCCAGTTGATACAATGTGATATCATGATGATTGGCATAAGCAAGTAAGTTGCGTATGGATTCAAGTCTAGCAACGGGGGTATATGTCTCACCATAGTCCATACCTTCGACTTGAGTGTAGCCTTGAGCGACGAGACGAGCCTTGTTGCGTACAACTTTTCCATCTTCAGATGGTCAAGTCTCTGTGCTTCAGTGTCATCCCTGGATCGGTAATGCTGACACACACAGTACTCGAAGGATTTATAACAGAGTAGCAATCACACACTTATTACATCGAACGTCTCACGAGAGAGCTTATTACAATAATATGGCTTAAGGCCATCTAATATGTTAACAGCGGAAGGCTTGGAAGATAAAGTGAGGCCATCAAATCCAACGGCATAGCTGAGCTGCACGGCAACGACCTAACGAACCTTACTCCTCGTCTGAAAAGTCTGCAACATAATACGTTGCATCCCAAAAACGGGTCAGCACATGGAATATGCTGGCAAAGTAACATAGTAGAGCAAGAACAGAATAATGCTATCACTACATGCATATTTGGCTAGTGGAAAGCTCTACGGTTACAGTTTGCGAAAAGCCAATTTTTTCCTACAACAAAGGAATAGATTTTAATTTAACTATCATGGTAGTTGAAACATCATTGAGAAGGTTCCTCCAACTCAATCCCAATTAAAGTGATTAACAACCCAACAATATTAGTTAAACATGATGAGATACTTTTGATAACCCAAGTACTAGATACTCAAGAATTGTCCATAACCGGGTACACGGCTAACCATGATTAGATTGTACACTTTGCAGAGGTTTGCACACTTTTCCCCACAAGACTCGATCTCCTATGTTGGATTTCTCGCACTATAGGGTGTTTGAGAAACGGATGACCGAGACACAGTCTTTCAGAAACATTAACTCTCTCCTCCGGACAGACCATACCAAACCTACATCCCACTACCTGCTGATCTGCCTCTTCAAGAGCTTCACGTAACTTACTCAACTATGCTAGAGCCCATAATAGCTTGTGGCTGCACATGGAAGTTTCTAGCATGAATCTTCTCAGTTCCCTTTGAGCCTGGGTGGCGGTCCATAGGAAGATCACACGGGTACTCCGGGATTTCCAAAAATACAGGCTACACTGGGTACTCCAGGTGCCTCAATCCACCCAGTTGTTTGATTAAGTTGCCACCTTAAGTTGAACCATTAATTTAACAAGCTCACATCTGTCATGTATTTCACTCAAACCCAAACCACGTCTACGAGCATAGCATAGCATAGTATATAAGCAACACGTAGGGTAACTCCCAAGAGTTTGAATGTAACAGGGCAATAGGTTCTACCTCATTAACTACTTCCCAACCCACAAGTTAATGACATCCTAATCATGCAATGTTTGAGGATTGGAACTAAATGCATAAAACTGGGTGATAAAAGGGTATGATCAAAGTGTTACTTGCCTTGCTGACGATCTGCGAAACCTAGGGACTCGTAGTAGCATGCTTCGCACTCCGGGTGTTCTATCGCAAGCAAACAATAGCATACATAAGTAACAAGCAATGATGCACAAGCAAAACTCAAATAAAAGAGGTTGACCAGAAAGTTCAAATTAAGAACTCCAGTTCGCAAAAAGAATCAAAACAAATGGAGCAACGAAACTCAAACGGCGAAAGAAAGAAGCTTCATTTACTAATCTGAAACTAGGTCAAATTTTACAGTAGAGAAAACTTGTTTGAGTTGGTTAAATGGAAAGAGGGTTTCGAGATGAACCTATAGGCGCTTGAATCGCCTGATTCCGACTAACGAGCGAAAAGATAAACAGAAACTAAGATCGGATCAGAAATTGCGATCAGAGAAAATCACGGAATAAATCCGATAAAAGAAAACTGACGAACAGACTAACGAACGAGTGTTCATTAGCTGTATCTAACGGGCGAAGAACCGTTCGTTAAAACGAACGTTCGTATGAACGTCCGCTAACTAGAAGAACCGAGAAAAACCGGTGAAAGAAAAAAAAATGGATCTAGGGTTTCTAGAAAAACCGAACGGTCTTTATAAAAACAACCGGCGGCGGGGCGCGGCGGCTACCTCCGGCGAGGCGAGGCAGTGGCGGGGCGGTGGCTTGCGGGGCGGCGGCGC
>NC_041388.1:479050799-479058912 GCF_002162155.2 Triticum dicoccoides
CGGTGGGGTGTTGGGGCGGCGGTATATTAAGGGCGGGGCGGGGCGGCTTGGAGGAGGGGGCAAGGCGCGGCGGCGGAGAGGAGTCTGGCTTGGACTCCTAGTCCGAGTCGGCGGCGACGGCGCTCACGGGGAAGGCGGCGGCGGTGGCCTGGCTCGGCTGGGCCTTAGGCCCAGTCGGGCGCCGGAACCCCTTTTTTTTAATAATTTCACCAACCGAAATAAAATCCTAGAATAAATAAATAAAAAATCTAAAAATGCCAAAATAAATTTTCACCGTCTAAATAAAATATTTAGAACGAGATGAACATTTTCTTGGCCCTAAAATGCAATTTTGAAAAACATGCAATTTTTCTAATGCAAACAAAATTGCAATAATACTCCAAATAAAACAAATATTTGATTTTTAATAATTTTCCTCCAATAATTCAATTCTCTTGGAGCAGTCATACTATCTCCTCTCATATATTTTAGTATGAAATATTTTTGGAGAGAAAATATTTAAAACCAAAAATCCTCGTTTCAAAATTTGATAAAGATCAAATTTGAAAACGGGAAATCCCCAACTCTCTCCGAAGGTCCTTGAGTTGCTTACGATTTTGAGGATCGCGAGATGAAATGCGAATAAAATATGATATGCATGGATGACTATGTATAACATTCCAAATTGAAAATTTGGGATGTTACAAACCTACCCCACTTAAGATGAATCTCGCCCTCGAGATTCGGGTTGGCTAGAAAATAGGTGTGGGTGGTCCTTGCGAAGATCATCCTCTCGTTCCCATGTGGCTTCATCCTCGGTATGGTGTCTCCACTGAACTTTACAAAACTTGATAACCTTACTGCGGGTGACTCTGCTGGCAAACTCAAGAATCTTAACTGGTTTTTCCTTATAGGTCAAATCACTGTCCAACTGAATCGCCTCCAGGGGTACTGTATCTCTTAGCGGTATATCTGCCATCTCAGCATGACACTTCTTTAGCTGTGAAACGTGAAACACGTCATGAACTCCTAACAATCCCTCGGGTAGCTCCAACTTGTAGGCAACTTCTCCCATCTATTCAAAAATACGATACGGTCCTACAAATCTCGGGGCTAACTTTCCCTTAACTCCAAAACGTTTCACTCCTCGCAAGGGTGATACTCGTAGATATGCTCGGTCCCCAATTTCATAGGTTACCTCCTTGCGTTTTGAGTCAGCATAACTCTTCTGCCTGGACTGAGCAATCTTCAGTCTGTCGCGAATCAATTTAACCTTCTCGTCAGACTCCTTGATCAAGTCTGGTCCAAACAACTGTCGGTCTCCTACCTTGTCCCACATCAACGGTGTTCTGCACCTTCGTCCATACAGGGCTTCAAACGGTGCCATCTTCAAACTGGCTTGATAGCTATTGTTGTATGAAAACTCTGCGTACGACAAATTGTCATCCCAACTAGATCCATAATCTAGCGCACTGGCTCTCAACATGTCCTCCAAAATTTGGTTGACTCTCTCTGTTTGTCCATCCGTCTGCGGGTGGAATGCTGTACTAAACTCCAATCTCGTTCCCAAGGTCTGGTGCAACTGGTGCCAAAACTTTGAGGTAAACTATGTTCCTCGATCTGATACAATGGTCCTCGGAACTCCATGCAGACATACTATCCTGGACATATATATCTTGGCCAACTTTGCACTTGTATAGGTGGTTTTCACTGGGATGAAGTAAGCTACTTTGGTCAAGCGATCAACTACTACCCATATGGAATCATATCCTGCTTTGGTCCTGGGCAACCCAGTGATAAAGTCCATGCCCAGTTTATCCCACTTTCATTCGGGTATCAGCATAGGCTGTAACAGTCATGCTGGCTTCTGATGCTCTGCCTTCACGCGCTGACATACATCACATACGGCTACATACTCGGCAATATCCTTCTTCATACCGGTCCACCAGAAACGTTCCTTCGAATCCAAATAAATCTTGGTGTTTCTGGGGTGTATCGAGTATGGTGAGTCATGGGCCTCTTGAAGTATTAACTTCCTGATCTCCTGGTTATTGGGCACATAAAATCAGTCCTCAAACCATAGGGTATCGTGCTCATCCTCACGAAAACCTTTGGCCTTTCCTTTGCCCATCTTCTCTTTTATCTCGGCAATCTCTTTGTCATCCTTCTAAGCTTCCCGAATTTTGTCCAGCAATGTCGACTGGACCTCCATTGTTGCAATAAATCCTCGAGGAACAATCTCCAATCGAAGTTCCATGATGTCCTCTGCTAATTCCTTCGACAGTCCCTTGCCTTCAAGGATATTAGCGTAACTCTTCCGACTCAAAGCGTCTGCTACGACATTGGCCTTTCCTGGATGATAGTGTAGCTTCATGTAATAATCCTTTATAAGTTCCAACCATCTCCTCTGTCGAAGGTTCACCTCCTTCTGGGTGAAAATGTACTTCAAACTCTTATGGTCCATGTACACATCACAACAGTTTCCAATAAGGTAATGCCTCCAGGTCTTCAATGCATGCACTACGGCTGCTAACTCCAAATCATGCATGGCATAGTTTAACTCATGAGATTTTAGTTGTTGTGAGGCATACGAAACAACTCTCCCGTCCTGCATAAGCACACATCCAAGTCCTAAGCGTGAGGCATCGCAGTACACTTGGAACTCCTTATGTATATCTGGCAGTGTTAGCACGGGCGCTGTAGTCAAACATTTCTTCAATTCCTGGAAACTTGCCTCGCAATCTTCTGTCCATTTAAACTTAGTATCCTTCTTCAATAGTTCAGTCATTGGCTTTGCAATCTTGGAAAAATTCTCGATGAATCTCCGGTAGTATCCTGCGAGTCCAAGAAAACTGCGGATCTCGCTAACTGAAGTGGGTGCCAACCATTTAGTGACTGACTGAATTTTGCTGGGGTCTACTGCTATACCTTCTCCTGATATAACATGTCCAAGGAACCCAACTTCCTTCAACCAAAATTCGCATTTGCTAAACTTAGCATACAACTGGTGTTCCCTGAGTTTCTCGAGAACTAAGCGCAAATGCTCCTTTTGCTCCTCCTCGTTCTTCGAGTATACCATAATATCATCAATAAACACCACAACGAACTTGTCCAAATACTCCATGAACACCTTGTTCATCATGCTCATGAAATAGGCAGGGGCGTTAGTCAGTCCAAATGACATGACCGTGTACTCGTATAATCCATATCGTGTTGTGAACGCTGTCTTCGGTATATCCTTCTCTCGTATCTTCAACTGATGATACCCCAATTGCAAATCAATCTTCGAAAACACTTTAGCTCCTTGCAACTGATCAAACAGATCGTTGATCATCGGTAGTGGGTACTAGTTCTTAATCGTCACTTCATTTAATGCTCGATAATCAACAACCATCCTCAGGGATTTATCCTTCTTCTCAACCAAAAGTACTGGGGCTCCCCGAGGTGATGAACTTCTTCGGATGTATCCTTTCTCCAATAACTCCTTGATCTGTTTCTTAATTTCTTCCCGATCATTTGCGGCCATCCGATAGGGTCTCTTGGATATTGGTCCTGTACCTGGCAATAGCTCTATCAAAAACTCAATGTCTCTATCCGGTGGCATGCCGGTAACTCCTCTGGAAAAACATCCGGGTAATCCTTCACTACAGGCACTTCCTCCTGAACAACTCCCGTAAGGGCATTCACTTGACTCCTCCTAGGCACATGCCTAGATACATACTTAATCCTTTTCCCTTCTGGGGTGGTGAGATAAATCGACTTACTAGCACAGTCAATGCTTCCTCCAGATTTTGACATCCAGTCCATACCCAATATCACATCCAATCCTTGTGACTCCAAGATAATTAGGTCGGACGGAAAAACATGTGTACCAATGGTTAAGGGTATCTGGTCACACCATCGACTAGCCATATACTCTGCTCCGGGTGAACTCACTAAAAGAGGGGTCCTAAGGGTTTGGGTTGGTAGTTTAAACTTATCCACAAATCCCCTTGATATGTATGAATGCGATGCACCAGTATCGAAAATAACAAGAGCGGTAAATGACTTAACCAAAAACTTACCTATTACCGCGTCCGGCTGCTCTTCAACCTCCTCCACGTTAATGTGGTTCACTTGTCCTTTGTTGAATGGATTTGGCTTCTTCCCAGCGCTCCCATTTCCATTTCCATTCTTTCCTTCAGGGCACTCCGTGGCGTAGTGTCCAGTCTTCCCGCACTTGAAACAAGTAACATGACTTAAGTCCCTTTTGGCGGGTGTGGCTGGGTTGGGGCGGTTATGATTATTGTTGGTTCCGTTCCCATTCCCATTCTTAGATCCATTGTGGTTATGCGATCCTCCTCCAGTGTGGTCGTGACCTCCATGGTTATGAACAAGTCCTCCCGAGTTCGGGGTTAGGCGAGGTTTCTGCTGAGCTCCTGAGGTATACTTTCCTTGTCCATACTTCCTCTTACGGCTCTCAATCTGCTGCTGCTTCCCTTCAATCATAAGAGCCTTATCTACCAACTCCTGGTAGTTGTTGAAGGTTGCTACCATCAACTGCATACTCATCTCATCATTCAGCCCTTCCATAAACTTCTCCTGCTTCACGGCATCTGTGGCCACATCATCAGGGGCGTAGCGAGATAACTTGCTAAACTCATCCACGTACTGAGCCACAGTACGGTTCCCCTGGCGTAGGTTGCGGAACTCCCGCTTCTTCATTTGCATAGCTCCAGTGGAGACATGGGCTGTGCGGAAAGCTTGCTGAAACTGGTCTCAAGTGACATTGGCTATAGGAAAAGTGGATGTGTAATTCTCCCACCATGAGGCTGCTGGTCCATCCAATTGATGTGCGGCAAAGCGCACTCTCTCAGCATCTGTGCAACCTGTGGTGGTCAACTCCCTTCCAATATGGCGTAGCCAATCATCCGCAACTATGGGCTCGGTGCTACTGGAAAACACCAGTGGCTGTAACCTTAGAAAACGGGCTAGGTAGTCCACGGGCGGCGGGTTGTTGTTGTTGTTGTTATTGTTGTTGTTGCCTTGATTCTGAACTAGCAATTGCATCAACGTATTCTTCTGTTGGATCAACTGGGTGAGCTCCGGTTGGAAGGCAAAACCGGTGTCACGTCTCGGAGGCATCTAAGGGTTTAGATGGAAGAGATTAGAATAGAGAAGGGGTCTAATGAGAGAACACTACCCATATGCACATGAGACAAACACAATCATTTCACTCAATCAATCAAGCAAGGGCATACAAACGATCTAGAACTATCGCACAAGTGCTCAACTACTACTAAATACATGGGGGAATACTAGTGATATATGGTAGTCATCTAGAAATTTTGATCGGTGGAGGACTCCATGATGTCTGCTCCAGCTTCGTCTTCATAGTCATCATCACTAGGATCGGAATCGGTGTCGTCGATGATGATGTAGTCCTCGGGGCGTATCTCCTTGGGTTCTTATTCTTCTATTGGTGCTGGTCCTCCCATGAATACTCCGATCTTCTTGACTAGGTCGTCATTCTTCTCCAGTAGTGTCTTGATTTCCTCCTCATATCCATCACGTACAAACTTGAGTTCTTCCTCTAGCTCGAGGATTCTAGTCTTCGCCTTCTTTAAGTTCATCATGTTCGTGCACATCTGGTTTTCCTGACGTCGGATGTGCTGGTTTAACTCCTGGATGAAAGCTGCAATCGATCTATCCTTCCTGGTGCTGATTACTTCCCATTGCTCGTCTCGGCGCCCACATATTTGGTAAATAGTGTCCTTAAGCTCCCTGTTGTAAACTTCTCCAATGCCTCCAATGGTAATGTGGGCTGCCATGCTCTTGCCTAGACTCCAGGTGGGTGCTTCGAAAGAAAACTCTATGGGTTTAGAAGTTGTCGAGAACGTCCTTCCTGGAACTAGTACTTGAATCCTCTAGCGCTCCTCTTCAGGTAAAGTGGCATTGTACGTCCCGGTGAAGCTTGGTATTCCAATGTTCATGTACCTAGTGACTTCCTTCAAGTGGCGTCCAAAAGGTGTGTCTTCATCCGGTTGTGCAAACTTGTTCTTCATCTCCGTCATCCTAAAGAGTAGAAAATGGAGAGGAGTCAGAAATGAGAAGAGAAGTGTGACCTAGGGTTTATCTTAGTGGTCGTTTCCTACACTCAGCGTGTGCTCTGATACCATCTTGTAGCGACCCGACCTCAAATGGTCAAGTCTCTGTGCTTCACTGTCATCCCTGGATCGGTAATGCTGACACACACGGTACTCGAAGGATTTATAACAGAGTAGCAATCACACACTTATTACATCGAACATCTCAAGAGAGAGCTTATTACAATAATATGGCTTAAGGCCATCTAATACGTTAACAGCGAAAGGCTTGGAAGATAAAGTGAGTCCATCAACTCCAACAGCATAGCTGAGCTGCACGGCAACGACCTAACGAACCTTACTCCTCATCTGAAAAGTCTGCAACATAATACATTGCAACCCGAAAACGGGTCAGCACATGGAATATGCTGGCAAAGTAACACAGTAGAGAAAGAACAGAATAATGCTATCACTACATGCATATTTGGCTGGTGGAAAGCTCTACGGTTACAGTTTTGCGAAAAGCCAATTTTTCCCTACAACAAAGGAATAGATTTTAATTTAACTATCATGGTAGTTGAAACATCATTGAGAAGGTTCCTCCAACTCAATCCCAATTAAAGTGATTAACAACCCAACAATATTAGTTAAACATGATGAGATACTTTTGATAACCCAAGTACTAGATACTCAAGAATTGTCCATAATCGGGGACACGGCTAACCATGATTAGATTGTACACTCTGCAGAGGTTTGCGCACTTTTCCCCACAAGACTCGATCTCCTCCGTTGGATTTCTTGCACTACAGGGTGTTTGAGAAATGGATGACCGAGACACAGTCTTTCAGAAACATTAACTCTCTACTCCGGATAGACCATACCAAACCTACATCCCACTACCTGCCGATCTGCCTCTTCAAGAGCTTCACGTAACTTACTCAACTACGATAGAGCCCATAATAGCTTGTGGCTTCACACGGAAGTTTCTAGCATGAATCATCTCAGTTCCCTTTGAGCCTGGGTGGCGGTCCATATGAAGATCACACGGGTACTCCGGGATTTCCAAAAATATAGGCTACACTGGGTACTCCAGGTGCCTCAATCCACCCAGTTGTTTGATTAAGTTGCCACCTTAAGTTGAACCATTAATTTAACAAGCTCACATCTGTCATGTATTTCACTCAAACCCAAACCACGTCTACGAGCATAGCATAGCATAGTATATAAGCAACGCGTAGGGTAACTCCCAAGGGTTTGAATGTAACAGGGCAATAGGTTCTACCTCATCAACTACTTCCCAACCCACAAGTTAATGACATCCTAATCATGCAATGTTTGAGGATTGGAACTAAATGCATAAAACTGGGTGATAAAAGGGTATGATCAAAGTGTTACTTGCCTTGCTGACGATCTGCGAAACCTAGGGACTCGTAGTAGCACGCTTCGCACTCCGGGTGTTCTATCGCAAGCAAACAATAGCATACATAAGTAACAAGCAACGATGCACAAGCAAAACTCAAATAAAAGAGGTTGACCAGAAAGTTCAAATTTAGAACTCCGGTTCGCAAAAAGAATCAAAACAAACGGAGCAATGAAACTCAAACGGCGAAAGAAAGAAGCTTCGTTTACTAATCTGAAACTAGGCCAAATTTTATAGTAGAGAAAACTTGTTTGAGTTGGTTAAACGGAAAGAGGGTTTGGAGACGAACCTCTAGGCTCTTGAATCGCCTGATTCCGACTAACGCGCGAAAAGATAAACAGAAACTATGATCGGATCAGAAATCGCGATCAGAGAAAATCGCGAAATAAATCCGATAAAAGAAAACTGACTAACAGACTAACGAACGAGCGTTCGTTATCTGTATCTAACGGGCGAAGAACCGTTCGTGAAAACGAACATTCGGACGAACGTCCGCTAACTAGAAGAACCGAGAAAAAACGGCGAAAGAAAAAAACGGATCTAGGGTTTCTAAAAAAACCGAACGGTCTTTATAAAAAACCGGCGGCGGGGCGCGGCGGCTACCTCCGGCGAGAGGTCCGGCAAGGCGAGGCAGCGGCGGGGCGGCCGC
>NC_041388.1:479059540-479073740 GCF_002162155.2 Triticum dicoccoides
GGGCGGCGGGTCTAGGTGGCGCGGGCAGCGGGGCTACGCGGCGCGGGCGGCGGTGGTGCGGTGGGGTGTTGGGGCGGCGGGGCGGCGGTATATTAAGGGCGGGGCGGGGCGGCTTGGAGGAGGGGGCAAGGCGCGGCGGCGGAGAGGAGTCCGGCTCGGACTCCTAGTCCGAGTCGGCGGCGGCGACGCTCGCGGGGAAGGCGGCGGCGGCGGCCTGGCTCGGCTGGGCCTTAGGCCCAGTCGGGCATGGGAACCCCCTTTTTTTTAAATAATTTCGCCGACCGAAATAAAATCCTAGAAAAAAATAAATAAAAAATCTAAAAATGCCAAAATAAATTTTCACCGTCTAAGTAAAATATTTAGAACGAGATGAACATTTTCTTGGCCCTAAGATGCAATTTTGAAAAACGTGCAATTTTTCTAATGCAAACAAAATTGCAATAAAACTCCAAATAAAACAAATATTTGATTTTAATATTTTCCTCCAATAATTCAATTCTCTTGGAGAAGTCATACTATCTCCTCTCATATATTTGAGTATGAAATATTTTTGGAGAGAAAATATTTAAAACCAAAAATCCTCGTTTCAAAATTTGATAAAGATCAAATTTGAAAACCGGGAAATCCCCAACTCTCTCCGAAGGTCCTTGAGTTGCTTAGGATTTTGAGGATCGCGAGACGAAATGCAAATGAAATATGATATGCATGGATGACTATGTATAACATTCCAAATTGAAAATTTGGGATGTTACAATCTTGCTTATTCTGAAACACCCATTTGGTACCAATGACATTTTGGTTGTTGTCCGACTTTTCTACCAATGTCCACTTTTGATTCCTTTCAAAGTTGTGTAGATCTTCATGCATAGCATTCACCTAGTCTGGATCATGAAGCGCTTCTTCAACCTTCATAGGTTCAATACTAGAGATGAACGAATAATGTTCAAATTTGCCAAACGAGTTTTAGAGCGAGTAATTCTCGCAGTTTGGATAGCGTCAAAGATTTGTTCGACGGGATGGTCTCTTGAGACTCTTGCTCTAATTTGTGAGAGCTTTTCTTTGGGTTGGGGTGGAACATATTCTTCATCATCTTGTTCTTCCTCTTGGCCTTCTTCATTGTTGGTGTTGTTGTTCTCTTGTGGAGGTGGAATGGGAGGTTCATGAGGTTCATCTTGGTGTACTTCCTCGCTTTCTTCATCTTGGCGTGTCCCACTTGTGGATGCCTCCGAGTCAACTCGTGGTTCACCTTGTCGTGAGGTAGAAGCTTCCACTTGGACGGACGAGGTACTCTCCTTCACCTCCGTTGGACGGATCTTGCCAATAGACAAGTCTTGGATTGCTTTCGAAGGGTCTTTGTCTCCTACATCAATCGGCAATTGCTCTACTTGCGAGCCGTTAGATTCATCAAACTTCACATCGACCGTCTCTTCAACCTTTCGGGTGAAATTGTTGTCGACACGGTAAGTGTGAGGGTTTGAGCCATAAAAGAGTAGGAAACCTTCATAATATTTAGGAGCAAATTTTGAGTGACGATGCTTATCAAGAATATAGCACTTTGAGCCAAATACTTGAAAGTATCCAACTTGGGGTTTGTTATCGGTGAGAAGCTCGTATGTCATCTTGCCGAGTAGCTTGTGAAGATATAGATGATTTGTTGCATGACAAGCTGTCTCAACCACTTCCGCCCAAAAGTGTTTTGGTGTCTTGTACTCATCAAGCATCATTTTTGCCATCTCAATAAGAGTCCGGTTCTTCCTCTGAACAACTCCATTTTGTTGTGGCGTGTACGTAGCCAAGAACTCATGTGAAATCCCTTCTTCATCAAGAAAGTTGTCCACATTTGCATTCTTGAACTCCATTCTGTTGTCGCTCTGAACCTTCTTGATCTTCACTTTAAATTGATTTTGGGCCTTCCTAGCAAAGTTCTTGAAGATCTTTTGGACCTCTGATTTATCACCAAGAAAGAACACCCACATAAATCTTGAGAAATCATCGACTATGACTAAACCAAACGAATTTCCACCAAGACTTTTATAGGCGTTTGGACCAAAGAGATCCATATGAAGCAGCTCAATCGGTCTTCTCGTGGTCATGATGTTCTTCATGGGGTGGCTTACTCCAACCTGTTTTCCTGCTTGACAAGCACGGCACAATCTATCCTTGTCAAATATAACGTCTTTCCCTCTAAGGACATGATCACCTTTAATGCGCTTATCAAGATTTCGCATGCCCACATGGCCTAACCTTCTATGCCACAACCAACTTTTAGAAGAATTAGCAATTAAGCAAGTTCTAGGTTGAGCCTTTTTAGTGAAATCAACAATGAATAGGTCACCTCTACGTATACCGGTAAACACCATTTTATGATTATCTCTTCGAAACACTTGGCAATCTACTTTAGTAAATAGGACATTGAATCCAAAGTCAGCTAGTCTAGATACGAAAAGTAAATTATGGCCAAGAGATTCAACGAGCATAACATTTTGGATGGAGCTGTCATGTAAGATGGCCACCTTACCAAGGCCAACCACCTTACCCTTTGAGTTATCACCAAAAGTGACATATTTTCAAGGGCTACTATTTTGAGCAAGCTCAGGAGACATATCCTTGTCTCCAGTCATGTGATCGGTACATCCACTATCAAGAACCCATTCCTTTCCTCCAGCCATGTTGCCGCAAAGATTAGCCATCACTGGTACAATGAGGTGTTATACAAACGGTTTTTAACCCCTTTCCGCGATGGCGTTTGGAACCATCACCTAGTGAGTGACTGCGATAGGGGGGTCCTTCCCACACGAACCAAAAACCGTCGGGGATATGCCCTCCTGGCACACACGCTCGGAAAAATGAGGTCGTGTGCGACCGGCGAGCGGCCAAATACGGTTATACGTATAGTAGTGCTAAAAAATACAATTATACAGGCGAAATCGTTTCCGGTCGTAAGTACATCCCACACAGGCAGTCCCCGCTAAATGTTTTCGTTCGTATATACATCCCGCACAGTCGCCCCAAGGAAAATGTTTGCGCAAGGTGGCCTAACACAAACAGTTTTCAAGAGAATGTCATGTGTGATTGTTCAATGATCCAACACGGTTTATTCCTAGAAACTGTGTGCGTTGCCTCAGGTCATCGCGCACGGTGTTTTCTCAATAACCATTTGCAATAGGAAAACCCAATTAGCAGGCTAGTTTCCCTATTATTAATAATCCATTTATTAATCTAATTGACATTCATATTAAGCACATAATATATTTCATTTCCATATTAAGGAAGGAGGATTTTATAATTGAAATACATCCGAGTACAACATGATATAGCTTCAGCACTCAGCTACCCCATTACACAACTGCACCAGCACCAAGTTTCACATGCAACATCTAGAACCTTTCGAAATTAGCATCATAGACGGTACACAGACAAATGCATATCATCTGGAAAACTGCTGAAGCGGGAGGTGCGTATTGAGCCTTCATTCATGTTGAAGGTCTTTGCAACTTTAGGCCAGTGCCTGTGGATGATTGACCGTCCATCCTTCATCCTCTTCAGGAACACTTCAATATTGAAATGTGGTGTTGTATGGAAACTTTTCTCGTCTCCTGACCATAGAGGTGGTTTGAGAGGTAATCATCAGTGAACTGCTTTGGAAAGGCCTGAAAACAAGGATGTGCATAAATATCTTCTCTATATTGGAAATGGGGCAAAGAATAAAAAAGGCAAGGTATAATAGTTAGTACCATCTTGTAGTGAACTGATGTCTTCGTCATTGTGCAGACAAAGATTTTGTTGTTTTTGCCGCTAATTTCTTTATCCTAACTGTAACACCCCGGATATGATTTACCCAATATGTACTCCAACTCTTGCCGTTTCCGGCCTTAAGTTATTTTATTTTCTCAGGTTCGGGTTTTTGCCTTCGTGTGTTGTTGTCGTTGTCATGCATCTCATATCATGTCATCATGTGCATTGCATTTGCATACGTGTTCATCTCATGCATCCAAGCATTTTCCCCGTTGTCCGTTTTGCATTCCGGCGCTCCGTTCTCCTCCGGTGAGCATTTCTACCTTTCTTTCGTGTGTGGGGATTAAACATTTCCGGATTGGACCGAGACTTGCCAAGCGGCCTTGGTTTACTACCGGTAGACCGCCTGTCAAGTTTCGTACCATTTGGACTTCGTTTGATGCTCCAACGGTTAACCGAGGGACCGAAAAGGCCTCGTGTGTGTTGCAGCCCAACACCCCTCCAATTTGGCCCAAAACCCACCAAAACCCTCTCCATCATCTAGAGCTTTCGATCACGATCGCGTGGCCGAAAACCGCACCTCATTTGGACTCTCCTAGCTCCCTCTATGCCTATATATAGACCCCTCATTCCAAATCTCGGATCCCCTCCTCGAAACCCTAAAAATCCCAGATCCGCCGCACCGGACGTGTCCGGCCTGCGCCAGACAACGTCCGCCACCTCCACCGACCAACCTGGTGCCACCACGTGGCGCCGCGCCCACATCGCCGTCCCGTGCCCGCCGGGCCCAAGGCGGGCCCTCTCCTTCGCCACGCCGGGCCAGCGCCCTCCCGCGCCCCGCCTCTTCCTTCCTCGTCACCGGCTGCCGCCAGCCTCCTCCACCGCCCGCCGCGCCTCCTCGCCGGCCACCGCCCGCGCCGGCGAGCGCCGCCGTCCCGCCGCCTCCGCCTCCCTCCGACTTCCTCCTCCACGCCCCGGTCCCCCTCCTCTCCCTCGGCTTCGTCCTCCGGCCACCGCGACTCCAACTCCGACGAGCTTCAAGTCCCCCGGCGAACCTCGTATTCCGTGCGGCCAGATCTGGATCCGGATCTCGGATCGGTTGACTTTTTACCCCGAAACCCTAATTATTTCCCCATGTTCATCATGTCGTAACTTTGCACCCGTAGCTCCGTTTTGGACATATAGCATATCAAAATGTTCGTCTCAGAGAGCACATAATTTCATATCAGTGCATCATTTTCATTTGAGTTCATCTTGACGCCCGAAATGCTGTTAGAAGAATGCTATTTGAGATGATTGTCAGATCTGCTGCTCCAATTAGATATTTGTCATTTTTGCCATGATTATTGTGTGCATGATATGCCCCTGAGCTCTTCATGAGTTTTGTTATATGTTTTGCCATCTATCTAGAGGTGCAACCCATGTATTTTTGTGATGTGTGTGGTGACTAGCACAAGCTTGCAAAGTGGACCATTCGTTAATGCTGATTTCAAGGACTTAGCATTTCCACTAAGTCCTTGATCTATTTATCTTAATATGCCATATGTTCATGTTGTTTCCTAGTGATCCGTGCCTCTTTTGAGGATGATCAGTAAGGATGTTTTGTTAATCTTGTAGTGATCTATCCATCCATGCCTTTGTTTGCAATTATGGAGCACCCTAACTTGAGTCAATCGAGCTCTACTTTTGTCATTTCGTGAATCTGGGAAGATTGTATACTTGTTAGCGATTTTGCCGAGCATGTTGTAGTTGATCCGTGCATTCTATGTAATTGTTCTTGCCATGTCTAGCTTGAATTTTGTGTATTCTTGATGGGTGCGTGCTTAGATTGTCATGACTTGCTCTGTAGTGAGTGCATCGAGCTCGTTAACATGCCTACTTGATATATGTTTCAGCAAGCTCTAGTTTTCACTAAGCCTGAGAACTGATTATGTTTTGCCATGTTCACATGCTTGCAAATGTATTTTCTGATCCCTTTTGGCACAAGGTCACCAATGGACTTTTGTTAAGCTCTTTGAGTAGCTCCATGCCATGATTTACTTTGCCATGTTCAGGTCCTGTAGCATAAAGTTTTCATACTCCAAAGAGTGCTATCTGATCTAAAATTCCAGACAGGTGTTAATTTCACTAAGTCTGAAATCTGTTTACCAAATGCATTTTTTCCATGCTTGTTTGAACCTGTTAATGGATGAATTGGCCATAGCTTAGTGCTAGACTTTTGTTAAGCTTCATGAATGGATCCCTGCCATGTATTTTGTTGTCATGTTTGGGTGTTGTAGCATGTTCATCTTGTTGCATTTAGATGGCTACTTGCTGTAAATCGCAGAACGTGGTCATATTTGAATTGCTTGCCATTTCCAAACCGTAACTCCGATTCCGGCGTTATTTATATCGTTTTCAAGCTATTTCATCTCATCTTTCCAGTGGCACACTTGGATTTCCAATTTGGGGTCAGGTTCATGCTTTCCTTGTCAAATCTTGCATATGCATCATATATTGCATCCCGCATAGCATACCATGTTTGCATCATATTGTTTGAGCTTTGCACGTGGTTGATTGTGTCCTAGTTGCTTGTTTGTCTTGTTTGGGTAGAGCCGGGAGACGAGTTCGCTAACGAGGAGCCCGTTGAGTTTGCTTTCGAGGATCCAGTCAACTCTGACAACTTTGCAGGCAAGATGATCATACCCTCGAAATCACTACTATCTTTGCTATGCTAGATGCTCACTCTTTTGCTATGCCTATGCTACGATGCCTACCACTTGCTTTCAAGCCTCCCAAATTGCCATGTCAAACCTCTAACCCACCATGTCCTAGCAAACCGTTGATTGGCTATGTTACCACTTTGCTCAGCCCCTCTTATAGCGTTGCTAGTTGCAGGTGAAGATTGGAGACCGTTCCTTGTTGGAACATTATTTACTTGTTGGGATATCATTATATTACCTTGTTATCGTAATGCATCTATATACCTGGTAAAGGGTGGAAGGCTCGGCCTCTCGCCTAGTGTTTTGTTCCACTCTTGCCGCCCTAGTTTCCGTCATATCGGTGTTATGTTCCCGGATTTTGCGTTCCTTATGCGGTTGGGTGATAATGGGAACCCCTTGACAGTCCGCCTTGAATAAAAATCCTCCAGCAATGCCCAACCTTGGTTTTACCATTTGCCACCTATCCTTTTCCCTTGGGTTTCGCGGACTCAAGGGTCATCTTATTTTAAACCCCCGGGCCAGTGCTCCTCTAAGCGTTGGTCCAACCTAGAGCACCATGCAAGGCCGTCCCTTGGCAACTTGGGTTGCGTTGGCTCCCGTACGCTTAGCTTATCCGGTGTGCCCTGAGAACGAGATATGTGCAGCTCCTATCGGGATTTGTCGGCATAGCGGGTGGTGTTGCTAGACTTGTTTTACCATTGTCGGAGTTGTCTTGTAGAACTGGGATACCGAGTCTGATCGGAATGTCTCGGGAGAAGGTCTATTCCTTCGTTGACCGTGAGAGCTTGTCATGGGCTAAGTTGGGACTCCCCTGCAGGGATTTGAACTTTCGAAAGCCGTGCCCGCAGTTATGGGCAGATGGGAATTTGTTAATGTCCGGTTGCAGATAACTTAAACCTTAACTTCAATTAAAATGAATCAACAGTGTGAGTTACCGTGATGGTCTCTTCTCGGCGGAGTCCGGGAAGTGAACACGGTGTTGGAATAATGCTTGCGCAGGTTGTCCTTTAGTTACTCGCTCGTGCTTTGCCTCCTCTTCTCGCTCTCTTTTGCGAACAGGTTAGCCACCCTTCATGCTAGTCGCTTGCTGCAGCTCCACATACTTTTCCTTGCCTTACCTATAATCTTAAATAGTCTTGATCGCGAGGGTGCGAGATTTCTGAGTCCCTGTAGCTCACAAATTACTTCCAAACCAGATGCAGGGCCTGATGATTCCGCTCCAAATGGCGCGCTTGAGCTCAAGTGGGAGTTCGACGAGGACTCTCAACGATACTACGTGTCTTTCCCTGATGATCAGTAGTGGTGCCCAGTTGGGGGTGATCAGGACCGTGTCGCATGTTGGGTTATCTTTTATTTTGGCGCCGTAGTCGGGCCATGAGTGTTTGAATGTTGTAATGCTATTTATGTACTTTGATTAACATGGCGAGTGTAAGCCAACTATGTATCTCCCCTTTATTATTTATATTACATGGGATGTTGTGAAGATTGCCTAACTTGCGACATTGCTTTCAATGCAGTTATGTCTCTAAGTCGTGCCTCGACACGTGGGAGCTATAGCCGCATCGAGGGCATTACAAGTTGGTAATCAGAGCCTTCCCCGACCTTAGGAGCCCCCATTGCTTGATCGTTTTTAGCAGCCGTTGTTGAGTCTAGAAAAATGTTTTTGAGTCATTTAGGAATTATATATCGGAGAGTGGAGGAATTCTTTTTACTTCCCAGTCTCCTCATCGCTCTGGTAAGGCATCCTGATGTAGAGTTTTGACTCTTCTCTTCTCAAATTTCACTAAAAAAAAATTTAGGATCACGCGGGTATCTTGGAATCGTTCCGATGGTTTTGTGACGAGAACATTGTCTTGGTGCCTCCTGTCAGGGGTTTTGTGGCAGTGTCCCGGGGAGTTGAGCTCCGAGGTGTTGTCATCATAATTTTATCGTTGCAGTTCTGGAATACCTGAGTTTAGTACGCCGACATCGAAAATCTCTTTTATGCAGTTCGTTGGTGAGATAACCTCGACGCCACCCAGTACTGGGGCGAGAGTTCGGGAGTATCGCCATAACTTGTATAACGGATGCTTTTCGAAGGTTGAGGTAGATGGTTTCCGAAGTTTTTCTCGGTTATGTGTCGAAGGATGGATACAGCTGGATGTAGGATTTGCTAGATTTGGGTGAGATATTATGCTTCCCCTGTATCACCAACACCTGATTGCATAACCGGAAAGGTTCGGGAGTTTCATAGGTGGGAATTCTTGTAGCTCTAGTTCTTCTTCCACGGATATTTGGTTTGAGATTGGGATTTCTTACCGAGTATTCGTTCTTGATCCGTACCTTGTTGATTTATTCCTCTACCTAAATTCTAAGTGGCTTCTCAATTTATGGATATGTGACCATTTCAAGTGGAATTCATTCGTTCATTTTTTTCGGATGTGAAGACTATATGTTGCAATTTCAACCCGTTTGATTCAGCTTATTTTATCTGTCAAT
The DNA here is from genome assembly GCF_002162155.2 of Triticum dicoccoides. Taxonomy (NCBI): domain Eukaryota; kingdom Viridiplantae; phylum Streptophyta; class Magnoliopsida; order Poales; family Poaceae; genus Triticum; species Triticum dicoccoides. Next base: position 479,068,456 of record NC_041388.1, read on the forward strand.
GTGCTAATGGATGTCACTCTCTTCAGGATGGCTCCCGCTAAGAGCACCAATCAGAATCAGAATCAAGATCCGCCACCACCTCCTCCTCCTCCGGAGGCATGGCAAGTTGTGATGGCCGCAACCAATGCAAACACACAGTTGATCATGCAAATTCTTCAAGAGCGCAATCAAGCGAACCAAGGCAACCAAGGCAACAATTAGAATCACTTTGCTACACTCAACCAGTTCCTTGCTAACGGGCCAAAGACTTTCAGCAATTGTGTTGAGGCAACTGATGCTGACGATTGGCTCGTGGATCTGTGCAAGCATTTCGAGTGCAGTAACGTCAGGCCTGAGGACTTTGTCAAGTTCGCTTCCTTTCAACTCAAAGATCAAGCTGTGGAATGGTTCCAGCAGTACAAGGATTCCAGAGGAGGCCGTGTGATTACTTGGGATGAATTCCGTCAAGACTTCAAAGCTCATCATATCCCTCAGAGCATGGTTGAAAGCAAGCATGAGGAATTCCGCAACCTGAAGCAAGGCTCTTTGTCTGTCTATGACTACAACAAGTTGTTTCAGAAACTCACCCGCTTTGCTAAGCAGGACGTACCTGATGAGGAGAGCATGATATACCAGTCCAGGGGTGGTCTCAGAGAAGAAATTCAGCTAGCTCTTGTTCTCTTTGAGCCCTTGAGATACGATGAGTTCTACAACATGGCATTGAAGCAAGAGGCTGCTCAACTGAGGTGTGATGCTTCCAAGAAGCGAGTCAGAGATGCTACTCCTTCTTCCTCTACTCAAGTGGCCAAGCAGCAGAAGTATTGGCTTCCTCCTCCTCCGTTCCGTTAGCCGTATCAGCAGAAGAGCAAAGGTGGCAGTGGATCTTCCCACCCACCCAACCCTGGCTTTCAGAACAAGACTTCGTCTCAAGCTCCAAGATCGAGTGCTCTGTATCACCGTCCGCTTTCAGAGGTCACGTGCAACAAGTGCCAACAGAAGGGTCACTATGCCAACAAATGCTTCAACCAGAGGTGCCTCCCTCCTCCTCCTCCTGTGAGATCGGCAAGTATAGGTGTGGTCAAGCATAACCCCAAGCACGCCAAGGTCAACTTGCTAAATGCAGCTTAGGAAGAGGACTCGTCAGATGTCATCATGGGTAACTTTCCAGTCAACTCTTTTCCCGCAAAAGTTCTTTTTGACACTGGTGCATCGCATTGTTTCATGTCAAGATCATTTGTTTCCAATCATGACTTCATTTCGCAAATGTTGGGTAAACCTATGGGAGTGGTTTCTCCGGCTAAGTCTATGAAGGCTACTTCAATAGTTCCGGATGTTTCTATCATGATGGGTGATTTCAAGTTTCTGGCTTCTCTAATGGTTCTTGGTAACTCGGATATTGATATTATTCTCGGGGTGGATTGACTTTCTAAGCACAAGGCTCAGCTTGATTGTGTAGCCAGGCAGATTCAATTGACTCATTCGTCTAAGGATGTAATTGTCTTTGTCGCGAATGATGATACCATCCGTTTGTTCTCTCTCAATGAGAAGGGTGAACTGGATGCCATCTCGCAAATTCCAGTCGTTTGCGAATATCAAGACGTCTTTCCAGAAGAGCTTCCAGGAATGCCTCCGCACCGGCCAGTTGAATTCGTCATTGATCTTGAGCCTGGCACGGAACCTGTGTGCAAGCGTCCTTACAAGCTCGGACCTGAAGAGTTGAAGGAGCTGAAGAAGAAACTCGATATTCAAGAGAGAATGGGTCTCATCCGGCCTAGTTCTTCTCCGTGGGGTTGTGGTGTTCTTTTTGTGAAGAAGAAGGATGGAACGGACCGACTTTGTGTTGACTACCGTCCATTGAACAAGAAGACCATCAAGAACAAGTATCCACTTCCCAACATCAATGAGCTGTTCGAACAACTCAAAGGCGCCCAAGTATTCTCCAAGCTTGATCTCCGTATGGGTTATCATCATATTCGAATCCGTGAACAAGATATTCCCAAGATGACTTTCAGAACAAGCTATGGTTCATATGAGTACACTGTCATGTCTTTTGGCCTCGTCAACGCTCCTTCGACGTTCTCTCGCATGATTAACTTCATCTTCAACGCCTACACCAATGACTTCGTTTTGGTCTATCTCGACGACATTCTGGTCTTTTCGAAAAACAAGGAAGATCATGCCAAGCACTTGCGTTTGGTACTCGATAAGCTCAGAGAACACCAGTTCTACGCCAAGTTCTCCAAGTGCGAATTTTGGCTCGATGAGGTTCTTTATCTTGGTCATATCATCTCTGCTAAGGACATTGCGGTGAATCCTGAGAAGGTGTCTGCAATTTTGAATTGGAAACCACCTCAGAACGTGAAGCAACTCCGTAGCTTCCTCGGTCTCGCAAGCTATTGTCGAAGATTCTTGAAAACTTTTCTAAGATCGCGGAGCCTCTCTCAAATCTTCTCCAGAAGCACGTCAAGTACGTTTGGTCTCTGGAATGTGACATCGCTTTCAACACTTTGTAAGAGAAATTGGTCACCGCTCCAGTTCTGACTCTGCCTGATGAATCCAAACCGTACGAGGTCTTTTGTGATGCCTCTCTTCAAGGTCTTGGCGCAGTGTTGATGCAAGAGAAGAAATTTGTGGCTTATACTTCTCGCCAGTTGAAGCCCAATGAGAAGAACTACCCCACTCATGACCTCGAGTTGGCGGCTGTTGTGCATGCTCTTTTGACTTGGAGACATCTCTTATTGGGAAGAAAAGTGGACATCTTCACTGACCACAAGAGTCTCAAGTACATCTTCACTCAGCGTAATCTCAACCTCAGGCAAACTCGATGGGTCGAAATGATTCAAGAGTATAATCCGAGTATCGAGTATACTCCAGGCAAGGCCAATGTGATTGCTGACGCATTGAGCAGGAAGGCTTACTACAACAGTCTTATTCTCAAGCCTTATCAACCCGAGCTTTGTGAAGCTTTCTGCAAACTTAATTTGCAAGTTGTTCCTCAAGGTTTCCTCGCCAACCTTCAAGTCTCTCCTACCTTGGAATACCAGATTCGCCAAGCCCAGCTTCTTGATGCTATGGTGAAGAAGGTGAAGATTGGGATTGCCAAGAGTCAACCCAAGTACAAGTGCTACCGCCTTGATGACAAGGATACTCTCTTCTTCGAGGATCGCATTGTTGTGCCCAAAGGTGACCTTCGTAAAGTGATCATGAATGAGGCTCACAATTCTCTCCTCTCCATCCACCCTGGGAGCACGAAGATGTATCAGGACCTCAAGCAGGCTTATTGGTGGACTCGAATGAAGCGCGAGATTGCTCAATTCGTGAATGAATGTGATGTCTGCAGAAGAGTGAAGGCAGAACACCAAAGTCCAGCTGGTCTCCTCCAACCTCTTGCCATTCCAGAATGGAAGTTTGACCACATTGAGATGGACTTCATGACTGGGTTTCCAAAGTCCAAACGTGTCAATGATGCTATATTCGTGGTCATCGACAAACTCACTAAAGTGGCTCACTTTCTGCCTATCAAAGAGTCTATCACTGCAGCTCAATTGGCGGAGCTCTATACCTCTCGAATTGTCTCTCTGCACGGTATTCCACAAGTGATCTCTTCAGACCATGGCATCATCTTTACCTCAAAGTTTAGGGATTCTTTTCAGAAGGCCATGGGCAACAACATCCGCTTCAGCACAGCTTTCCCTCCTCAAACTAGCGGTCAAGTCGAGCGTGTCAACCAAATTCTTGAAGATATGCTCAGGGCTTGTGTGATCTCCTTCGGCATGAAGTGGGAGGATTGTCTTCTATATGCTGAATTCTCCTACAACAACAGTTTTTCAAGCAAGTTCGGGAAAGGCCCCATTTGAAATTCTGTATGGCAGGAAGTGCCGTACCCGTGTCAACTGGTCTGAAACCGGTGAACGTCAACTTTTGGGTAATGACTTAATCACAGAGGCAGAGGAGATGGGCAAAGTCATTCGAGATAACCTCAAAGCGGCGCAATCGCGCCAGAAGAGCTACTATGTTAGTAAGCATCGTGATTTGGCTTTCGAGATCGGAGATCATCTTTACCTCTGCGTCTCTCCTATGAAAGGTACTCGTCGCTTCGGTATCAAAGGGAAGCATGCCCCCAGATACGTGGGACCTTTCAAGATTGTCAGCAAGAGAGGCGATCTCACCTATCAACTCGAGCTTCCTTCAAACTTTGCAAATGTGCATGACGTGTTCCATGTCTCTCAGCTCCGAAAATGCTTCAAGACTCCTGACCGCACCGTCAACTTCGAGGACATTGAGCTCCAAGAAGATCTCTCTTATCGTGAGCACCCAGTTGTTATTCTGGAAGAGACTGAACGCAAGACTTGCAACAAGTCAATCAAATTCCTCAAAGTCAAGTGGTCACACCATTCCGACCGTGAAGCTACCTGGGAACGCAAGGATCACCTCCATTCTGAATACCCGGCGTTCTTTCAGTCCTAGATCTCGGGACGAGATCCTTTTGTAGTGGTGGAGTGTTGTAACACCCCGGATATGATTTACCCAATATGTACTCCAACTCTTGCCGTTTCCGGCCTTAAGTTATTTTATTTTCTCGGGTTCGGGTTTTTGCCTTCGTGTGTTGTTGTCGTTGTCATGCATCTCATATCATGTCATCATGTGCATTGCATTTGCATACGCGTTCGTCTCATGCATCCGAGCATTTTCCCCGTTGTCCGTTTTGCATTCCGGCGCTCCGTTCTCCTCCGGTGAGCATTTCTACCTTTCTTTCGTGTGTGGGGATTAAACATTTCCGGATTGGACCGAGACTTGCCAAGCGGCCTTGGTTTACTACCGGTAGACCGCCTGTCAAGTTTCGTACCATTTGGACTTCGTTTGATGCTCCAACGGTTAACCGAGGGACCGGAAAGGCCTCGTGTGTGTTGCAGCCCAACACCCCTCCAATTTGGCCCAAAACCCACCAAAACCCTCTCCATCATCTAGAGCGTTCGATCACGATCGCGTGGCCGAAAACCGAACCTCATTTGGACTCTCCTAGCTCCTTCTATGCCTATATATAGACCCCTCATTCCAAATCTCGGATCCCCTCCTCGAAACCCTAAAAATCCCAGATCCGCCACACCAGACGTGTCCGGCCTGCGCCGAACAACGTCCGCCGCCTCCACCGACCAACCCGGTGCTGCCACGTGGTGTCGCGCCCACATCGCCGTCCCGTGCCCGCCGCGGCCCGCCGGGCCCAAGGCGGGCCCTCTCCTTCGCCACGCCGGGCCAGCGCCCTCCCGCGCCCCGCCTCCTCCTTCCTCGTCGCCGGCCGCCGCCAG